>NC_081416.1:45604822-45924884 GCF_949786415.1 Peromyscus eremicus
GTGTACAACTGGTAACAGACTCAAAAACGAGTGACAGTATTTAGTAGCCAGAGCCGACTGACATGGTTCTGTCCTTGTTGCTTGCTTCCTCTCAGCTAAACAGCTCTGGTGACATCTTTTTATCTATGCTCGAGTATTATCTTAAGCTGAATTTCAAACCAGGCTACACAATTACTGTCATAAGAATGATTAAAAGTATTTAAAATCCAGGCTAGGGCAATAGTTCAGTCAGTACAGTGCTTACCTTGCTCACAGAAGACCCAAGTCAATCCCCAGAAGCCATTAAAAGAAGAGTTGGGAGTGGTGGTGTCAACTCCAGGGCTAGGAAGGTGAAGTCAGGTATGGCTAGCTTGGCCTACTTGGGGTATTCTAGGTCAATGAGATAATCTTTAGTCCATCTCACCCTCCCTCCAAATACAAGTATGTGGTACACACACAAAACTTTAAGATGGAGCAGGGGTGGGGGTTGGCTTGCCAGGAATTCCAGGGACTGGGGGGTGGAAATGGGGCAAGCTGGAGAGCTAGACTAGATGAATCTTTGTCCTTCAGGTTCAGCAAGAGTCTCTGCCTCGGGAAATAAAGTAGACAACAACTGATGGAGACTCAACACATCAACCTCTGGCTTCCACAGGCATAGGAAATAAATCTGAGAACATACATATACATGCATGCCATACACACAGATATGCAAAGACATTTATAATTAAAATGTTTTATATCACAAAGACTGAAAATTTTATCAAACATACTTCTAATAAAAGGCAAAAGAATACTTATGAACGTGTAGATGATTTTACAAAGGTTGGACTATTACTAGTCAACAGTCTACCCAGGCAGTCTGGAGACTTGACAGCATGCCACTCCAAAGTCACAAATCACCTGAGAGAAGAAGAAATTGTTCCGCTTATGGTGGGTAAGAGATGAGGTAGTGGTCTGTAAAGAGCAGGTAAGGAAAATTTGGGAATTCTTTTTCAAGAGTTATTAAGAGTTTCCAGAACTCTGATGTACACTTGTATGGAAATCAAAACATAAAGGTTTAATTGTGTTAGTATTCAGGTAGACATTTCAATGATTCAAAGAACAACAGAAAATATTTCACCTCAAACTTTGTATTCTCCTCTCTCTCGCATACCAGTCTTTATACAGAAGTCATTCAACAGACACTGTTAACGCAAGTCCACATTCCAGTACAATCTCTGTACTCTATCAGCAGTATATATTAGCAGGATTCATTTGCATTAGTGGAACACAGAATCATCACACTTGTGTCTTTGATAATGTTTCCCAATATGATAGTTATGATGGCCAGACACCAGGAAGTGGAAAAAATATTAATTGGTGTCACTGTATTATAAAAAGCCTCAGTTAAAAATAGCATGGTGGAAAACTACTAGACAATGTTCTAGGCACCAGAGGACACCCACTCACAATATGTAAGAATTACCGGTTCTCAGTCCATAATTACTATGATTTTGTTGCTGGAATCTCGCTAACAACTTGATTTTCACAGGACTGTGAAAATGCTCATGTGACAGTGGAAATTGGTATAGAAGGTGGCATTTGATGGCAGGTATAGCTCCTGCTCTTGAGAAACCCAACTCTTAAAGACAAACCTTCAAGGAAACAAGTGAGTTGCAGGCGATACATATTCACAATATCTGTACCTATACCTTTGCTCCAGCTTCCAAAGACTGTCAGGGTCTCATGTGACTTAAACTAGTTGTATGTAATTGCCCTCACCAGCTCATCTCTCAGAATGCATTATCTAGCAAAAGAATTCTCCACTGGCTCCGGATCACGTGTTCTCCACCCTGCGGTGCCTCTTCTCAGGGTAACTGAGGATAGAGTACATGTAGGTCAAAGCTAGCCTCTGGAGATACTTAAACTCATCCCATACTCTGGGTAACATTTAGAGTACTTTACTCCCTTACCCTCGAGTGGATGATCTCCTCTAATGCTTTGCCATTTTTTTAAATATGGGGCACAAACTGTGAATTAAAATTTGAAAATTTAAGGTCAAATCCCCATGGCTCCTAATGTTCTCTAGGCCATATTCCTCTCATACATCTGACTCATTTTACTGGTGTCTTTTGCTTCCTGCTTGCTGATTCTTATAAAGAATACTTAAAAAATGTAAAGTGAGGCTAAGCCTCACAAACTAGCATATTATTTTTCTTTAACTCCAGATGCCAGGCACAAAGTTCTTGCTTCACTTACTCACAGAGTGATGTGCTTTCAAAGTCACAGCACAGACTAGCTATCTAGCTCTGCAGGGCTATGCATAATGTCCTAGAGTGATGCTCTCTCGTGGGTAGGGAGAAGTCAGCATGGTCACCCAAAAGAAGAATTAGCAGGAGATGCTTGAAGTCAGAGTATGTGCTAACATGGAATAAACAACAATGGGTGAGAAATAGACTGGTAAAGGTAACATTAAAGAGTGTATTCAGATACAGATAGTTATCTTTAAAATGTAAATTCAGAAAAGCACTGAAAGGAACCATAACAACATGTTCTTGAAAGGACAATACTTGGATTGTCACTGGTTCCCTTTTATATCAGTAATGACTACGTAGAGATGAATTTTCTTCTGTTATTTCTACTATCATCTATTGAGTGCTATATGTAAAAATTCCATATCTACCTAAGCACAGTATTATAACACACAATGTGTGGCAGATCAGGAGATACTCAGATACAAATAGTTAAAATACAGTGTGTGTGTGTGTGTGTGTGTGTGTGTGAGAGAGAGAGAGAGAGAGAGAGAGAGAGAGAGAGAGAGAGAGAGAGAGAGCAATCGCATGATGGTACATTTCTGCAATCTCAGAACTAAGCAGGGTGAGGCAGAAAGGACCATTTCTGAATTAAGGGAATAATAAAATAAGGCCAGTATCCACTACGTAAAAAGACTGTCTAAAACAACAACAGAACACCACAAATACAACAAAAGGAAGGAACCTGGAGAACAGATCAAAGAAGGTATCCCTAAAGCACAATACATACAAATCCTCTTGGGAGCTATTGACTTGTCCATTAAACCGTTAAATCCCAGATGCCCCCAGAGAAGGCAAGTGGGTGAGATTGCCTTAAAGTTTTGGTTTATGCTGAGCACTAGGAGAGTAGGAACGGAGAGTCTGGATGCTGGCCAGGCACAAGGCACACAAGGCAGTTGTGTTCACTGCCAGGATGGCTTTCTGTTCTCACACACAGGTAGTGTCCAGACTAGGCAGAGGCCTGCACACAAGGCACCAATAGAAGCAGCTCAGAGCCACAGCCTGATCCGAGAGGAGGATCCTGTAATACAGGACAGCTAATGAGCTGTTGTCTGGTGCCTGCTGCTCCTGCTTTACTGTAAAAAATACTATTTCCTAGCCAGACTTCTGCTAAGCAACAGTAAGCAGCTCCCTCTCCGAGACACTTCAATTCCCAATAGGGCTCCCCTGGGTGGGTCTCAATTCCTACATTTCTTTCTAGTTCAGAAGCGGATAGTAACTGGAGGGGAGATATCTGGCCACCATACCCCAACAATAAAAAGCAAGCTGCAAGGTGCTCAATCTTCAGTCAAATTCACAAAAGAGCTACTGATAAATCTGGTACCTATTAAACATTTAGCATGCACGTAGACTTAGTTTACATTAGCTACTATTTTCTGTTTGAACTAGTTGTAAATTGTTTACAAAATGAATCTGAAATTACAGAAATTATGTTCCTAGAATACATTGTTAATATTCATTCTGATTATATAAAAATACTACCATCACACCGAGAGGCAGATAAAGGACAGAAATTGTTTATAATGACTGACTTCTTTTAAAGTATCATTCCCCGCCCCGCCCCCCAAAAAATAAATAAAATCATTATCCTGAAAACATTTTAATTTCCACATAATTACTGGCACGAAAAGATGCTAAAATTAAAGTACTGGAACCAAAATGTAAGTTCTAAAATAATACCATTTTTACTTTAAAATTCATATGTATAAGCTAAATTCCTCTCAAACTCAGCAAAATAGTGTGATTCCAAATAGCCAAAGCCATCTTAATCAAGAACAGACAAGAGGAACTTCATCACCTGTATCATTATGTAAATGCTATGCTTAGTGAAATATTAGTAATGTTGAATTTTTAACATGACCTTTATTTGGGGGCAAGATCCTCTTGCCTCAGTCTCTGAGATAACGGGGTAAGAGCTGTACACTGCTATGCCCAAGTCTTCTAAACTATCTTTACCAGCATGTTCTGACTCATCTACAAAGAACTGCATTACTCGTGTAATTTAAAATCAATAAATAAAAGTGCACATTAAAAATAGAACCCTGTTGTGATATTCTCTTTGTGCTGAAATGTGGTGATATTTTATTTGTATGTTAATAAATAAAGTTTGCCTGGAGATCAGAGGTAATAGCAAGCCATTAACACAAAAGTCAGGCAGTGGTAGCATACACCCTTAATTTGATTGCTTGGCAGGCAGTCTCTGTGTGTTCAAGGCCACACTAGGGAACACAGCTAAGCATGGTGACACACACCTTTAATCCCAGTACCAACCATAGAGACCTGGAGGTCTGTACAGACAGGCAGTGACAAGGAAGTGAGGTAGCTGGGCTAAGAGCCAATGAGAGGGCAGAACAGCAAGGCAATAAAAGCCTAGGTAGGCAGGAAGTAGCTCTCTTGGGAAGCTACAGTGGCGTGTGAATTAAGGTTAGCTGGTGGCTCTCACTATTTCCCTGATCTCTAAGGCTTTCACTCCCCCGATATTTGGCTCTGTGTTTCTTATTTAATAAGACCATTTACAAACTCATCTACAGAACCCCAACATTTTACCGGGATGAAGCTAAGATTTAACAGAAATTCTCAGTGAAAAATAACCTCAAGAGAACATGCTGGAAGTCAGCACAAAGGTTCCTCTAAGAACTGAACAGAGAATTCATATATGACCCAGCTACAGCATCTTGGGAATATACCTGGAGGACTGTAAATCCGCACACTACAGAGACACTAACATACCCATGTTTAATGCTGCTCTAGTCACAGTAGCCAAGAAATGGAACTAGCTTAGACATCTGTCAACAGATGGCTGAATAAAGACTATGTGGCACATGTAGACAATGAATTTTTTGGATCCATCAAAAAAAATGAAATTACGGTATTTTCAGGAAAATGGATGGAACTGGAAATCACCATATTAAACAAAGCCAGATGTAGAAAGACAAAGCCCCACTTTCTCTCAGATGCAGAATATAGCTTAAAAGTCACATATCACTATACCATATAACAATATATGTGTAAATAGATTTATATACACACATTAACATATGTATTTAAAGTCATGAAACCAGAAAAGGGATCACAAGGGAGGAGGAAGCGATTTTAAGATAAAAGGAAATAGAAGAGTAACGGACTGTCTGTGATAAGAGAGCAAAAGCAGGGGTACGCTGAGGGAGACTACATTTGAATACATACACACCTACGAACGTGCAAGCAGAAGGGAGCTATCATAGCTCCAAAGGGGAACAAGAGGGTAATGTGAAGAAGAAATACAAAATAGTGCATGTTTTTTCTCACATAAAGAATCTAAATTTAAATATTATATAAAGCACGAGAACAGCAGGGAGCTGCTGGGGTCAGGGAAAGAAGGGAGGGAACAGGGAATGCAAAGGGTACGAGCGAAGGGAAGCGTCATTTAGTATGAAATCGTATTTTGTATTTTAACTAAAAATTAGCAAAACAAAATACACTTGTTAAAAAAGCTTTATGACATGAAAATTTCTACATGTGGCATTATGTTAATACCCAGAAACTTTCAGATTTCAGAACATTTTAGATTTTCGGTTTCTGGATTACAGATACTAACCCTGTGCAGGTTTTCCCAAAGGGGTCACATTCTTCTCCCCACCGCCCGTTGCTCTGTGATATAGCAACACAGCAGACTGCTGTCTGCCCAGCCTGACGTGTCTCTACTTCTGCTACAATGTGAGCGAAGTTCCAAGAACTGGAGAGACCCCGGGGGCAGTGACACAGTGCTGAGGGCTAGGCTGCACTACTTACTTGTAGGAAAGGTCTGTTTAGACTTAGGTGTAGCACTATTTAAAAGTAACTACTGCTGGTTATAGCAGCAAATGACTGTAATCCCAATACTTGGGAGACAGATGCAGCAACATTGTAGTTTGGGGCCAACCTTAGCTACAGAGTAAGATGTGGGCCAGCCTAGACTATCTAGTTATGCTCTAACTCAAAACAAAAAAAAAAAAACCAAAACCTTCCTTGCTCTAGAATGGTTAAAAATGTAACTGTTTTACTAACTTTCTGGAAAGACAACTGAAAAAGACACCCGCTCTATCAGCACCTCACCCCAGAGCCTCCCAAAGCCCACAGTGTATACACCTGTGTCAGGCTGCAGTGGAGTCCTGTGTCTCAACACTGCAGATTTCTGAGAAGACGAAGTTCAATTTCGCCTTTTATTTTCTTCTCCAGTAACTGGAGAGGATAACCTTTCAAAATGACGCAGCAACTCATCTTTAATTCATTTTTCCTGTCTGGGATGTGGACATTTTTCTCTGCAAATGCTCAAATGATCTACGTTGCATTTTTTTTTTTAAATATGCTACATTTATCCCTGAGCCATTCTGGATGTATAATGCACTCAGAAATTGGTTGGCTCAAAAATGACTTTAAAAGACACACTGTAGTGATATGAAAGAACAGTACTTCTAGATACAGAATTCTTTTCTTTAAAAAAAAAAGTCAGCATGTAAGCAGGTAGGCAGGTGCAAGCTACTGACTATGTTTTCATTCTTGGATGTATGCTTGGTGCAGATAATGTATTTATATTAATATGGTTTTGTGTATGAATATATATTGCAAAACAAAAACCTGAAGCTGGGGCGTTAGCTCACTGCACGTGGAAGGTTGTTAGGGAACCAGTCGTGAGGCAGCCTGGGCTAGTGCATTCCAGGCTACCTGATGAACTATCACGTGAGGTGCTGTTGCAATATTCATCTACTGAATAACAAGACTGAAAGGAGAATTAACAGCTTCCCACAGGGCCTTGACAGCCTAGGTTAGGAAATGTTCTAGGCTTTAGGGCAGACCTTAGAGTTGGCAGAGACACCTTCTTTGTCTTTCCGCTCTAGGTCATAACTCATAGTCTTCCTCTCCCTTTATGGAGAGCACCAGAGAGAACACAAGGAAAGCGGGGTAAGGAGCAGACTGGACACTGAGCACAGAAGCATGAACTGCTCTGGGGAGGGAGAATGGGTTTCCTTCTGCCAGCGGCTAGGCCCACACCCCTACACAGAGGTTCAGGCAACATGCCTCCTGCATTCATGCTATAAGCACGCACACTCAAGGTATGCACACACACACACACACACACACACTCACACACACACACACACACACTCACACACACACTCACACATTCAGTAATATTTCTTGCCCCGTGCGAGCTGATATGCTACCTTATAAAAAACAAATAAATTGGAGAAGGGGGTGAACCACAACTCTACACATAGCACATATCTTAGAGAACTTTCACTGCTCTGTGATAAGAGGCTGGCATTGAAAATAGACGCTGGAAGCCTTCAAATAAAAAACACCCAGCATCTTACAGTGGAGATTCTGCACTAGCATTCCCTGCTAGGGGAAATGGAAGAAAACCCAAAGCTCTCAGTATATATTTAAAACAGCATGGTCACACAAAAGTGATTGGCAACAGAGCAATCATCATTCTGCAATTTTCACACATAAAATGTAGCAAAATAACTGCAATTTGGTATAAATGTTCCTTTCAGGTATATTTCTTGGAGAAGGCATTATGTTTTATTCCAATGTTCTTTTTTCCCTCTTTGCCTCCAACTTAAGTTGCATCCTAGACTCTGGATTTTACAATAATCATTACACTTCTTTGCTGTAGAGTTACAAAGGTTGTACCATTGAGAAGTTAGTATTTTAAGAAATTAAACATAAAGAAAATAAGTAAATAAATAATATGTAAATTGTGCTACCTTTAAAAAAAGTTTGGCGTGTTTTCTGACATATGTCACAACTGTTATTAAGTACTCTAACCTGCACTATCTTTAACACACAAGGGGAACCTGGGTCATTAGTAAATTTCTGACAGGAATGCTCAGTGTACTCCTGGTAAGGCAAAGCTACTCAACCTGTTTTCAAGTTGGTAGTGCCAAAACCATGGCTTGTCTAGTTATCAGAAAGCTCTGCTAAAATGCCAAGTTATTAACAAGAGAATGCCCTTCCCTGCTGTCTGCAAGTATACAGTGCAGCAATCACTTGTGGCCTGGAGGATTTATTAATCACACTCCCCTAAGAAGTGCTCTCGGCATTATAATGAGCTGAACTCCTCATGGAGAGGTTTAACACCCCTGCACCCCAGCTCTCAGTTCTAACCACAGCTGTTTTTAGGGAGATAGAATACATCTTCTACCATCCTTGGTGAGGAGCAGGACTTGCAGCCCACACTTGAGGCTCTAACAGGGAAGGAAGCTGGACTGGACCCATGAGTGAGCTCCTTTTCCATAACTGAACCAATCTCCACAGTCTGGTATAAGCACAAGGGAAGAGAATCAAAAAACAACATCCCTGGGCTAAGGAAATGAATCCAGTTTTCATGAAATCAGTTTAGGTGTGCTTCCGAGTGGAGTGCAAAGGAACCCCAACTAATATTTGAGAATAGAAACC
This sequence comes from Peromyscus eremicus, assembly GCF_949786415.1. Classification (NCBI taxonomy): domain Eukaryota; kingdom Metazoa; phylum Chordata; class Mammalia; order Rodentia; family Cricetidae; genus Peromyscus; species Peromyscus eremicus. Next base: position 45,613,513 of record NC_081416.1, read on the forward strand.
GTCTTTCATCGAAAGGAGATGGAAATGTAATAAAATAAAATAAAGAGATGTGCTGATTTTGATTCCTAATGGCTGTATTTGAGGGATACTTTGTTGAGGACTTCCTGGAAAAACCAAAGATTAAAGAAACAGAAGTCATCACATGTAACGGTTGCTTTCTGAGGCTCTAGGATTTCCCCAATTTTGGCAGGACAGCCCTTCTCCAGCCCTAGAGTCCTCTGGACAGAGGGCCCCACCGTCAGTTAGCTTTTGAAATCCTAGGATGCTCTGATGAATACATGCATCTCTGCGATTCTATCCTGAGTATCTGCACCTTCCATACGTTCCCAGAACTCCATGTGGAAGTAAAATTCCTCACCAGTGGCTTCATACAGACCTTTGTCCTCACTCTTTCCAATTCTAGCCTTCCACTCCCACTGAATGGGGTCAACTAACAGACTCTGAAATGTCTGAATACAAAGCTTTTACTACAGATATCTGAAGAAAGAAATGAGCAAATAAAAAACACACTTAAACTATGTGTGATACAATTATACTTTTCTTGTATATACTATTGGAATTTGAATAATAGAAAGAGTTAAAACCTGGGTTTTACTAATGTTCAATTACCCAAGATCAATATAATCTTATCCTTAAACAAGACATGAGATCCTTTTCCCTCTTGAGTCAGGAGAGGGAGTGAGAGTTGCAGGTATCTGGGGGAATGGTGTTCCAAGGAAGATAGATGGAGCATCAGGTGGGAGGGCAGCTAGACTGTTCCAGGGATGGAGAGGAGGCTTTGGAGCCTCAGGCCAAATCACTGAAGTGTTAAGTTGAGAGCTGCAGGCCCTAACACAGCCAGCTTAGTTTCACTGTGATTTCAAGGCCATTTAAATGGTAGTTGTTCCCAACATAAAGGTCCACGCAAGTGATTCCCAAGAAAGAGTGGTGATTCAGCTATTAATGGAAAATAGCAGCTCTAAATCCTGCTAGAGAAGATTCAGCAGAGGGTTGTTGAGCTGAGCAGAGTGGGCCGGAGATGGACCTTTGGCCTGTAGCCACCTGGAGCATCTGCTCTGTGATGTCAAAGCCATTTACCTTGATGTTGGTTTTCCAAGTTGAAGTTGAAGGCAGTCTATGAGGACCTCCTAGTCACTGGGTATACGATGAACACACACTGTACAGATGAACTCTTTTCTGCACAAACTGAATAGCCATTTATGGCCATGCTTTATGAACAGTGTTGTGCAATGGCTTAGCCACCAGACTTAACCCATCTAACACCCAGAGTTTCTCATTCACAGCTTCACCTCAGACCTGATACTTGAGGGACTAGATGATTCTGTGGTAATGGGATCCTTGGGTGTGGTTTCTTTATCATACTAGGCCCACAGCCTCCTCTCTGTCCAGGAACAGTTCAGCCACCCTCCCATCTAATGTTCTGTCTTTCTTAGAATACCATTCCCCCAGACAACTGCAACTCTCACTCCCTCTGTCCTTCCTGGAGGGAAACTGATTTCATGTCTTGTTTTGGTGCCACACTGATGTTTAAGGATAAGGTTATATTGATCTTAAGTAATAGGATCAAACATTATCACACCAGGACCACCCCATTCCTGCACCAACCATGTCTTACCATTCTGCCAAATACAACTGGTACCAAGTCACTCTTGAAATCTGCCCCAAAAGCACACCGACTGCAGGTTACTGTAGTGGCCTGTCTCTAAGAATGTCATGTACACTGATGGATCCCTTAGGCCTATACCTGGCAAAGAATAATGCAAAGTAGCAAAACGGTGGTCTCACAGCTGAGCAAGAAGACAAGGCTGAGGCAAATTGAAAGACACAATGAAGGGACTCCCTGTCCTGGACCACCCCACCCACACTGGAGCATTAAAACCTAAAGTAGGGATAAAAACGATGGATTATTTTTTTATTATTCTTTCCAGTATATGTGTTAACATTAAAAAAGCAGATTACAGATACTATGTGAAAGACAGATTTCTAGTATTTAGAAAAACCACAAACTGTGGGAAGAAATCAGAAATGGAAGATGTGAATTAGAATATCAATATACCTAATTATTTATGTGACATTGAACATGCTATTTAATACTGCTAAATATTTATTTTCAGGAATAAAATTAGAATTTTTAATTTATTTTTTTAATATTACTAATAAAAACCACAATTATTAAACAAATTACTTACATAAGAGTATTTCTGAACTGTAAAGTGCTTTTCTAACATAAAATTATTTTCGGTGTTTCAAGACTGAGACTGGTTGAAAATATGTCTCAAAGAATGACAGATCTTCAGACAATTATTATTTTTTCTTTTTTTGCAAGAGTTCTTGGTTCCATTACTTGTCAAAAGGTCTGAAATGGCACTGCCTTCCCCCTTCCACTGGAAATGTCTGGCTGTTCTGTAAACAGTCAGTGGCATGTGTCAGAAGTCACTGCTGAACAGAAGTTGATGTTGGATTTCCTGTTTTAAACCAAACTCTCAGGTGAGTTCCTCTGGTGTACGGTTTCATTATAAACTTGAGATAGAAGGGTGACAGCCCCTCACATCCATCTGACATCAAGAAGAAATGCAAGCTAAGGTGGTGAACACAGAAGATGTTTAAAAGCCCACGAATTCCTTTGTATCTTTAAAAGTTACTTTCCTCTACATTGGGTTACATCCTCATATGAACCCTCAAATTCAAATTTTCTACTGTATAATTGTATGGCTTATATCCATCCCTCTGACATAGCTTCACAGTCATCTATTAAGGATCAGAAGGACTAGAAACAGTAGAAGAAACCAAGACACTACTTTATGATTTTACAAGGTATAAGTGACTTGGAATAAAGGGTAAGTGAATAGCAACATGCAGAGCCTGGCACAAGGATCCTGAAAGGCAGAAAGTTCTAGACTGGTTTAGATAAGAGGGTCCTAAAATGTCAGTGTTAGCTAAAATGTGTGCTGTATTCTTGGAGGAAGATCTGTTAGGACAGATAAAGGGAGCCATGGTTTAGTGACACTACAGAGTGGAGCCGAATAGAACATAGGAGCACTCCAAGATCCACGGAGCACTATCAGTGTATGAGCACTACTCATACACTGCATGCATGTGTGCCCTCCTTCAGGAAATGACCACACATCAGAAACGAACCACCACCTGGAAAAGGACACAAACCAGCTACTTGCCACCAAATGCCTTTTGGCAATACTTTATTCCCTGAATATTATTTCAAAAATGATGAAATAGCTTCCAACACTGAATGAGGAATATTTCCTATTTAAATTTCTATCTTGTGGTTTCTCCTGAAAACAAAAAAAAAAAAAAATCAGGAGACAGTAGGCAAATCACCACTCACACAGTAAAAAAGCTGACAGGGCCAGTGACCGCTGCCATCTGCCCAGGGACGCACAATCTCTCGTCCACTGCAAATACGTTACTCCTTCATGCCTGATTTGGACTGGGTTTGCCCAGGCAGAAGAACAAACTTTCTATGAGAAGCTGAGGGGTGAGTGTGCACGTGCAGGAACAAATCTGCACACTGAAGGGGTGAGAATCTGTGGGTGTGCAAAGGGTCCAAAGAGGGTTGGACAGAGAAGACCTCTGAAAGTACCAAGCAATGAGGGGCTAGCCGAGCAATGCTGGTTAAGGAGAGGGCAGGAGGAGAGTTGAAGTGCTTATCACCTTGTTTTCACCTTTTACGAAGTAAGGCTGGAGCAAAAAAAATAAAGTACATGTGCCTTTTAATCTAAATGAACAAGATTTTTTCCTTGGTTAAGCCTCACATTAATTATCACCTAATTAATATAAATAACATTTCATGTTTTAGACTTAGACGTATGTTCTTTCATCTAACCCTCAACCACAGTTCTAAGGAGGGTAGGCATGCAACTCCATCTTCTCGTAAGTTAGGAAGCTGAGGCCAAGGAACACTGCAGGGATGGAATTCAGGCAGGACTGGACTTGACACTTGCTAGTATAATCTGTGGCCTCTCCACCCCTCACCAATGACCTAGCCTGCCTTGAAATCATGTTGCATTGCTTCAGCCTTCCTGATACCAACAGAACCAGGCTAGTGATTTACAAGCTTTTTTTTTTTTCTTTTTGCCTTACTAGGATACTATTTCTCTGAGCAAATCTATCCTAACAGCCTCAGGCGGCCAGGCACTTGCTCAGCCTGCAAGGCAGTGGTCAGTTTTGTCTAGAAACTCCCTTATTTGTTCATGAAAGCCCTGCAAATATTTTGGCAAATAAATGCAGAAAGCCGGAAACACTAATTATTAGGCAGAGACAAACCCACAGTAATAAAATAAACAACAAAGTACCTTTTCAGGCAGCTATTCAATGTGCTTTCCTGTTGCCAGTGCCATGAAAAACAAGATGGGAACAGCCTGGAGGAGACAGGAGGAAATGACTCCTTTACAGACCGCGTCCTGTGGGCAGAGTGTGGCCTTAGGATCTGCTAGAACAGATATCTAAAAGGAAGGGTGGGCAATGAAATTTGCAGGCAGAAACAAATGATTAGAGGAAAAATGGAGTTCCTTAAGAACACTGTTAAGGCAGGGCACTTACAATTAGTTCTTTAATCATCAACTTAAAAAAAAATCTTGGGAAATGCCAAGATTTTTACGTGGTGGTGGTGGTGGTGGTGGTGGTGGTGGTGGTGGTGGTGAGGGGGTGTTGTTCAACTAGTTGTAAATACCTGTAAACTAACCATTTCACTCTTGAGACCAAAGCTTGTGTGGCTATGTATTTTGTGCCTGTACAAAAGTACATGTATACTGGAGTTCGCCCTGGGACCTGGATAGTGTCAGCATTCTGCCCTCCAAGTTCTGTTAACATGCTCAGGCAGGGAAGAGGCATCTTTATGTAATTTGCCTTCCCAGGAGCTTGAGATGTCTCTTCACCCACATAAATGTACCCCCTGTGCTACTAATAGTAGTCTTGAACTAAGAGGTTTGCGGTGTCTATTTCCTCAAGCCATATCATGTATGGGTGCAAAGATGCAGCTGTGTTTGATGACCAGGATTTGAGAACCAGCCATTAGGACCCAGACAAATCAATGAACTTTCTAGTTCACTCTCAGTCTTTAATGATGAGAACAGCCCATCTGCCTGCCTGTCTCCTTACAGCCATTATGATGTCACTGCCTAAAGGCCCAATCACAACTCCTTCTCTGACGTGGTCTCAGTGTTTTCTGCAATGCCTTCACATATACTAACAACACATTCTTCTTGTTTGTGTAAGCTGAAGATGAAGGACACAGATTATGAATGTTAAGAACAAGCGAAGAGGTCAAGCACTTCCCAAGCAAGTTGTACACACTTTCATGTGTCTGAATCTAAACCACTCTCATGGATCACTGAACCATGTGACTCCAGGCTTACAGTGCCACTAGCTTAACAAGCAGCTGAGTGCTGGCATCTCTGAGGCAGCATTTCAAACCCCAAATTGGCTTGTGACCCTAACAGACTCTTGGGATACAGATTCCTAGCCAATTGCAGAAAAGCTGACAGCTCTTTACCTCTTCCAGAGTCAGTGGCCAGGGCAGTACCAGAACAACTGGTCTCATTGCCTTCTAGAGTGACAACTAATTAGTGGGGGGACAAGGAGCAGTCTATGTAGTGCGCAGATCCTTTGCCCTTCTGAAGCTGTGGCCCCAGCCTCTCAGCAGGGCCCCTGACTGCATTGCAGACTGCACTGAGAATGGCTTCGGGCCTCCCTTAACACAGTCTGGACAGAGTCTGAGTGGGAAGACCTTCCAAGATCTTTAATGGGGAAAAATAATTCAGCAACATTAATGAGCCAGCATGCAATGAGATGATCAACATTAAACACACTGATGATGGAGACAAGATTGTTCTGCACATAATAAAAGAAGAAAGCACAAATGTTTCATTGAGAAGTGTCTCCAAGTGTGGCACGAAGAGAAATGTGTAGTGACAGGAATCCAGCCCCATTGATGAAAATTCAAGCTCAGTGACATCTCCAGTGTGCTTTATTAGGCACAAGTACCAAGCGCACTGCTCCACACAATGTGAATGAGAACGTATGAGTCACAGGACAGCACCTCCCTCACTCTAGCTGACAGCAAAGGACACCACTTAACTGCAGGAGGGGATGACTGATGGCTCCCAAGGCTTTTCCAGAAAGGAAAACAGCATCTCACTGCAGGAACGGTGAATTAAAAGATGATGCTCAAAACAAACTTTCTAAAACTGCTTTAAGAATATGTCTACAGAAGACTACATGTACTCTGCAGTGTAGCATTTCTCTCAAGCTACAAATACAGCCTTAATATTGTGGTGGGGCTGGAGTCTACAGTAAAACCTTAGTATAAGAACCCCTCACCTGATAGCTGTCTGGATTCTTTCCCAACCAACTGTCACATGTGCTGTCTTGTCAACCTACATCTGGTCCCTTAGCTGCCAGTCTGTTTGAATTTGCCCTTTATCTCTACCACAACTCCACAAGACAAGGGTTGGCAGAGGTGACCCAATCAACAGGCTAGCTTAGCTGTTCTTACTGCCTTCTTTAGAGCACTTGGTATTGACTCTATCTAAATTGCTCTTCTGTGGTCTCTGATACCCCTTTCTCCTTGTTCTTAAATACTTAAGTACTGACCTTCCTAGGGGCTTTTCCTATGAGCTCCAGCTGGTACTCCCAAAGTCTGTCATACTTTCTGATCAACATGGACACCTTCTGTCTCAACAGTCCCGACTGTTGTCTTATTTCACGTGTCAGAGTCTACTGTGTCTCACTCATGGTGTCGTCCTCTCTGCCAGCTAGCCAGTCTTAGCTCCTCTCTGTACCCTAACTAGGAGCCATTCTCCCATCATCTTCTCGCTTTGGCTTCTGTTTCCCTCTTACCTTCTCAACCACTGCTTTTGACCCAGACCTCTTCTATGCAGATGGCATTAACAGAACCTATAATCATCATCTTGCAGTAAGAAAATCTTTCAAATCCATTCTCTATACCACCACAGGATGATTTCCACTAAACATAAATCCAGTCACTGTCTATGAAAGCCCTCCCATAGCTCCCCAATCCACATGATATCATCTCCGACGGGAACTTCTTGGCCTGCTCACAACTCACTCCTCACTTTTCTGGGTTTAATCTTCCTTTCAGTTCTCCAAACTAGGCAAGACGACCCAAACCATGCTTTCTCTCTAAGGTTCTCTTCATCTTGCCAGCCCTTGAAAACACCACATGTTCTTTAAGACCCAACTCAATGGCTTCCTTTCCTCTGAAGTATCAAGTCCCCCCAACCCCTTCCCAAGCACAGCTATTCATTTCTCCCCCCTCCCTAGCACCCTGGGCATCTCCAGTGCCACACCCACATCATAGAGTGTTCACAGCCTCACTGGGAACAGGGACCACTACTTCCCTTTCTTCCTTCCCCAGTCCCTGCTCAAGTGCTCAGCACCTCATAAATAACAAATGTTTAAACAGGAGAGAAATGGAAGGTGTCATCTTGGCCTAGACCTTCACTGGTACATGTAACTTCATATTCTCTCCTCAAGCATGTTTGTTTATTTATACTTATATATCTATTTTATCAAGCATTTCTACAACATGGAAGGACAATCAGTTAATGTATACAACTTGGCCTAAAATCATAAGAGAAAATTGCGAGTGCCGGGTTTTCAGGATGCTTATCGTGTAGGACATGCCTCCTTCCCCTACCATGAAATTAAAAACATTAGAGCTTAAGTGTGGTGTGTGTCATTTCTCAGTATTCTGGTTAAGTCAAGGAAGCCACAGTCTGTAGGTCTCTAGAAAACAGGTGGAAGCAGGTGGGGTGACACATGCTTTATTATCTCAGCACTGAAAAGCTAAGGCGAAAGGACAGGAAGATAACTCAAGGCCAGCCTGGACTACTCAAGAAAGCGGGAAGGCAGAGAAAAGGGAGGAGGTGGGAGCTGGAGTCAAATTTGGTGTTCCAGGTGAATGCTATCCAAAGCGTCTCAGCACCACCTTTCTCTTGTTCTACTTTCCCGTGTATCTGTGCTCTGCGGGGTCCCACGTGTCCCACCCTGGCAGTGATGACAAACGCTGACAGTTGCCTAGTGGGGAAGCGTGCTTTCTTCTTTCTCCACAGTGTACCTTTCTCCCAGCTCTGCCACTGTGCAGCACTGTGTAATGTGTACTCCAACACCAAGGGAGCCAGAATCTCAGCCTCAATGGACTATTCAGATGAAGCTCGCTCGTTTTTGTTTTGTTTTGTTTACTTGAAAGGTTTTCTCTCCCAGGTCGGTTTTGGGGTAGGGGGTGGGGTAGTAGATTCCTGTTCTTTTCAACTGAGTACTTAAGGAAATAGAGCAAGTGCCAAAGTAAATGGAATACAGAAAGCAAGATTTTGTTGTAGATATTTGAAATGAAGATTGATTACTGACACAGAACCAGGAGTTCACATTTTGAAAGAGAATATGAAAGAAAGCATCAGAGTGCCCAAACCTGGGAACAGGGCTGGCCTGCCTATATCCAAGCAGTGAGGTGACATGGACAGCCATGCTGTGACAGCTGCCACAGGTCTACTCTGCTCCTGACCAGTGCTCCCACAGTTCCTTCTTTTCCTGAACTCAAGAGCTGTCGGGTCCCAGTGCTTTGGCAAAGCAGGAGAAAGGGGACAGCACAGCTGGCGTGGGAGAGCAACCAGGATGCACACACCATTTGTTTCGCCTGCCCAAACTCCAGAGCACCAGATCTGCAGCACAGGGGTGCCTCCCATTCACAGCCTGAAGGACTAACACTGACTATAACTAGAGTTAAAAGGTGGTTCCTACCACCCCCTTTTCCAGATCACACCGCCTAACTACAGTCTTACACTATGTTGCTCTGGTATATTATCAGATTTTAATTCCTTATCTGAAAATAGGGATATTAACTCTACTATTAAAGTGTTATCTCAAGGAACTTTAGTTAGTACTGACAGGACCTACCTAGCAAAAGGCAAATGGCTATCATGCTTGCCTAATGATATGTGGCACTGCTTATGACCACACGTCTCAGTAAATGTTCAGATTCTGACTTTGATGTCTGTATAATTTTATTTCCAAAACCATTTACCATGAGAGGGAACCAAGGAAGCCATTCTATTGATCAAGAACACACAGTTTTCCTGAGAATACCAACAGCTCAACAGCATCATAGGTAATTCTTGATGCTGTGCAAGCCCTGGGTAATCTTTTCATCAACAGGAAGATGGAAAAATAAACTATGATATACACAACTCCTAGTCAGAGCCACAGACGTGCTGGACATAATACAGAACAATGGTGAGTCCTATGTGTTCATTAGTTCATTAAATTTTAATTTAGAACTTTTCAAAATTACTCCAAAAGAAAAAGAAAAAAAGCAATTACCTTATATCCACTCTGTCCTATTTCTAAGAATCTTTCCATTATTACATAAACTACATAAATGAACTCTGAAATGCCTGCAGGCAAGAGGACAGTGTGTGCTACACCTGTTGGCATGATAATAAGAAACCACTGATATACAAAAAGGTGAGTACCGCTTCCTACAGCTATTATTATAAATAAGGAAAAATGATTTATGGCAGCAAATCCAGGGGACCGCCTGCCTCTACACCTCCAGCCCTGGGGTTACATATGCATTCCACAACAACCAGCTTTTATGGGAGCATTGGGGATAAAAAGTGGCCAGCGATTTACTGACTGAATTATCTCCAAAGCTCTCACCTACTTTTTAAAAACTAAAGGTCAACCACATCCTTTTTTGAAACACATGCTGATAAAATTTTCAGAAATAAGCCAAGTATTGGTGTGACATGCCTTTAATCCCAGCATTCACGAGGCAGAGGCAGGCGGATGAGGCCAGCCTGGTCTACAGAGTGAGTTCTAGGACAGTCAGGGCTACACAGAGAGACCCTGTCTCAAAAACCTCTATCTCTATATAATGTTAAAAAGAAATGAAATGAATGCAAGACAATTCATCGTGGGTCACACTAAACTAAACACAGGTGAAGAAGCAGTGCTGTGCCTGTTTGTACAATTCTCTGCTGTTCGAGTACTCCAGGTTCTGTTTGCTCATGCTTACTATTTCCTTTTAAATGGTCCCTGAGGCCAAAACAAACCAGCAAGCTCTGAAAATGTCCATTTTCTCAGCACTGGAATGCCCTACTCACTCAAGAGATGAAGCTAAGGCAAGTATATTTTCTCTAGAGACACTACAACCAGTACAAGCAGTCACACTATTGAAACTTGGCTGGAGAAGTATGTCCAGTACCATGTACATGGACTAGTGCAGACAGTGTAAGTCACAGAGTAGTGTGGTGCATGAGACAATGCTTTGCTACCAAGAGAATGTAATCACACATCTAGAATTCGATTTGTGCCACACAGAAATGTCTAGTTTAATAGAAAATCCCCACAATTTCATGGAACATTTATCCTCCCAGTCTTTCTGGTAAATGAGCACTTAAAAAAAAAATAGGAAGAGAATGTTTGGTAGTGCTTTGTATAGGGCTTTTTGCTTAGGAGCTATTTTCCTTGTCTCAGAAATAACTTCAGTGATACATGAAAATGTCAGTGCCCCGTTTCACCAAAGAAAGCATAGTTTGCCATCACAAGAATGGTCAGGTGGCATTCCAACAAGAAGTCTACCTAAAAACACATTGGAATGTTAGAAAGAATAAAAAGAACCAAAAGAGGAAAACTGGAGAAAGCTAGAATCACATATAGTGAAAGCAAGTACAGAACACAAATCAATCAAAAGAAATAAACTCTAAAGACCAATGAATGATTTTTAATTTGAAAACTGTTTTATAATGAACAAACAACCATCAATAAAAATGAACAGAAGCATCCATGGCTTTCCAGGAGACACACAAGATGTATTTTTACATCACAACCACTTCAAAGAATAATGTTCCAGGCTTACCCCATGAGTAAACCTATTCAATTAGATCATTAGCTCATCTTTTTTGCTCTCTTAAGTCTCTGAGAGATGCTATTTTCAGGAAAAGACAAAGCATGTCTATCATGGGTGGACACAAACATGATTAGTCACATGAAGAAAGTTAAGTGCCATCATTGGTAATGCTGAGCCATTAAACAGCAGAGGCCCAGCACGAGGGGGGCTTGAGAGGGCCTTGGATTCCAAACCAGCACGAACTTCAGTGTTAGACTGTCTCAAAATGAGGGCAGAGATTCTAAGTTTTAATTTCTTAATGAAATTCAGTTCCATAGTTTTCCACAGAAATGCAGTAAAAGGAACTAAAGAGAAACCCTCTGCTGTTCGCTATAATTGTCATGACTGGCATCACATGAGAACCAAAATACAAGTGAATCAATCAGAAGCATTTATGGGTACTTTATATTTACATGTAGTATGATGAAACATTTTAACTCAGTTCTTAATAGTTTATGCTCACTTTGGTCAACACATACAATGAAAGAATGGGAAAAGTAGCACACCCTATAGCCAAGTTCCTGGCACAAGATTTGGTTATAGACTTCATTTACCAAATATTTGCTGAATAAAAAAATAATCTAAGTATCATTTTTATTTTAGCATTCTGGGTCTGCACTAGCACTTTCATGCTGCTTGTATGGGTGAGGCTATGGTCCACAGCTAAGAGTTTGCTCTGTCTCACAGCGATCCTCCAGCACTAGGCACTCAAAAAAGCGCCTAATTTCTCAGTCTGTAACTTCAGACCCAACTTGTCCCTGTGAAAGCCAAACACAGTTCCCAGAGCAAGGGAGATAGGTATCTTACATGTACATGCTTGGTGTGTTATCTATATAAGAACTATGGAACTTAAAAGTGTGTTTCCTATATACCCCTGTAGGCATATGCATACACAGGAAGACACAGGTTACATATAAACTATACTACTATATACATACACCACTATATAATATATAGTTATATTATTATATTTATTATATAATATTATACAATATATACAGTGGTGTATATATAGTATATATACTATATATATTACTATGTATATACTATATATATTACTAATATATACTAATACATTATTAGCTTAACCTCTTTTTTTTTGTCGGTATATATTTGTTTTTTTGTTTGTTTTTTTTTTAATTTTTATTTTGCAATGCAATTAAGTTCTACATACAGGCACAGATTCCCTTGTTCTCCCCCCTCCCGCCCCCCTCACCTTCCTCCCAGCCCGCCCCCCATTCCTAGCTTAACCTCTTAACAAGCTGGGAAAACTTGGATTTGTTTCCTGGGATATATGAATAATACCAGTATTTTATAAATAATAATTTACATCTGGCAGCATGTAACAACTAAGATTATTTTCTAATAACCACTTAAAGATGTTAGACCTCATTATAAATTTCATTTTATTTTTATGTAGGCTTCAGAAATACAAACTAACCCCTTTGGACATGACAAAAGAACAATGGGAAATGATTAGCTGCCAAATTTAAAGATACATTTTAATGTAATTACTTTAAAGTTATCTTTACGATATATAACTTGAGACCTTCCTCTAAATGAGTTTGCTCAGCAGGCAGTTAAAAATTACTTTAGGTACTAGTCAAACTGTATATCCATGAAGCCTTGCTTGGTTACCTCTTCATTGTTTAACCTTGCAAGAACAATAACATGAAACACTCAACTATTTAAACATGGCCTCATTTCAGCAATTCTTTTAAATATTTCTAAGGAGTTCAAAGGCAGCTTTGTGAGGAGTGGAAGTAGTCTGCAGAATTGCAGGCGTTAGTACTGACTTAACCCCCTCTCTTCCAAATCCCCATGGCTGTGCCCTGCCTACTCCTATGGAAAGCCAGAGCAACCCTTTCTAGTTATGCCCACCACCATCTCTAACACTGCAGCAAAGCTGTTAGGTCTAACACATGCTGGAAAGACAGGGAGGCTATTCAGGCTTGTTACAGCTAATGTCATCAAAAAACCCAAACACAGAATTCACTGGACAGTTTTCATGACACTGCATCAGCATCCTGCTACCTCAGGCCTTCTTCTTTACCAAACATGGAAAGTTCTGTTGAGAAATTCAGTCACTTTCAACAGATGTCTGCAGTGAGGTTGGTGGTATTCAGTTAAAAACCTAAAATATTGTAATTCTCATCTAGATCTCTGTAACCTGCATAGATCCAGGTCATGCATGTTAGCCAGGCTGTAGTCCAGTCTAAAAGGACAGGAGGGAGAAGGATGGGAGGGGATGGAGGGAGAGCAAGTGCACAGGCTGCCCCTTAAAACCCTGCCCTGAATGTTAACGAAAAGAAAGTCCTTTGTACTCTCAAAGAGCCACTTTCTTTTCTTCTGATTAGCTTCATGAAAAAACAGTTTACAGGTAGAGCAGGCTGAGATAGCAATGAAAGTTTCTGTACCCAAGTTTTGAAATGAGGTTACATGTTTCACATAGTATTAGGTTTCTTTTTATTTCTTTACAAATTCCCCCAAAGCTTTTTTAAACAGAGCTGTCAGCTCTGTTTGTCCCAGGCCCTGATTTACAAAGAGCCCATGAATGGGAGAAAGTAGGGAGTAGGAAAGTTACTGCATTTTCATCACAAACCTGCTTTCAGTTCACCCTTCAGGCACTGAGGCCGAGGAGCTCTGTGCTCACATCAACGCTGGCAGGCAGGGGCTGGGAGCTATGGGGACTGGAGTGGACAGCAGGGAGGCTGGTTTTCAGCTTTGGCCCAAGCATGGGACTGAGCAGAGATGTGGGTTGTTTTTCCTTTCAACACTGGGATTCTTGACCCAGAAACAGAACTCAGAACCATGTAACCCAGAGATACATGCTATGGATGAGAAACAGCATGACCCTGCTGTCAACACTGCTCTATGTCCAGAGTAGAGAGAGAGCTAGTGAAGGTTCTCTCAGCCACTGGGTGACTGTCACCTCCCCGTGTCTCTAGCAGATGCGGGGCTGGCATCTTCATCATGCTTTCTCCACCAACCTTTTCTTAGCACACTGCTGACACTGCTCTTGGGTGGCCACCAGCCCTGGGGGCACTTTCCTGAATCTTCACCTCTGTCATACCTGACACATGAGTCACTTCCTTCTTCTAGGAATGCTGCCTTGTTCTCCCCCAGCCACTCCAGCTGTGCCTCCTCCTTCTCTGTGGCTGCTTTCTCTCCTTTTGTGAACCCCTACTGGCAGTCATGCCCCAGAATGGTGTACCTCTTCTTTCACACCCTGGCCTTTCTCTCAGCTGCAGCTAGTACTGCAGATAACACCCAAGTCTCCTGGTCCTCTAGCCCACTCCCCTCTCAGAGCTTCTCAATCTGTTCTGTATGGCCCTGTAGGCAACTCAAGGCAGCTAACTCTTCCTTTGGCCTTCTGCTTTCTCTATTTCTGCTACTGTCTTTCCTTCTCTGTAATTTGGTCCAACTATAATCCACTTCTGAGACTTTTTGGTTTTCATTTGTCCTATTCAGCTACCACAGTAGCAAAGTCCTATTGGTCTCTGAACTCTGCTAAAAAGTGATGCCCCATACTGACATCACCAATACCTGCCTGAAAGCTCTAACAGTCCCCATGGAACACAAGCATCCCTTTCTTGCCATTACAGCATGATCATACACATTGCTGATAAATAACAAAATAAGACCTGCAAGTTAAAGCTAATGAATATGCACGCCTATAGCATGTTTAAAATTACTTCTCCACTTAGCCCCATAATGTGTCTTCATTCTGACTTCCTCACAGAAGGGACAATGATATAATGATATATTGATTAGCTTCATTAAGTCAGCACCATACTTTGACTTATTTATATGTGTGGCCACAACAGGTGCCTACCAATTAGCATGAAACCTGAAAACATGATTTAAAAAATTCACCCCCGCTTACGTAATTTGAATCTTTGCTTTGAAGTAAAGAAACAATGGTGACCTTTAAACATAAGGATGCAAACTCTTAGACCTGCTAAGCACAGACACAAATACGGAAGACCCACAGCTCCACAAAAGTTAGCTCCATTCAGTGTCCATTTGTATGTGGGTCATCTGTGCATCATACCTATTCAATAGAAGCACAAGTTTTAAATGTACCTTTCAGGGAGCACCAGTCATTGAAAATGCAGTGAAGTCTAAGCGGGATGAAGAATAATCCTAGGAACGTGCTTTGCAGCTATTAGAGGCCTTAAAAGAAGAAAGCTTGCACTGGCCTCAGCACATCATCTGTGAGCAAGCAAAATTATAATAGTCTGTTCTAGATTTAGTAAAGAAACATATTATTAGAAACATTAACTTCCTAAGCAAAGAAAAACTAAATAAAGTAAAAACATCTATAACTTACATATCAAGAATTACAGAATAGTAAGTTATACACAATTTTTCAAAGGAAGTGTACTTTCTAGTCTTGCCCAATCAACAGAAAATCAAGACTTTCGATCAAGGCTCCCCTAGGACAGAACCAGTATTTCACAGCAGCATAATCCAGGGTGTCTGTAGACCACGTGGGTTGGGTTATATAGCCAGGGTAAGTGGTAGGCAAGAAGCTAAGGCAACTCCACTAAGATCCCCATCAAAGAACCTGTGCTGTGATGTTTTTTGATGTATGTCAACAAAAGAGACGACACTGCCTGAAGAAACCTTTGGAGGCCTCATAAACAATGCCATCAAGTAGGCTGGGAAGAGAGACATGGAGGCAGTGGGCAAACTTCAGGAAACACTGGTGTCTACGTGAACAAACACAAACGTTTTCCTAACAAGCAGCGTGTAGCTAACAAAGGGAGAATCATTTAAGAAATGCTTTACTAAATACAAAAAGGGGAATGATGCAGGTTGAAATGTAAAATAAGAATATGGCTTCTCCTGCCCCACCTTTGGACTCAGTTATGAACACCCCTCCCACACTGACACTCAACTATTGAGTTCCGTGGTTTTCAGAGAGTCAAGATTGAGGAGGAAGGTAGGTGTGGTGGTGTCCATCTATAATCCAGCACTCTGAAGACGAAGGCCAGAGGACCCCATTTCCAGACAACACAGACTGGCAACAGTCTCTTCCCACGTGACAACTGCAGCATGCTCCTGATGGTCCTTCTTCTCCCTCGACCCACTCCTACCCTGTATGGAAGAAGCATCAACAGTGTTCCGCTGTGTTCTTTTCTGCCTCCTCGTCTGTTTGGCCAGGAGACAGTCACAGATATTTAGCCCAGTGCCCCTTTCATGCAGGTTCACTTTCTGTGGTTTCAGTTACAGTTATTAACCATAGTCCAACATCAGAAATAAACAATTCACAAGTTTTAATTGCACATTGTTCTGAAATAATTCACTGGTTTTGTGGCAGGACTTGTTGCTGTTGTTTGAGACAGGGTTTTTCTCTTTGTAGCCCTGGCTGTCCTGGAACTCACTCTGGCCTTGAACTCACAGAAACCCACCTGCCTGCCTCCTGAGTACTGGGATTAAAGACATGCACCACCATTGCCTGGCCAATTCACAAGTTTTAACTGCACAATTGTTCTAAGCATCACCATAAAATACAGCTCCATCCCGCCTGGAATGAACACTATCACTTCATCTTATGTGTCTCATGCTGTATATGCTACCCACTCACATTAACTCTGGTACTACGTTCACCAGGCACACAGGAAAGAACAGTCTACTCAGGGTGCAATAGTACCCTTGTTTCTGGTAGCCAATAGAATTCTTAGAATATACCTCCTTTGATGACTCCATTTCTCTGGCTCCTTCCATACGAGCTCACCACAGGTTGATATGAAATGTTCCTAACTACAGCGAGGCTCTGCTTTAGGCAACAGAATATCCATTTCTTACTGTGGTTGGCAAAGCAATGGCCCCACAAAGATATCCAAGCTCACAGAATCTGTGAAACTGTTACTTTACATAGCAAAGGAAAGCTGGTTTTAAAACTAGAAATGATCCCGGATCAGCTGGGTGGCCCTAATGTAACATTATAGTCGAAAAGAGGCAGAAGAGACTGGAGTGACACAATGTGAAAACCTGACCCTTGACCCCTATTACCACCTGTGATCATCAAGGAAGGGATCACAAGTCAGGGTATAAACCTGATTTTCCTGCACAGCCTGCCGAGGAATGCAGTCCTATTGACACTGTAGGCTGGCCAGTCTGACCCAGATCAGACTTGTGACTACCAAAGGTCCTGTGCAGCTTTAAACCCGCGGGTTTGTGGTTACTCTGTTTATAGCAGTGAAAAAGACTACACTCTTTTCCAGCTCTGCTACTGGTCCCCTTACAGGGTGAAGGGAGACAACAGAACTTGTTGCTACCATCTGGCCAAATCATCTTGCTGAGTCCTGGGGCCAATAGTAGTGTAAATAAACACTACTACTGGGAGGCATTTTGAGTGTGGAGTACACTAGCTGGAATTAAGAATCACACACACACCCCTTATTACTCAGTTTTTTTTTTTTTCCTAGTAAGAGAAAACTCCTTTTTACTCAAAACTGCAAAACGCAACTAATTTATGCAAACATCTTCACATTTGTCAGCAACCTGGTAATGCACTTCTTTTAACTCCTTTGCCTACCTCAAAGGTTACTGGGCCGCTGCTAATCAAGAGTCAGACAGAGACTATGAGAGGACCTTACACAGCTGGGTCCGTATGCCAGTTCAAATAACAATACTCAGTACATAACTTCTCAAAATATCCTCACAAGAAGCTGTACATAATCCATGACATCATGAGATAAAAGACTTTCTCTCATCCTCACGTACATGTTTTTGTAACATTAATGAACTTAGAAAGGTTTGCATCATATGACCTGCAGTGTGAAACTTCAAGAACGTTCTAGCCACATTAGATGTCAGCCTTCTCGTACCAGAGGCACCCAGTGAGATGTTCTAACTACCAAGGAGCCAAAGCTACACATGTTGAAAGTAGCATGACCAACCATCACACACATGAACTGTTAGACTAGCATGCTGTGGGAACAAGGTGTCTAGCCCTGCCAGCTGCCAGCTTTGTGTTCTTTGACAAGTCATGCCCTCAGATCTCAACTCTTTCCCACCTATTAAAGGGGAAGTCAGACAATCCTCAACAATCACTCCAAGCCTTACGTTCTATTAGTCTAAAGTAATACAGAATCAAAGTGCTTCAAAATGATAACACAGGGTTGGGCAAGGTTGAGTTAATGAAATCTACTCTGGGCCAGATACCATTTCAGGTGCTAATAAGAAAACAGTGATTAATACACTCAGCTCAAACCTGGAGAACCTACTAATTTGAGACTAACAAGCAGTCCTCCCTCCATATCTGGGACGCTTCCCCCTTTAAATGCCAAACTTAACAAATGTCTAACTCTTAAATGTCTTCTGTATTAAATGATATACTACTTGCATAAAACCTGTATACATCTTCTTATGTGCTTTAAATAATCTTCTTATAAATTATAACACATAATACTATTTAAATGCTATGTAAATTGTTAAGTGAATAAAAACACACACAAGTGTGGGAGTTTGAATGTAACTGGCCCCCATAATCTCATCGGGAGTGACATTATTAGGAGGTGTGACCTTGTTGGAGCAGGTCTTGTTGGAGGAAGTGTGTCACTGTGGAGGCGGGCTTTGAGAGCTCTATATGCTCAAGATGCCATCCAGTGTGTCAGTCCACTTCCTGTTGCCTTCTGATCAAGACGGAGCCAGCCCCACATCTGCCTGCACATCGCCATGCTCCCTGCCATGATGACGATGGACCGAACCTCTGAACTGTAAGTCGCCACTTCAATGAAACGTTTTCCTTTATAAGAATTGCCATGGACATGGTGTCTCTTCACAGCAGTTGAAACCCTAAGACACAGACATACAGATATAGACACACACACACACACACACACACACACACACACACACACACAGGAGGGGGGGAGCTGTACATATTTGTTACAGTCAAATTGGAAGATGCAGAACACAAGGGCATAAAGAACTAACCAAACCTGTTAAAGTTGCAATTTCACAAGTGTACACAAGGTTCTATATAGACACACTTACATTTGATTCTTATATTCCAGGGAAGCAGGTAGCAATCATATTTGATTAATTCTGCCTCATACTAATTATTTACCATTAAGGTGATAAAATTAGACAGTGATTTAAACAAAAATATAAATAAAGTCAGGTAATTATAGCCAAAATGGTAATGGCTACTTGGAATATCTCAGCATTCCGTACTAATCATGGTCAAGTAAATAAACTATTAATTGTATTTACCAGTCATACTGATAGACAAAACAATGCAACCAGCAATGATTTGATAGTTGAATATAATAATACATTTAAAGAAGAATATAAACATAGAAACTGAATAGTTCTTACAATACAAATTAAACATCATTATTTTGAAGTGAAAATGGATATAAGCTTAGGAAGAAACTGATAATAAATTGGTCAACACTTTGTCTAAAACATAAACTTTAAAAGGCATATACGGTCTCCTTATGAAAGAATAGTATCTATCTTGAATTTACTTTCCAAAGTTAATTACTGAACCCTTTAAAATACATTCTGATTATATATCAATAAAAACAAAAGCCACCCCCTGCATTTACCTTAAACTAAAACTTAAAACATGTCTGTGTGACTTTGAAAGCATGTAAGTTATAAAGCTTGGAGAATATACAAAACTTGTGGAGCACAGTGAGTGAGGGGGACATGCAGCCATTCTCAACCTGAAAGGAAGGACCAAAAGAAGGTCCGAGTTCTTAGTGAACGCAGTGTGCACAGAATGACGTGTCTACCTCTCTCACCTATGCAGACCCTTCCGTGCCTCATCCACCTGCATGCAGATCCAGTTCAAGCACTACTACCTCTGATCTGAGCCTTGTTATTCCAGGAACCTAGCCTAGGCTCAAAGAGAACTTGTTGTGCCACTCATTTGGGCCAATCACATCAGGACATCACCTCCCCACCCCCCATTTAACTATTCATTTCTGTTTCCTTAACTAATTGAAAATCTCCACAGAAGCCAACACCAAATTCAAAACTGCCTGTATCACAAATATTGTTTTCCTTTTCTCACCTACTTCAGAATTCACAGGAACAAAAACTGGTGAATTTTCCATCATCACTGAGCCCTCGTAGTCTAGAAGGGCTAAGCAGGGTGCAGGCCTGAGACAAATCAACCTTTGGCAATACAAAGCACCTTTATATAAAATCAGTGAAGCCAATTCTACTTAAGGGTGGAAGACAGTCATGACGTACTGGTACATGGACCTCTTTCTCTATCACTGTGCAGTAAGAATCATCAGCATGTATTATCAGGATGTACTTGGACTTCATCAGTATCACATATAATATATAAAGATAGCACATCTGTGTGCACACTAAAAGTATTCTCAATAATGGAAACAATACCAAGTCATATAACTGAATTAACCTGATCACAGGACAGGTCTATAGTTATACATTTTCAAAATAAACTTGTGTTCAAACTAAATATCCTTGGTGCTTAATGTTGGTGGCCACATTTGTACACCTGAAAAATGCTTTTCAAATAAAGTCAACCCTCCTTGAAATAGAACAAACCTGACAAATTATGAGTCTGAGAAAAGGTAACTGTTTCCTTCCTGATGGTAAGTCTTTTGATCAAATGAGGTCACAAATCACTGGGTTTATTCTTGCATTTAACATTCCCCTAATAATGGTGCTAAGTACCAGGAGTCAAGCTGTATTTGCAGACCTGGTCCATATACTTCATATTATGAACAAGTTCAACTGTCTTCCTACTGTCACTGTTTTAATTCTTAAATAAATATAGTTTCTAAATAAATTAATGTATGAGTAATTATTTACTCTATCATTTCAAATGAAAAAAACACATACAGATAACTAACATTCTGGGGAGGAAATTCAGTTACATAATTTGTAGGACAAACCTGATTAAATGAATTCAGAAATGAATGTTTCCTACTCGTCAATGTGAAGCCATTTTTTGCTCACAGTCCCAATCCCTGAGCCCTTAAGAAGATAACACCAGGGGACAAAGGGAACAATTAACAGGCCACAGTTTCCTGGGTTTATCTCAGCATTTCATAGATATATAAAATTCTCACAAAGGGCATGTAGCAGCACAGTCATTTGGTCAGCAATATTAAATGGGTGCCATCAGCTCATGGAGAATTTTGTATTATTCTTTCTTAGGGTAATTTAGTCCACTGGTAAGCAACCATATTTACTAAATATAAATGCAAAACTGAAGGCAGGAAATAAGGCTTAGATACCATTCTGTTTTGTACATGTGCGCACAAATATCGTGTTCGTGCATGTGCACATGTGTGAGGAAAGCTAAAGTTCAATACCAGGTTATCTTCCTCTACTGCTCTCCATCATCGCTCCCCCATACCCCGACGCCCCTTTGAGGCAGGGTTTCTCCCTAAACTAGAGCTCACTTACTGGCTGAACTGGACAGCCAGTGAGCTCCAGGAACCTACCTGTCTCCAGCCCCAGTGCTAGGGTTACAAATGTATGTCACACTGCTCAGCTCTTATATGGTGCTAAGGATCCAGACTCAGGTCTTCATGCTTACTCAACAGGCACTGTACTGGCCCCGCCATCTCCCTAGCTCCTTTAAATCCTATTGAAGAACACCAATGCCCTGGTACAACATTTATAAGAGCTGTCAAGCGCTACTAGAAAACATCCAAACTTCAGAATGTCATCTACAGAATATTCCTTATTTTGGCCACTTCCTACTGTGTCTCTGAGGTCTTTGAATCACCCATAATCAAAACTTAAGTAGACGAACTAGATAAATACATTTCCTTAATATACTTCTTTTCAATTAGTCTTTAATATATCTTGCTGTTTTTAAGGGCAGGATAAAAAAAAATCAACTTAGAGTCAGGACAGCTCAGTTGAGTTTAATCAGCTACTGGGGCTTATTTGAATCATTTCCTTTGTGGATAATCAAATTGTGTGATACTGACAAACACATTTGCTTCTTATATGCAAGGTCAGAGATGTGTTCTACGTTTTTTCTAAGTGTTAGCATACTTGTACCCTGTGGATGCTCCCCTGGAGAAACACTGTCAAAAACTACAATAGAAATGTCATAATGAAACCCATTGTTTTATATAATTAATATATGCCAAAAAAAACCTAAATGAACTCAAATGCCCTCCAAAAGCTGAATAGGTAAACTATGGTATACCTTAAATAGAAAACTAAGAGACAATCAAAAAGTGTGGTGTGGGGGGGGGGGGGGAACCCACTTAAACACATGAGCATTCATAAAAACCCTAGAAAATGATGTGAAGGTAGTGTATTAAACATAAATGATCCATACAGTCAAATTTCATTCCTATGGAATCCAAGAATAAATAAAATGAATCTAGTCACAGAAACAAACCAAAGTTAGTTGTCAAGGAACAGGAAATTAATGCCATAGACATGGGAAACAGTGGTAGAAATGTGCCACAGGCTGATGGTATGGGTGGGCACACAGCATAATCATTTGTCCTAAATCTTACTGTGTACTGGGGATATGGGGACATTTTATTGGCAACACATTATTTCTTCAATAAATTATGTTAAAAACATTTTCAATTTTAGTTTTAGGCCTACCTGCAACATATGCTATAAACTAAAAAGAACAGCTAAAAAACTAAACACTAGTAAACAAAGAATTCCACTTCTTTTTTCTAATATTGTTATAAGGCAGCCCTAAATGACATTATGTTCTTTACCAAGCTCAGACCTCCTCTGAACTCATAAGCATTATTCACTATCAGCACAAATTGTGCAGTCAAAATCCAAAAACCTTAAATCTGAAACTCTCGAAATCTGAAAACTTCCAGCATGCACACACATCATCACAGTGGGAAATACCACAACATGAAACTTCATTTCATGAAAAATAAAAAAAAAAACTAAAGCATCTTCAGGGTGTGTGTATAAGATACGGACAAGCACAAATAAATTTCTATTTAAGACCTGGGCCTCATCTCTAATGTAACTCATGTATATGCAAATATTTCAGAATCTGGAAAAAAACAAAAAACAAATTACCCCAAAATCCAAAATACTCTTGGTTCCCGAGTGGCATTCCAGATATAGGATATTTAATATGGATTATATTTGTGTATCAGGGATGAACATACCCATCTCTATGATAAGATGGGTTAAATGTGGAACTCAGAAATGCCATTTCGGGGTTGGGGCAGTGATATGGTTCAGTAGGTAACAGCATCTGCCACCAAGCCTCCCTCTCCAGAACCCATATGGTAGAAGGAGAGAACCACAAGTTGTATTCTGCATGTGCACTGTAATGTGTGTGCGCGCACACGCACACACACACACACACACACACACACACACACACACACTAAACAAAGATGTCATTTTTTTAAAGCTATTTTTAACAGTTAGACTAACTTCTCAGCTTCTGAAAACTACAAATGGGGTTTGTGTTTTGTTTTGTTGGGGGTGGGGTTAGAATATTTTATGATGATATCTCGGGGGGTTTCAATAGCTACAGGCATTAATTATCCCTTTTAATTACCTTCTTAGGCAAAGTATTCAAATGATGCTTCTCATCCACTCTAACTGTGGGGCGCTATGCTCTGAAGTTCAACTCCAGTATCAGAAGAACACATCAGTTGCTCAGTTTGCTGTACGTTTCCTCGTCTTGATGCTATCCACCAGGCAGAGCTGTACAATTATACTGCTGCAGCCAAACACGAAACTAATGTTCTTTAAACTCAGAGATCTACTGCTATAGAAAAAAAGATTCTTCTATAGGCTAACTTGAGTTTGGGTGGGTTTTTTTTTCCCCCTTTCTTTCTTCAACCTAAGCAGAGCTGAGCTTTCCCCAGGGTGTATGTGCACTTCCATAAATGGCCATATGCGAGAGAGAGAGAGAGCAACTGGAACCTTGGACAAAACATTGCCTATGCCCCAAATGATGTCACGTACACTGAGTTTAGTACTTTATTTTATTCCAGGACTAATAAGGAACGAATTTTAGTAATTTATTCAAATCAAATAATAGGTAACATTAATGTCCAAGACTTTCTGAGTAGCAAATACTATTATTTGTCAATCTTTAACTTCCTACTCTATTACAGATTAATACTTCTTAAGCACCCACTCAGCACCAAGCTGAGTAACTCCAGCTTCATAATATAGAAAGCAAACAGACTGTGGTTTTGTCTTTAAATTCGGCACTCAGAAATTACAT
The DNA here is from genome assembly GCF_949786415.1 of Peromyscus eremicus. Classification (NCBI taxonomy): domain Eukaryota; kingdom Metazoa; phylum Chordata; class Mammalia; order Rodentia; family Cricetidae; genus Peromyscus; species Peromyscus eremicus. Next base: position 45,637,632 of record NC_081416.1, read on the forward strand.
ATAGCTAACATTATCTATTAAAAGCCCTAAAATCACCTTTAAATTACCATTAAACTACTAGGCTCTAAGTTCTGAAAGGCTTGAGAGCCAAAAGTAAGTGCTCCGTTGTCTCACGTCAGCACGTCAGCTGCAGCTTCCCTTTCCTGGAGGAATGTAAGCCAAGCTTCACTTCAGAGGGAACATCGTGTGTATAAATGGAATCTACCATATGTTCAATGTGCATATGATACAGCTCTACCATAGAAGACACTGTTCTTCACTTGAGGAAACTCATAATGCAAACACATAATTTATTATGAGGTACAGATTACGAGCACATTTTAACATATTTTGACATATTTAGTTCTTAACCACAAATATGTTTGATTGACAGATAGATTATTTAATTATCCACTGTTCCACAAATAGGAACACCACACCAAAGCTCAGAAAGAGAGACAGAGGCCAAGACCACACTTAAAAAGACTTTTAAGGGGGCTGGAGAGATGGCTCAGGGCTTAGAGCACTCGTTACTCTTGCAGAGGAGCCAGGTTTGATCCCCAACACCCACATGGTAGCTCACAACCATCTGTTACTCCAGGTCCAGGGGATCTAAGACCTCCTTCTGACTTCCACAGACATTAGGCGCTCACGTGGTACACACGTATACATGCTGGCAAAACATGGATGCGTATAAAATAAGTCTAAAAAGTGGAGAAACATTTTTAAAAGACGGTTATGGTTTTGGATTGTTTTAAACAGTAACCAGCCTCTGTAGAGATACAATACATGGATTCAATGTGAGAGGGACTTTAGTAATAAAAGAAACTGACATTGTACCTGAAAGGGTGCAAGGACCAACATGAAAAGAAGGAAGATATGGAAGAGGATATTCCAGGTCACGAGGACATTCTCACAAAGACCCTGGAGGTAGGAACCAGCTAGCAGACTCTGCCCACAGGGAAGACAATATGTACTAGACAGTACAACACAGCAGGGTTTTGTATTTTTTCCGCCAGTTTAATGACAGGAACAATTTCAGTATGAACTATCTACTTGTTTTTACAGACAAGGGTTAGCAGCTAATACTTCCAGGGTAGATGGGTTCTTGAAGGAAAGAAACCTTATTGTATTTATTATCCTTTTTGAAGATTGGCTTTATCCCTAAGGGAAATAAATATTACATATTCCCTAACAGGGCTAACAGCAGAAATGCATATTTATTTGTAGTGCCCCTAGGAGTTAAAAACTTCACCCAAATGAAAGCAATGTTGTAATATAATCTCCAAGCTGCTTAGTGCAAATACATGTTTAGGGCTAAGTTTGTTAGCAGGCATTTTAGTTTCAGGAGCATTTCAGATTCCTGAGAATAAGGATGGGTAGAGGTTGGGAAGAGGAAGCAGGGGAAGAAGAAATGATGTGTATAGAATGACAGTGGCTATCAGCCACAAGGCTGCTTCTGGGCCTGATGCCACGAGAAAGCCAGATATCTAAAAGCAGAGCTATGGCTAGGCACTAAATAAACTACAGACATAAACCAACATCTGTTGTATTTGTGCCCACAGTTCAGGACTGCAGTGGTTATCATGAATATACCTAATGCCATCTGCCATGCCTTTTTCTCAAAGACTTAAGAGAATAGCTGAGCTGCAAGAGGTATTCACACAGTTATCAGTCTCTGAATGGCCTCAGGTAAGTAGACAAACAGGGTGAAAAAAAATGAGTCTTTCTTCCTAGTTCACTCTTTTCTCTGGAATCTACCACCTGCTGCTGTTTTGGGTTAGAGACAATGGCTCGGGTCACATGACATTCTCACACCCATCTTCTCCTAGTTCCTACCTCATCTCTGTACATGCCACTTTATCCCACTAGCCTGGAGGTGTGAGGATAAAATTGGGTGTCATGCGTGTTAAAATAAAGAGACTGAGTGGGAAAGATATCTCAGTGGTTAAGAGCACTGGCTTTTCTTTTGCAAAAGACACAGGTTCAATTCCCAGCATCCACATGAGGGCTCTCGAATAATCTGTAACTCTAGTTCCGGGGGGATCGGATGACATCCTTCTGGCCTCCTTGGTTATTGCACACATGTGAGGCACATACACACAGGCAGCCAACATACCCATACAATAAAATAAATAAATAAATATTTGTTTGAGGTAAGAAAAAGGGAACTGGCTATTTCTCTGGTGTGGACAGAGCCTCTGGGAAATGTATCCCTTTATTCTTAGAAGTCCCTTGAACATGAGTTATACTTCTTCAGCCATGGGGAGGCAGGCACTAAGCAATACAACTAAACTTTAAAATAACCTCTTTAGAAAATGGAAAACTTAGCCAAGCAGTGGTGCTGCACAGTTTAATCCCAGCTCTCGGGAGGCAGAGGCAGGTGGATCTCTGTGAGTTCAAGGTCAACCTGGTCTACAAAGCAAGTTCCAGGACAGCCAGGGCTACATAATGAAACCCTGTCCCAAAAATGAATGAATGAATGAATGAATGAATGAATGAGGAGGGGAGAGAGGGGGGGGAGGGAGGGAGGGAGGGAGGGAGGGAGGGAGGGAGGGAAATGGAAAACTCCTCTAGGAGAAACAGGGAGGGTAACACAGTTGATTCCATGTGATTATCAGACCCAGTGAAGTGACTAAAAACTGAATTCTCTGCCCAAGCTGGAGCAAACTGTTTGCTAATGCAAAGGAGAGACAGCATGACTTTACTGCTGTTCCATACGTAACTTCTTTACATTCTTAAATACACAAACGGTCTGCACCCTGTTAGATGCTACCAGAAATGGTATCTTCTGCACAGCACAGCCTCTTTAATCAACAAGAAATTGGCTATGCTAACCCACACCATTGAGTCTGGGGAAAAAGTTCACATAAAAGTAACCTAACTCTTCACTAGGCCCAGCCATAAGCCCCTGAATCCACTGTCCCCACCTCTGGCAGAGGCTACCATCTCAGCAGACAACTATTAGGCTGAGAGCCCGTCTGGGTGGGCGCCACAAGCAAGCTCATTGACTCATCTGCTAATTACTTTAAGGGTTTGCTTCCCTCAAATATGACCTCCATGGAGCTTGGGAATGGAGAAACACCTTGGAAAATGTCCACTCTTACAGATCAAAGTCAAATGTGATGCAAAGAAAGAGCTTTAGAAACTGTGCTCATAAGCGAACCCCATTCCCCCGCCCCCCAAAATCAGGAACGTTAGAGAAGCCACACACTGAAAGGCACTCCTCAATCCTGCACACGGTAACACCTCTCCAGAGGAGTGGTTCAACAGGAAGGCCTTGCTGAATTCAGGGGCTGAGGAGTCAAAGCAAGCAAGGTCAGGGCCAGCCGGCTCACTGACTCACCGGCGCTATTCTTCAGGAGGAGAGGAGAGAAAACAGAGGCCTCCGCACTGAGCGGCACCCAGCTAACCCCACGCCAGCTGTGTGAGCTCTGCCAACTCTGACTGGTACCAGAACCACTGGTGCATGTGTTTAAGACTTCAGGAGGTGTGGTTAGAAAGAGAAACCAAATATTTGCCCTTTATGTCTACCAATAAACATAAAGTAGTAACTACCGCTTTTTTTGTTTTGTTTTGTTTTTTTTTTTGTTTTTGTTTTTGTTTTTGTTTTTCGAGACAGGGTTTCTCCCTGTAGTTTTGGTGCCTGTCCTGGATCTCGCTCTGTAGCCCAGGCTGGCCTCGGACTCACAGAGATGCACCTGGCTCTGCCTCCCGAGTGCTGGGATTAAAGGCGTGCGCCACCACCACCTTTTTTTTTTGTCCCTGAAGTATTAAGAAAATTGGCATGAGGGGCAGGCAGGTTGGGGCCTTTAGGTTCCTTAGGAAGAAGTATCTGATCTCCTCCCAGGAGCAGGACAGCAAGCAGTGTGAAGAGTTCCTTTCCCTGTAGAAAGTGACAGGACTGACTGAGAAGCCTCAGCCAATGTCCTTGAACTAAGCACACCCCACAGACTAGGAAGCTTAGGCAAGGTGCTGAATCCCTCTCACAGATGACAACATACTTCCTTTTTCACAGTTGTGAAACACTAACGAAATAACGTGCTCAAAACTTCACCTGAGCCAATAAAGGATGTCTGTCATAACTGTCAGAGCTGTCATAATTCTAAAATGATGGGTAAACAAACACATCATATCTCCTCTCTAGGACTGCATTAAACCCACTCCCCTAAACACTGGTTTACAGCCAGTATTTCTGAAGGGCTTTGCTGAGTGTGAGCCTTTAAGCTAAGTACTGGCTATTAACTCTTGCTTGATCTTTATCTCTTAAGAGTTCTCCAATAACCCTATAAGGTAAGTACCATTAGTATTTCTACTTCACTGAAGAGGTGGGCTTGCTCCAGGTCATTCAGGCATAAATCAGTGAGATGGCTTTAATTTCTGTCTCTAAGAAAGCAATTAAAAACCATGGAAAGCAGTGACTATTACAGCCCTATTCTCTACCTGACTTTCACTATTTAACCACAGAACAGAACCTTAAAAGGTCAAAATTCTCCATACAGAGTAACTGAGGGAGGAAAAAAATCAACTAAAATAAATTTTTTTCACAATACATTAAATGTAACAAATCCTTTCAACTAGATTAACTTTTTCCATGCAAACCAAAAACCTCATAGTTGGAAGCAGATAAGAAGGGCACCGATCATCACCGACATTCCAAACAACAACGGGCAAGTCCCATGAGCGAGTGGGTAACTGCATTCACTCAGCACCATTTCCCCCAGCTCTCAGGCTTCTTGTGCTTGTTGTGACTGGCTCTCGCAAGTGCACAGCACATCTGTAACCAGCTCTCTAAAGAGCATGGTGTATTTGCGCTCTTGTACAAGTATCTTACAGTCCTTACTGTACAGAGCCTGACAACCTGACGGCTGTTAGTACGCTGGGTTCTCATAAAGTTAGTAGCAGATACCATGCACAGTGGTTTCAGAACAGCCGTGTTAGCATCCTACAAGGGGGAAGAACAGGGAAAGCCCATCACTTCCTTGTCACAGGACACCTGACTCGGAGGCAGGGCTGGCAAGTTAATGTATTCACACTTACTGGGACTGCTGAGGTACTTCCAAGTTAGGGGACTGGTCAAGTAGGAAAAAGATTGTTTGCTTTTTTCCCCAAATGAAGTTGGCATTTTAGGAGGGGTGATAAAAAATTGTAACACTTTAATAATTTTCACATAAAAACTATTATGATCCTGTTCTGTACTTAAATCAGCAACATAGTAAGAGTATGATTGGTTACTCTGATCTCTTATTGGGCTTGGTGAACAGAAATAACCCACTGTTATTGAGAGGAAGGTAAAAAATGGGCTTAATTAAATCTCACTACAAACAACATAGCCTCAGTAGGGTGCGGCAGTACATACCTATAATGCCAGTTCTTGGGACTCAGACGCAGGTGGATCACCACAAGTTTGTCTAGCCTGGTGTACATAGTGAGTTCTAGACTAACCAGTGCTAAATAGGGAAAACTGTGCCAAAAAACAACAACAAAAAGGCACAGCTTCATCTGCAATGCCCATTTTTCTTTGTTATTATGATTATTTACCACCCTGAAGTTCAAGGTCTATCACCTCCAGTGTACAACCAATGCATTTCCAGTTCATTCTCCACCAAAGCTTTAACTTCGGCCCTTCCTTCTTCATAGTCAGCTGTCCATCACACTTCTAACCCCTTCTCTTTCTTTCCACCAGCCTGCATATCCACAAGGACAGAAGCAGGTTAAGGCTGATTCTGTGGCTAATTTCAGCACTCTTTTAGAAGTGCTTCGTTTAAAAAGTAACCGAGCTGATGAGAAAACTTAGCAAGTAGAGATGCTTGCTATGGACCCTAACTCTAAGTTGTCCTCTGACCCCCACACAAATACTGTGGCACTGATACCCACACACATCATGCACACTACACACACAATAATTTTTTAATGACAAACTTTTCAAGTCTATTAAGCTTAAAGTCTGAGACACGGACACTTTAATTTTAAGGGTTATATTATATGAAATTTGAGATAGACTTTCATTAATGATGAAGAAAATAGTGAATGTGAAAATGATAGCAAACTAAGGATGTCTGAAAAGTCCTGGACAAGCCTGGGAAAGACTACAGCTTTAATCATAATTCTAAAGCATGCACCCCTTTTCTGCATCAAGTCATCCTGAAATTGTTCTTAGCGGATGCTGGATTGTTCTTATTGAACATGTAAGCAACATCTGCTCAGATCTTCTAAATGGGCAAAGTCCAGCTTCAATAAATGTTCTTTTGACAAACAGCTCAATGTCTTAAACATATTTTTAAAGAGGACTAAAATAATTTACAAATTATACATAATACCTTTTTTAATTTAAAAGAATGGACTCATGGAAAGATACAATAGAGTGTAACTTGGCATAAAGGTGAATTGATTCTATAAACGCACCCGAGCAGATTGGAAAGCTCTCGTCTGACTCATATGGGTCCTGCTTTGTGGCTTATATTGGAATTCCCAGTCAGGTGTATTTTGAGTCCCCATCTGATTCTTATGAAGTGTGCATTACCTTTTCCTTCCAGGAAGCTAAGTTCAGTAACTCATCCAATGTCCAATTATGGCTGCACATCACATTAAAAGGTAGAAAAATCAATGATTACTTCAAAGAAAGGCAATAGGAAATGATCTCACAATTGAGGATAATTTGAAATGTACTCACCACTTAAGCCTTGGATGAAAACACAATGGCCGTGAGAGAGACCTGCATGAAGACCCAGCACAGCTGCAGAAACTGCAGTCACCCTGCTCTAGGTAACACTACAGCAGCTCAGTGAGTAACAAATTTCTGAATTGCCTGGGCCTGCCCTCCACTCGGAACAGGGAAGAGTTCAGAGAGATGTCCTGGCTGACCCTTCTGCAGCTAAGGACTCATGATTTTTAGAGTTTCACTCACCTCCTACTAGATTTGTCTCTTCTCGAACGCAGCTGAGTCAATCACCAATAAAGTGAATGTTTGAAATTGTTCGTTTTAGAAAGCCTACTTTACTAAACTCCCAGGAACCTCACATTTTATTTGGGGGTGGGGGTAGGCTGGCATTTATCAAAGCATTTGCTCCTGCTCGGACCAATTCACTTTCTGTTCATTTTCTCCCAAATGGTAAGTATGGCCAGTATGTGTGCTTCCTAGGATTAGCCCTGCATGAGAGCCTGAAGACCACTTTAAAAAGGTAAATAAATAAGCTGAGAAATAAAATTCCAGTTTAGGTTTGTGTCTGAGTTCAGGAAAGCCATCTTAAAATCCAGAACTATGGTACATTTCTGCCTCAAGGCCCTTTCTCTAGAACATCTGGCCAGGCTTCTCAGAGGCTAGGATCCTGTTTTACTACTGACTTCTGGAAGTGTTGCCCAAATATAAGCATGTCAGTGAGACCAAAATATTCTTTCTCTTCCTATCCAGAATATCTTATTCCTTTTATACTTTTATTATGTTCCCACAGCATGGATCGTTTTCTAAGATACCATGCAAATTATTATTATTATTACTATCTGAGTCCTCCCTTCATTTGCTCATCCACACCTACAGAGATATAAAATAATGGAGAGGCCTGCTCGCCGATCTGTTCACTGGCATGTAGTGGGAGCTCAGAGGCTCCTGGATAACTAACTGCATACACAGTCTCTGTATACTAATATTTTGTTGAAACTCATGGCTGACCCTCTTGGTCACAGCCTGGGCATTGCCTAATTATTGTTTTCACTGAGTTTTTGAACAGTAATCAAAGGTGTGGAGTGAAACCATGCTGTCAAAACAGCTGCTAACTGAATCAGTTACCAAGAAATCTCTTAAGGGGTATTGTGGGTTTATCGCTGAGGTTTCACACTTCATACCATACATTTTTAAAAGATCCTAGTGAGATGTGAGTCAATTTGAGGTTCTTTTCTCTTTCTTTCAGTGGAGAGGGGTAAAAAAACCAAAAACTAGAGAGAACTGATGTTCAGATCATATGGTCTCCACTGAACCAGACATCTAGAGGAAGAACCCGTACTAAGGGGCAGTATGGTCAAAGTTTTGACCAGCAAACAATACTTCTAAGGAACTTATTTAAAGTATGTAAAGGCTGCACTCAAATGAGGACACAAGGCTTTCCAGCATGTCACTGAAGCACTGCTTACACTGTTAAGAAACCAGAAGCCATCCAAATGCCAACAGGCTGGGCTGCCTAGACAAGCTGCGAGACCATGGCGAGGCCCACGGAGACAGGGGATGCAGCCAGGTGGCATGACAAGGTGTTCCACACTGACGTTCATGAAAATGATGTGCTGAGACAGAGACAGCAACTGTGGTACTTCACACTCTGACAAGCCTATCAGTGGATGAAACTTGATGGACATTTTCCTTTTTGCTTGTCTGTATTTTAAAATTAACTTTGATAACACACACAAAAAAAGCAACTTTTAAAGTGTCTTTACATATAAGATGCCAGGAATATGGTACAAACTCAGAGTGAAATTGCCCAAGGACTTAATTCATTAACAACTTCCACACCAGTAAGTCCACTATTGCTCTTGGCATGTGCTTAGTATCTGAGAAAAAAATAAATGAACCAATGAGTTCTTGAATTAAGAAGGCAAACATTTTTTCAGTTCAGATCATACAAACCCAAGAAACTATGTTACAAGGGAACAGGAATGATTAGTAAAACAAATTACCTTTTTTAAAGTGCCTGGAAAAACGAAAGTAGCTAGAATATAAGGAGGGGCGTGTCTTTCCCATCAGAATTCTATTAGACAAAACACAATTACAATCCCCACCTATCTTTCACTATAAATCACAGTCTTTTTACCCTATTGTCTCCACAATTAGACCCCAGCTAGTCAAGCTTCTGCCACTGGTCCAAGAATATCATCAGAGGTCTCAGGGTAATTTCAGCCACAATCAAAGATGTGGGCAACTCACTTCCTGTACAAAGAAACCAAGGATTGGGCAGAGTGCTTTTCAAGGCAAGCAGCAGCAGAATGATTGCCTCTCAGATTGATAAAAAACAAAAAACAAAAAACAACAGCTGTAGTATGAATTTTAAATGGTCTTATTAATAAGAGCAAACCTGGAGCCAGTTATTGGGGTGAACGCTGGAAGATCAGAGAAGCAGAACAAGCCACAGCCTCACCTTGCCATTTCCTCAGCTGATCCTGTTTCCTCAGACTGGATGCCTCTCAGCTGAACTGTGCTGCTCCAAAGCCTAAAAGCTTAACCAGCTCTAGTTCCTGGTCCTCACGCCTTAAATACCTTTCTGCTCTGCCTCTGGAATGCTAGGATTAAAGGTGTGTGTGCCACCATTTTCTGGCCTCTATATCTAGTGACTGTTCTGTTCTCTGACCCCAGATAAGTTTATTGGGGTGCACAATATATCAACCACAAACAACAAAAAAAGCCTTTATATTCAAGGTTTAATGTGTATGTACTCTTTGGGAGAGGAAGATCTCGGGGTATCTTGTCCTGGATGTCCTCAAACTCCTTGAGCTCAATGATCCTCCTGCCTTAGCCTTCTAAGTCGTTGGAACCACCACACTACTCCTGGTTATGATTTGAGTTAATATTCCTGCTTCTGCAATGAGTCCCTGGACAACTTGTAGACCAGGAAAAGAGTTTACTAAAACATTACATTTGCTTCCTCCATTAACTCTTACTCCAACTTATCCAGTTTCTTTTCTCCGCCTGCCCACCTCCAAAATAATTATATCAAAGTAGCTACAGAAGTCATTAGCAAATAAACGAAGATGCTGTGGTTTAGAGCAATGAGGTAAGATGTTCAAAGTAGAATCTGACTAGTACGTGAGTGGTAATCTGAAAATTACAAAGTTCTCTGAAACTGCCAGAAGTTCTTGGATTCTCTAGTTCTTTGTGACATCAGAGGATCTTATCCTCTAGTTCTCTGTGGTAACAGAGGACTAGAGGATCTTATTCTCTGGTTCTCTGTGATGTCAGAGGATCCCCCTCTCCCCCTTCGAAGATGAGGACCCAACCCAGGGTCTTGCGCTTCCTAGGCAAGTGCTCTACCACTGAGCTAAATCTCCAACCCTGATGTCAGAGGATCTTATTCTCTGGTTCTCTGTGATGTCAGAGGATCTTATTCTCTAGTTCTCTGTGATTTCAGAGGATTTTATTCTCTAGTTCTCTGTGATGTCAGAGGTTCTTATCCTCTAGTTCTCTGTGATGTCTGAGGATCTTATCCTCTAGTTCTCTGTGATGTCTGAGGATCTTATCCTCTATTTCTCTGTGATGTCAGAGGATCTTATCCTCTATTTCTCTGTGATGTCAGAGGATCTTATCTTCTAGTTCTCTGTGGTGACAGAGGACCAGAGGATCTTATTCTCTGGTTTTCTGTGATGTCAGAGGATCTTATTCTCTAGTTCTCTGTGATGTCAGAGGATTTTATTTTCTAGTTCTCTGTGATGTCAGAAGTTCTTATTCTCTAGTTCTCTGTGATGTCAGAGGATTTTATTCTCTAGTTCCCTGTGATGTCAGAGGATCTTATCCTCTAGTTCTCTATCATATCAGAGGTTCTTATCCTCTACTTCTCTATGATGTCAGAGGTTCTTATTCTCCAGTTCTTTGAGATGTCAGAGGTTCTTAGATTCTCCTTAATATTGTGGTTTTAACAGAAAATGGCTCTCAGTGAAAAGATCTCTTTGACCTAACAATGTACTCTTGAGCTTGTGGATTGTAGTCTATAGACACCACCTTTGAATGAGTGGCTTGCTCTAGGAGAACTGCCAATGCAGCCAAGAAGTCAAACAGCATCATCAGATGACATCCCTATAGCTTCAGAAACACTCTGTGGGCTGACACTGAGAGAAAAAAACCACTCCCTCTGCTAAGCTGTGTATGTGACTCCTCTAGCGCTTGTTTCTGGCAAGTCCTGTGGGGTGTGAAGCCTTTTTCACATCCAATCTGCCTTACAGCTAGCTGCCTGTGGACTGCTCTGTGCGCCTACCGCTCCTCAGTCTGCTGGCCATTTTGCCCAACATCTCTATTCTGTTATATTTCAGAGGAAGAGGAAAGACAAATGATTAGGAAGCTCTGGGGAGGTGGTTTTACTTCAAGTGGGGAACAGAATGAGAGAAAATAATGAATGATGTTGTCCTTGTAGTGAACAAGTATTTAAGAATATGATTTCTTCCTTCCTAGATGCAAAAAAAAAGAGCTGACTGCAGAATGTGTTCCCCAAGCCATCTCCCCAAACTGAGGCTGAAACTCTAGCCTAGAGCTATAGCCATCAATGAAGAATGTTCTATGGAATCACATCCTTTCCCAGGGAGGATGAGCTGTTGTTGAGATTCTGATCTCTCTACCCACTAACCCCAAACAGTCATGATTTCTTCCAGTGTCTTGGGAACATCCTCATCTGCTAGGAAAGTACCACTACCTCAACATCACTGGAAGTTAAAAAATAGGTCAGAGCTGGGCAGTGGTGGCACACACCTTTAATCTCAGCTCTCGGGACGCAGAGACAGACAGATCTGTGAGTTCAAGGCCAGCCTGGTGTACAGAGTGAGTTCCAGGACAGCCAAGGCTACACAGAGAAAACCTGTCTTGGGAAAAAGAAGACAAGAGGAGGGGAGGGGAGAGGAGGGGGAAAAGGGGAAAGGGGAACAGAGGGGAAGGGAACAGAGGGGAGGGGAGGGGAACAGAGGAGGGGAATGGAGGGGAGGGGAGGGGAGGGAAGTGAGGGGAGGGGAGGGGAGGGGAGGGGAGGGGAGGGAAAGAGTTGAGTCAAGTCGAGTGGAATCCAGTTAGAAATTCCTAGCAGGGTTCTAAGTTCAGGAAGACTGCTATTGAAGAGGAAGATTGTTCTGCTGGTTGTGACTGGTGCTGAAATTTAGTTCTTAAAGAATGATGTGTATGAAGATCTCTCAAAATTAAAGCCAAAAATATCTCATAACACTGGCTGCAGTATATTCTCATATCTTTGGTTCTAGTTTCTTTAAGGGCAAAAGATTACAATTGATTTCTCTATACTGCTTAGAAGAAAAAAAAAAAAAAGGAAGGACAGATGGATTGACAGACAAACAAACAACCACAAAACCACATCAGCTTTTTCCAGGAAGAAAGTTTTCTAAATTCAAAGAATTCAATAAACTTTTCTATCCAAGTGTCTTGCACTTGAATCCTTGAAGGATCTATATACTCTGATACCACACAAAAGCAGAGCATGTGAGAAGGAGGGGCAGGTGGACAATTGGGGCTTCTGTTTATAAAAACAAGATGCTACATTCCTAGTGAAAGACAAAAGTAGCAATTACAAAGCTTTGCATTGTAAGATTTGGCTTTTATTTACCCAGGTCTTGTCCTATACCTAGCGACATGACTGGGGGAAAAAGAGCTCCCATTCCTTAGGACAGCAGCTCTCCAAATGGAGCCTGCATCAAATCACTTCCTGGAGGGCGTGTGGACTCCAGAGCCCACTCCCCAGTGTTCTAATCAATAGGTATGGGTAGATCTATAACATCTGTAACAAACTCCTAAGGGATGCTCAGCTGCTCAGTCCAGGAAAGGTAATTTGAAAACCACTATTTCAGTACAGAAACTAGCAGGAGACATACAAAAGAGCCTTAGCTAATCCAGAAACATCTGGCACTGACTTTCAGGTTCTAACAAGGAAAAGCTTCAGCACTGTCCACCCTTGACATCTTTCATGTAACCTCTGCTCCAGAAGCACAGCTGTGAACAAGAGTCACAGCAGCTGCTGGAAAAAGACTGTCCCCACCCCACTCCTTCTATTTCCTAACTAAGCTCTCAGATGCTGATATCTCAGTGGCAAACAGAATGAAAGCTTTAAAACGGGCAGATTTTGATTAAAATCTCTCTCCACCATTTACCAAGTTTACTGACATATGAGGCTTGACTTTTTTATCTACAAAACCGACAGAGTAATATTTCATAATAGACTTTTTGTGATAAAATACCTGGCTCGCTACTTAGCATATGACATGCTCCTAATAAAGATGCTGGCCATGTGACTTTTCCTTTTTCTTGGAGGCAGATTGATTTAAGTGGGTGACAGAGGGAATGGGAAACTCTCTCCTCTAACAACGTGGCCAGGTATAGGATCACGACTTGGTAACTGGAAAGCTAAATCTCAAGCTGGAGGCTTTGACACCTCTGTCCTGGTGTACCTGCCATCTTGGCTTTGTCTTACTGCGCTGTCAGAGTGCAAGTTCTTCATGGTGAGGACGAAAGTAGCAGTAAGTCTGATGGTGAAAATAAATCAATCCAATAAGTACTGGCAATCAAAGAACATAAAAATTTTACCCTTTAAAGTTTATTTTTGATGGAAGTTGGCATCCTATCAAGGTGCTCTAAATAATATTTTCAACATTTAAAAAGAATGGCAACACCATTTTCTTATATGTAAAAATAAAGCTAAAGAAGCATCAAAAATACTTTTCATATAACTTTATTAAAAGTTGGAAATTTTTAGTGGTGACTATGCTTTTCAGAAAAAGCAAAAAAAACATTTGACTGGCTGATCTACACTCAGAAAGCAGAAGGATCAATCACTACCCAGAGGTTCTTAAATTCTTTTTTTAAATGGATTCTATTAGCTAAAAACAAAGCGGTCTGGTGAACAAGAAAAACTGATTTGTGAAACATTCACACTCCTATCATCTGATAATTACAATCTGAATGTTATGTGTAGCTTAATAATCAACATACACATATGCCACAGAAAAGCTTAAAGCCTGACCTAACCTGGGGATAAAGTTTAGGGGGTCAGATATTTTCAAAAGACATGAAGACAAGGGCTAGGAAAGGTGAGGGAAGTTTTACACATTCTAGAAAAACGCAAAAAAAAAAAAAAAAAAAAAAAAAGTTTACCTAACAACTAAAGGAGTCAGGGCTCCTGCTCACCAGCAGACCTTCCAAAGTTACAGGACTGTGGTGTACTGTGTTCGTGTTCCCCAATATACCGTGCACCCTAATAAACTTATCTGGGGTCAGAGACAGAACAGCCACTAGACAGACATAGAGGCCAGAAAATGGTGGCACTCACACCTTTAATCCTAGCCTTCTGGAGGCAGAGATACATCTCTGTGAGTTCAAAGCCACACTGGAAACAGCCAGGCATGGTGACTCACGCCTTTAATCCCAGGAAGTGATGGCAGAAAGCAGAAAGGTATATAAGGCATGAGGACCAGGGACTAGAGCTGGTTAAGCTTTTAGGCTTTTAGCAGCAGTTCAGCTGAGATTCATTTGGATGAGGACTCAGAGACTTCCAGTCTGAGGAAACAGGATCAGCTGAGGAATTGGCGAGGTGAGGAAGCTGTGGCTTGTTCTGTTTCTCTGATCTTCCAGTGTTGACCCCAGTACCTGGCTCCAGATTTGTTTTTATTAATAAGACCTTTTAAGATTCACACAACACTGGAGATATCACTTGCATTTCAGGGTAAAGACCACTAATAAACTGACCTCTTCAATCTTTCTACAACTTTTAAAAAGGTTTTAGGGCTCAGCCCTAGACTACCAGGTCTCATACAAGCCATCAGATAACTGTTTACTTGCTTAATTTATTCACAAAGGGAATAGAAAAGTTCTTCATCTCTAATTAAAGTTTTGTGCCCATGGACATTAATAAGGAAAACCAACTAAATGGGAGGCATTTTGATGTCATATATGGCTGATCTGCTTCTAGATGCCAAACACAGAGAACAGAAAATATTAATCATTCAATTTTACCAGATGGGAAAAAAAAAGCTCTTATTCTTTACATTATATATATTCTTAATAACAATAATATGCAACAGAAACAACAAATTATTGTTACAATGTATTCACAAGTCATTATGAATATATCTTCACAATAAATGCATAAATATAAATGATACATTTATATATATCTGTAAATATGTAGTATATAGTACAATTTAAGTAATATACTTTTAAGCATATATAAATATACCTATATATACTTACATATATATGTTGTATGTATATATATGTATATATAAATAACATACATAAATTTAATATCATTGCCCAGGACTTATCATTTCAGCCAACCCTTTTAAAAGTACTAAAAGTACTATTTGTGTAATAATCATATTTCCTACCTATTATTCTTCATCAGTAGTTTTGAAGGTAAGATGGAGTGTCCCTAAGGACTGCCAAGACATTCGAGAGGGTGTGGGTATCCTGTTCACCTTCACACTAAGATGAATTGTGTCAGCACTTACAGCACCAAGGTGATACAGGAGCCTTCCACAGACTTCATGTGTGATGATGCCATGGTTCTGAGTGCTCATGGAATAGGTATTTGAATATGACTGTTTTGGTGAAGTCTCAACTTTAATTTCTAATATATAATAAGCGCCAATAGACATGGTCCACATGAACTAAAGCAAACAGTGAAAGTCACAACTATTTTTAAGAGTTCCAAGAGGTGCTAAGATTAAGAAGCACCCCAAAATTCTAGATTCCTCTGGCTTCTGTACAGATTTCAGAAGATTTTCTGGGTAGTATCTGGAATTCAACCTTCAAAAATTAGTATTTTTAGCCAGGCGTATCTCTGTGAGTTCGAGACCAGCCTGGTCTACAGAGCGAGATCCAGGAAAGGCACCAAAACTATGCAGAGAAACCCTGTCTCAAAGAAAAAAAAAAGCTCTGCTCAACTCCTGAGTGACCTAGAGTGTGAAGTCAAGGAAGAGAGTAGCTAATTGCAAAAGCAAAAACATTTAAAGTGTGGTCCATGTCTCCCCTTCATCCCCCAGTACAAAATGAATATCTGTAATTAAATCAAACAAAAAAATACTTATTTGAAATTATCCCATGTTTGGGGCCTTGACTACCTTTAAGAAAAAACAGAGTATTCTAAATCTATAAAAAAGTATTGCTCAGTCTGTTCTGCACACAAAGACACATGCTGAAAAGGATGCTGAGTTCTGGGAAAGAAGTGTATGGCTGGGTTTGCAAGGATGAGAAGACGGTGGCTCCTGTCCTGTAAAGCCCAGCAGCAGAGCAAACATATACTAAGGAACAATCACCCAGGCAGGACTTGCAAGGGTCTAATGCAGCTAACTGGTGGTGTTTCTTCTCAAAGAGTGTAAAATTGGTGAAGATCAGAGAAAATCCAAGTTCAGTGTGAAGTCTAGAAACACCCTAGAAAGGGAAGACAATTCTACATCCTCCAAGTCTGGACCCCCTTTGTCATTCTACATTTCTTATGCTTCTTTCCCTTTTAAACACACCTAAAACCTAACTACTCCCGCTTTCCTTACTTAAGGCATAGCTACTGGATGAAATCCTTTAAAAGATTCCTCAAATCCCATCTGAACAAGTAAGGACACTTTCAGTTCTGATCTCCAGCTAGCAACTTGCCTTTGGCTATAAATGAGACATCCTGGGGTATGCCAGGAGGGCCATGGTCCTCTGTTGACAGTGCTGATCCTTTCTGTGTGGTGCTACCTTGATCACTGAAATAATTTTCTTGTTACAGAAGAATGGTTCTTTCTTTCAAAGTTAGTTTATACTAATTTTACATATAGAAATTCTTAATACTCCAAATCATACACATTAAACCAAAACAAGCTAATTGGTTATTCATTTTTCCTATTTACATACATAACACATAAAAACTAGTCCTCCAGACAAGTGTTTATTTATAGGCATTCTACTTTACTCTAGTTTTCAATTAAAATTTGCATCTTACATACAAACACACTTATATCCATTACAATGTATCTCATTTCTGCTAAAATAATGGCTCTTCATCTTGTTAGCAATGCAATTGCCTGTTTATATACATTTTTGCATGGCTATTTGGTTAAACACAATGCTTTACTCACACAATTCTCCATACTGTTCCTGTCATATTGCTAAGGAGGTTCTTAATAGAAGCTACTCATTGATTTACCTAAACCCCCCCAAATTAGTAAGCTGTGCCTAGAAGAATTATTAAGAAAATGAACTCATGAAATAAACAAGATAGAGTGCTTTTATTTCTTTATCTGTTTTTTTTTTACTTTGTCCTTGCTTCAGAGTTTAACTTTCTAATTCATTAATATATAATATCCAGAGATAAAAATGCAGATTTCAGTCAGCAGGCCAACAATAATCATCAGTAGCTTTAGTTTTCTCTATTTCGGTCACTTTGCTGCAAGCACTTTGCTATTTATTCTTCTCACACATATTCTCACGCAGTTATCCTCAGGCCTCTCTCTCTGCCTATCCCCTGCCACATTTTGTAGCAGCAGTCCTTACTTTTCTCTGTGGGTTTAGCTTCCCTATATATTTGTTGGATTCTTCCCCACTCAGTACAGGCTGGGGAGGGAGGCAGAGAGGACTGGGAAATGGTTATTCTGATTTAAATTTTACAGTGTAACAATTGATTCACTCGGCTCCAAAAAACACATTGGAGAGAAAATTCAGTTTATTTTGCAAACTCTCATGATACAGCACCATTGTTCCTCCTAATGTGAATATGAATATATTTTATGAAAGACACCTGTGGGCCTTCATCAAGTGAGTCGTTAGAGGCCAGAATGTGGCCAAGTACAGCAAGAGACATCTTCCTTTCCCTGTAGCTGCCTGATTGGACTGAGGTGGAAACTGTGACAGTACTCTAGGCTCCTGTAAGGCCTAATCCATGGAGCCAAAACACTGCCAAATGTCCATCCTTTCGGCGCTCAGCACATCCTCTGCCCACTTTGAAGCACATTTTAAACTGTATAATGAGCAGACACTTCTGAACAAGAGCTCTGAAATGAGTTCATTGCCCTGGGCATAAAACTCCATCAGAAATAAAACTCCAGTTACAAATTTCACCAAATTCCACCTGCTTTTAGAAGCTAAGATTCTGTACCCAGAAATCCCTGTTGTTACTGTCTAATGTGTCTTGTGTGGTAAATTATCTTATCATTTAAATGTGTACTAGGTTCTACTATTGCTTGTTTTTCAGCATCAGGGAGTTACCTGATATTGACTGTTACTGTCATTATTAGTAATAGTGACTTTGTGTGTATGTGTGAGTACGTAGAAGTCACAGTATGTGTTTGGAGGCCAGAAAACACGCTGTAGAGTCACCTTCTCATTTCACCTTCATGTGGGTCCTAGAGAATGAACTCATTGCCAGGCTTACACAGCAAGCGCTTCTATCCAATGAGTCTATCCAATGGGCTCTCTGGAGTGCTTATCTGTCCCACTCAAGGCCTCTGTCCACACCTCAGTTTCACAGACAGGCTTTCTGATCAGATGGTCAGTAACTTTCTCATCTGCCATTCTGCGGGACTTCACTAAATATCTCCACTATGCAGAATGCCTTGGGAACACTTTGACACAGGCCCATAGCTCTGCCTAATGTACAAATACAAAGTATAGGAAGAAATATATACCATCTCATAGATCCAGTGCTGGCTTATATTACATTTATGACAGTGTTGTCTAGTCAATGGCAATGTCCGCACACGAAGCTCAGAGTAGGAGGATATTCTAGCTTATAATAGTAGATTTCATATATGTAAAGTCCTTTGTGAGTGGAAACTCATTTTTTTTAAACAAGAGTCATGAGCAACTGAAGAGCATTACTGAATGCCAACATGACCTAAGTTACACTCAGTGACATTTACTGATACAGAAAAAAAAAAAAATCAAACATATACTACTCATTCTTACTAGTCTAATGCTTCATTCACAGGGTATAGATAAGACTCTGAGAAGATTAAAGTCCTAAATGATGCCTTTTAGAAATCAGCCAATTATACAGGTGATGGAGGGGCTCTTATTCTGTTTTGTTAAAGAACTACATGTCCTTAAGGAGTAGTGTATAGAATGTGTGCATGTTTGAATGCTGTATATTAAGCAAAAACCACTGAAATGTTAAAGGTTTTACTGTTCTGCCCAATAATTATTTGAAGGTAAAATCCCCCCTTCGTAAATAATCTACAAGGCTTAGAGAGCTCAATCTCCTCCAGGTAGGACACAGAAAATGTAGGTTCCAAGGGTATAAGAGACAAACAAGTAGGTCCCACAAGTACCTCAAGTACAGGGTCAAGTGAACACCTAAGTTCTCAGCTATTCAAATTCAAGGTGGGCAGGACTACTGTGATGTTACCTCCTCTCTCGGCAGGGGCCCTCTAAAACCTTCCCTTCCTTCTCCTTCCTTAGGATACAGTGTAAACTTTTAACACCCAGAGACATGCACAGACAGGGCTGTGTCACAGTTCCCTCATTTTCCTGATCTCCACAAGCCCTCCAGAGGGGGCACTGAAGCCTAGGTTTAGGGAAATAGTAGCCTAAAGAAATGACCTAAACACAGTAAATGAACATCAACTCCAGTCCAAACATATCTCGTTTCTAAGCTCTTAAGTCCTTCCAGAATGTGATGCCATTCTCCATGCTAACTGTACCACACAGAGAAGGGTGTGATACTTGCACAATAAAACTAAGATTTAAATAATTTAAAAACAGATAGGAGATAGTGATGGTGGTTCACGTCTATTATCATAGCACTCGAGAGAGGCTGAGGCAGGAGGTTTGCCATGAATTTGAGGACATCTTGCTTCAAAAAAAAAACAAAACAAAACAAAACAAAACAACAAAAAAAGCAAGCCCCAACAAAGCACAACCCGAATGGGAAGAGGCAGTACTTCTAGCAGTAATCTTACAGAATAATTATAGATAAAAACTAAGTCTGTATTAGGACGGGGAGAATTAAATTGATAATAGCACCTGCTATTCCTTTCCAGATTTGTTCATTTATACAATGAAATTAAGAAGAATGCCATCCATACCTCAGCGTAATGGGGTAAGGCTCTGTGTATGCTGTAGGATTATACTGTACCACTGAACGAAAGCCCCAAACCCAATGACCTTTGTTTTTTGTTTTTTTAAAGAAGAGAGACACAACTGGAGGGGGAGGAATACTTATCACACTGCATACAAGCACTCATAACTGTTTTGTCAATATTCCTTCATTTAATCCTCTGTCAGTCAGCCATTTATTCTCATCATTCCCCTTTAACAAAATGGGGACGTAAAGCAGAAAATAATGTGGATTTGCTGAAACTCACAGTAGTCAGTGATGGGGTTTACACCTACATCCTGGTGACTGGGACCACCACACAGGTAACATACTGTTTACACAGAGCTGAGCACTAGAGTGGCGGGCCACACTCTAGAGGAATGGTCCTCAGTCTGGAGCACAGGTGTTGATAACATCCTCCCTTCCTCCCCAGTACCAATGATAGAGCAAAGAGACTGGGCAGAGAGCAAATGGAGGAAACTGCTGAAATAGAGCAGTCATGAGTTTGTCCATTTGGTTACAGACTTTATGCATAAAAATCATCTAGGGGGTTGTGGAGCTTACGTAGTTAATATAATATCCCCCATTTTAAAAAGCAGAAATTTATAATCCAAGACCCTCAGTTAGAATACTTGTAAATTACAACCTGTTTCTTTCTAGAGAACTCGGTTGCTTTAAAACATTCACTATGCAAAAATCTCAAACACACATAAAGTTTGGAGAATAATGAACTAAACCCCCAATAAATTCTAGCAACCATCAAGCTTTTCCCAGACTGAACATTCCAATAGGCAGCACTAATCGGACCCAGTGGGTTATTAGCCAAAAAAGGAGAGAACATGAATGGGATGGGGAATAGAGAGGGCTCCTGGGGGAACAGGGAGGGAGAGCTGGAGGTACTAAGGAGCAGGATGTGCAATTGTAAAAGAATAAATAAGATATTCTGTCTTCAAAGACTTCACCAGACTGCTCTAAGTGTCTCCCTCAGTCTTCTGCTCTTCTGTCCTATCTCTTTTGACTAAAATGCTACTTGTCTGCCTTTTGCCCTATATACTTCAATATGCATCTCTACAGTTTACAGGTACTTCTATACAACTCACAATGTTATCATCATGTCTAACAAAACTAAAAATAATTTTTGGCATTACGCCTGGCTTATTTTTCAACTTCACTGATTATCTAAAGGTTATTTTTTTTTAAACTTAGCTTTTGTTCAAATCAAGATCCAAACAAAGGAAGCACATACACTCATCTCTTCTGGGTTTTAAGCTAAAGCAGATTTCTCTAATTCGTCCCTTCTATCACACCATCAATTCAATGAGGAAATCAGCTCAATCTACACATACCATATTCACTCACGTCATGCCCCCAGTTATTTATTACTTATTTATTATTATTTATTACAGTTATATCGTCAGAAGGCAATGGGCATGACTGATACCTTCCACCCTCAGAGTAAGCCTTTTAGTTTCCTTACTGCTTTCAAATATGAAACATACAATGCATGACAGGACGGCTGTACTCTGTCTTCCAGAAGTCATCTATGTTACCAAAGGCTAAATACATCTGTTATTACAATGACACTTAATTATAAGGGGAAGCAACCAAAATCGTCTTTGAGAGACTGCTAGGAACACAGCCAAACCCCTTGTACCCTCTGTCACAGCAGAGGTGCTCAGGCCAAACCTGGGTAATTCTCTCTACAACAGAGCTGCCCATTGTTAATTATGGAGTTTGGAGAATTAGCAAGATAACAGACCACTGTGAGGCAGGGAAAAATCAGTTTACTGGATCACAGAATGTGCTTAGCTCATTTTCTTTGTCAGGGATTTTTAATTATTTATGATGAAGCTCCACTGCATGTTTGTAATAATGAACTCTTAGCAACATGAACCTTTGCTGCAGCAGAGCAGAGCTTGGGGAGGCGGGGGAGGGAGATGACCCGCAAGGGCTAGCATGCCTGTAGATAAGAATGTTAGGGGCTGGACAGTTGGCTCGGAGGTTAAGAACACTGGCTGCTCTTCCAGAGGTCCTGAGTTCATTCAATTCCTAGCAACCACATGGTGGCTTACAACCATATACGATTTGATCTGGTGCCCTCTTAAATAAATCTTTTTTTTTTTTTTTAAAAGGACGTTAAGAGTTGGCCATCTCCAATGTTAAAATCACAGCAGCAAGAAGAGCCTGCACTGGATGACTGTTCATGGAACACAGTGCCTACCTACTCTATTGGGCTTTTGTCAAGGGTTGATGAACCTAGAAATGGCCCAGGCACAGCTCCCTGCGGGTATGCCCCTGAGATTCTCACTGGGACCATTTCCTGTTTACACTCGAGCTTGTATTGATGAGCTGAAACACTGCACAGTGAGTGCAGTGAGGCCTCTGGGGACCTGAGCTACTGCAAAAGCCCAACATGCTGATTCACTCTGTGACAAGGAGGAACCAGGACCTCTGCTGCCCCACACCTCTGGAGCCTGGTTATTTATTCAAAGCCATTATTTGATTTTAGAAACTGCTGTCACTAATAACACTAAAACCAACAGTTTAAAAGACTTCCTCTGAAAAAGAAAAGCAATGCAAAAGATCCTTCATTTAGATAAAGAAAATGCACCACAAGAAAGGTCAAGAATGTAAAAGGGGGGAGTTTATTCAGCATTATCACATGCTCTTCATCTAGGAGCTGCAGCAACCCTAGAAGCAATGAAACACAGCCACTCAAAGCCTACAGCTCCCTCACAGAATGATCCAAGTCACCCACTGTCTTGACAACCTGTATTCCTTATCTCACACAGTGTACATTACTATTATTTAATGCTAATAAAAAGCACTTGCTTTTCATGTGGTTCCTGGGAGACAAGGGCTGTACTTCAATCAGGCCAGGACTTTGCAAACAGGAAGCACTTATTAAACAGCATCTTTTGCAAAAGCAAGTCCTGGGAAGCCTCCTTGTCCCTATCCTTCCATGCTATCAACTGCCTGGGTGTGTTCCACTTTTCTCTGCTATCATTCACTACACTGTATTATAAGTTACCATGTAATTACCTGGATCCCTAGCTAGCAGCTTAGCAACTCAAGAGCAGCTGAGTTCTTGGTTCCATAAATACAGTGCTTGGCACATAGGTATGCAGTAATGGAATGGATTAACAGGTGAGTAAACAGGACAGAGAATTAAGTTTATAGTACAAAGAAGCCACATCAAACAAATGACACTGTCTTAGTTCTACTGCTGTGAAGAGATACCATGACCAAGGCAACTCTGAAAGCATTTATTTGGGGGCTTGCCTACAGTTTCAGAGGTTGGTCCATTATCATCATGGTGGGGATCGTGGCAAAATGCATGGTGCTGAAGAAACACCTGAGAGCTTTACATCCTCATGTGCAGGCAGGCAGAGCGACACTGGCCCTAGTATGGGCTTTTCAAACCTCTAATGATACACCTTCTCCAACAAGGGTACACCTCTAATCCTACTCAAACATTCCACCCACTAGGGACTAGACATTCAAATATATGAGCCTATGGGACCATTCTCATTCAAACCACCACAGACACACAAAAAATGCTGGTTCTATGTCTCAGAAGCAAGCTAAAGTTTGCTGTTGAGTATACTAGATTTTTCTGTTCACTACCATTACAAGTGAGCATCCTGAATTTCTTTTATTTCATAAAAATGGATTACATTATGCATAATACTATAATGTTCATGCATTGTATAAGTATAGTATATATGTGTGTAATTCCACTTCACTGTTTATTTCAATTGCACAGAATTCCTGAATACTTATATCTGAACTACTTTCTTACTGATCTGGTTAATTTCCAATTTTTCAATATTATAAATAATGCTAAACCAAACTGTGTATTACTAGTCTCTCCCTCTCACCTCCCCCCACCTTTCTCTGTGTATTAGAGCCATAGAGAGCAACATGGGGTATTAAAGAACCACACTACCTTGTATAATTATAAAATGGAATAATTAGAAAGAAAGGATCCCATGGAAGCCATTCATGAAAAGAATGGAGAGGTGAATGATACATGCAAGACCTCTGGCAGAAGAGAGCCAAAGCCCATGGGGCTGGATCTAAAGAACACTGTGCTGGCTGGGCAGTGGTGGTGCACGCCTTTAATCCCAGCACTTTGGAGGCAGAAGCTGGTGGATCTCTATTGAGTTCGAGGCCAGTCTGATCTGGAACAAAGCGAGTTCCAGGACAGCCAGAGTTGTTACATAGAGAAATCCTATCTCAAAAAAAAAAAAAACAAAAACACAATTAACAAAAAAAAAAAAAAATACAACTTTGCTGGATGGCACCTCTGCACTTTGGTAAGTTCTTCTGCCACACATTTAGTAAATAAATACACAATAAGCATGGATTATGTGCACAGAGCTGCACACAGCGCTGCTGGCTTGGACAAAAATAAAGGAGAGTGCTGCAGTCTCAAACACCTCATTTTTATGAGTAAGATCTGTAAGGTAGACTTCCTAGGATTCCAGCTGCGTGCTGCCACGATGCCTACTTCAGTCTACTCTCTCACCAGGCCCACAGACTTCTTGAAGCCAAGCACAGTTCTTTACTAAAGCAGCCTGTGATCATGGAGCCTGTAAAGTGTTCATGGCTAATGGACTGTGCTGGTTTACAATTTACTGTACCCTGTGAATAAATTGTATGTACAAACATCAAGGTTAAAAATGGTCTGAGTATATCACGGGACAGTAAGATATCTTACTGCAATAGAAATATATTGCTAGAATGAGTTAGGGTCTACCTGGATTTTTAATTGTGCATGTTATGCCTATTTCCTGTTGTGGAAAACTGGAATGAGGATATGGAGTATGACTACCTTAGAAAATAGCTAATTAGATCCACCTGTGGCCAGATCCTAGTAGCACAGTCCTGCTCAGTAATCTGCTTCATCTTGGTTTCATACCCTGTCTCTAAATCCCAATTACTGCCTCCCACTAAGTTGTCCCTCTATTTTCCTCCTCTCCTGACCCTTATGCTCACCCCTCTCTTTCTTGGCAGATCCTGCCTAACACTTCAGATAAGACTGATGAGGGCTATCTGTTGACAGCTGCCTTCTCTACCTTGAACCCTTTCTGCCTCAAATTCACCATGTAGCTTCTATTTCTGCAGCATTGGGAGTGCTGGGTTGACAGGCATGCATCACTATGCAAGACTTCTACCTTGAACCTTTTAACACCAGCAATTTGCATCCAACAATTTCAGAGTTATGGGTGTCCTGCTTCTCCAGAACACTTTAATTTTTACATTTTCTTTGATAGTGTTAAGAGTTTCCCTCTATCTGTGATTAGTATGTAAAATAAATAAAAATATCTTAATAAAAAAAAGTTTCCCTCTTTACCAGAAAATTACCACAGACTGACAAATGCATTTTGGACTTCAAATGAAAAAAATTGAATATGCAAATCAAAATAAAGATTGTGGCAATCCTTCTTTTTGCCTCCCCTTCCAGATACGGCTTCTCTTTCCACTCTGTCTCTCCTGGATGTCTTCCTGTCTGGACTGGGCTCCTCCTTGCTGCCTCCCAGTGCGGCTCCCAGTTCCACAGAGCACTATCTGGGATAGCCCTGCACCACCTCCAGGAACACAAACTCCCCCACCTCCTTCTCCTGACCAAAGGCCCCATGGAAATTATGACCCGCCATGGCGCGTGGGACTGAAGCTTTTTACCTGGTTTTCATCCACCTTCACAGCCTTAACTCCTCTCAAAATCTGCCCCACCTTGCTGGTTTCTGTCCCCCAAATCTTTCAAACTGCCCCTTACTTTGCTCCTCTCCTCCCTCCACTGCTGTCCAGCTGTCCAAACACTCATTGTCACAGGCCCACTGTGTACAATACGCCAGAGCTTGTCTTACCTCACCCTCCAGCAGGACTGCTCTAGCTTCCTCCAAACCTTGCAAATGTATGAGAAGACTGCCCTTCCTTCCACTAGAACCTGACTACTGGCAGACTCATCCCCTAGTGTGGCTGCTTGTGAAATCCTGCCTTAAACCATGCACTCAAGTGTGGTGGTATTGTGTTCCCCAAAATATTGTGTACTCTAATAAACTTATCTGGGGTCAGAGAACAGAAAAGCCACTAGATACTTAGGATAGGCAGTGGTAATACATGCCTTTAATCCTTGCATTCAGAGGCAGAAATCCATCTGTTCAAGGATACAGCCAAGCAAGGTGACTCACGCCTTTAATCCCAGAAAGCGAGCCTTTAATCCCAGGGAGTGATGGTAGAAAGGAAAGATATATAAGGCGTGAAGACCAGAAACTAGAAGCATTTGGCTAGTTAAGCTTTCAGGCTTTCGAGTAGCAGTTCAGCTGAGATTCATTCTGGATGAGGACTCAGAGGCTTCCAGTCTGAGGAAACTGGATCAGCTGAGGAATTGACAAGGTGAGGTACCTGTGGCTTGTTCTACTTCTCTGATCTTCCAGCATTCACCCCAATAACTGGCCTCAGGTTTGATTTTATTAATAAGACCTTCTAAGATTCCTGCTACACTCAAGTCTGCAATTTTAGTCTAGTTACTATCAGTCCACTGAGACTGCTACAATAAAACACCATAAAATGGGAATTTATAAACAACCAACACTTACAGGTCTGGAGCCTTCAAAGTGCAAAATCAAAAAGCCAGCAGATTCACTGTGTGGTGAGGAACTGCTTTCTGGTTTGTAAACAGCAACTTCTCAAGACTGTGGCCTCACATGGTAGAAGACGTAAATAATCTCCTTTGGGTCTATTTTACTAGGGTACTAATACCATTCATAAGGATTCTATCACCTTCGTGGTATAATCACTTCCCAGAGGCCCTACCCCTAATATAATCACCCTGGGAGTCAGGAATTCAACATAGGAATCAGAGAGTGAAGGGTGGCACAATAAGGCCACCCTTAGTAATGTAGGTTTTCCCAAGTTTTATTTAACAGTAAATGGAGATAATAGCATGTAGCCTTTAGCATTAAGTACATTATAAGTTCACTGAATGGGGCTAAAAGCTTTAAAATTTTCTATGCACATGTCAACAAAATTTAAATATAAAGAACTTGACCTCTGGAGCAGGGAGGCTGCTCAGCAGAAGATGCTCTCTCTAGCTCACTCAAGGCCCTGGGTTTAAGCCTAGGCCACCCCAAAAAAAAAAGAAAGAAAGAAAGAAAAAACCTGAAAAGATACTTACCTGTCACTTATTTCTTTCTTGTGTATACATGTGAATGTTTGTGTGGGTGCATGTGCATGCAGACACCAAGTCAGCCACAGATGTTTCTCTGAAGACATTCATCTTGTTTTTGAGACAGTGTCCCTTTTTGGCATGAAGCCAAGCACGCTAAGCATATGGACAGCGAGCTCCAGAGATCCAGTCTTTGCCTTCTGATCACTGGGATTACAAACACCATCACACCTGGCCTCAGGTTTTTTAAGTGGGTCCTGGGGACTGAACTCTGGTCCTCATTCCTGCATAGCAAGGACATAACTAACTGAGCTACCTCTTTAGGTCTTTAGTCCTGAAAAGGTATCTTCCAGGGTGTTGGTTGTTTTCTACTTGCCAGTATCAGGATTAATTTCCAAATACACTGCAAGTGAAAAAAAATTGCTTCTTCATTCTTGGTATGCATGTCTAAAGTTCAACGAGTGTACTATTCAGTGCTGTAAATATTAACACCAATGTTCTCTTTACATTAATTGTAATCTTACTGCAATTGAGAGCAATTCCTTAATAGGCCCTGACATTAAAAAGATGAGGCTAGGCAGTGGTGGCACATGCCTTTAATCCCAGCACTCAGAGGACAGAGGCAGACGGATCTCTGTGAGTTCAAGGCCAGTCTGGTCTACAGAGAGAGTAGCACAGCCAGGGCTACACAGAGAAACTGTGTCTCAAACAAACAAACAAACAAACAAATAGATGAAATATTTGTTCATGACACACCAAGTAAAATGTTTGTTTTCAAGGAAAATACAAATGCTAAAATAATAAAGAAAATAACTGAAGTGGATTTACTAAATTAATAATACACAAAATGTTACCAATGATAAATTCTGATCACAGATGTCAGAACATAGTTTACAAAACCTAAAATGTGAACATTGAGCAATGAATATACACTGACTGGGGAGCAGGGTGAACTTGAATACAGACTGAAAGCTTTCACCCAAGCTTGTCCCTGTTGGCCCTATAGGGTGTAAGGATGCTTCCCAATTAGCCAGCCCACTTCCTTAACCATGGTCCAGGTTAGCTTAGTTAACCTGCTTCACAGCCTTCTTTCACTCCACTACCACACCCACATGCTTTGATTTTGCACTGTGGTCCACACCTCCCATAGGAGGGAGCAAATTCAGTAATTATCAGTCTCCAGGCACTGTGGTCTGTAGACAGAAATATCGCTGCAGAATCTCAGTTAATCAGGACAGAGCTGGAAGGTGGCATGAGTGATGAAGTCCAGAGGTCTCACAGACAGACACATGTCAACTCTGAGCGGTACGTCAGGGATTCATGAACGAGACGCAGACTAGACAAAAAGACACTGGTGAAGAACCTGAGTGCCACTCCATGGACCACAGCCCTGAACTCAGGCTGCAAACAGCTCAAGTGGCCTGGAGAGTCAGTGAAATCCTGGTAAAAGACCCCACAGACACTGCATACTCACCTGCTACCTGAGTAGTCTTTCACCATGCACAGCTGTGTCCTCTTTAAAAAGGCCAAGGGCGGTAGCAGGGAGCAATGAGGAGTGACATGGATGCTTACTTACACAAAGCTCCTGAGCATCGAGCAGAGACAAGCAATCCAGTAAGGAGACTCTGAAGTGAGAGTTCCCTTCCCTTCCCCTGGTTTACAGGAAAGCAACTGGAGGTAACAGGGTGCAAAGCAGAGTAACTTATTACAAGAGGTTTGCTTGTCCAGCTTAATTGTTAAAGTGTAAGTGAATGTGCTTTATAGTACTTACTTAAAAGAGGGAGGCGAGACACTGTCTAAAAGTAAACCGTCAGCTTTCTCATGCAGTTTTCAAGTTCTGTAGTATCTGGGTGGTCACTAAGAAACCTGTCTCTGCTTCCTCATGTCTATGATCCATGTTACATGTGCCGAACATGGATGGGAAAAGTTAAAACCCAAGACAAAACCCTGCTAAAATCAAATAGAAAGCAAACATCGGTGCCCTTACCAAAGATACAAGTGAGATTCCTTTCTGATCTTCCATAACACTTTGGATAAATGAGTCTTCCAGCAAGTCAGGTCAGACTATCAAAGATCAAGCTGAGGCCCAGTGCCCTCCAGGGGCGTGTGTGTGTGTGTGTGTGTGTGTGTGTGTGTGTGTGTGTGTGTGTGTACACACATTACTAGAACATTTTATGGAGACTAGACACTCAACTGGGAAGCCTTCCAGGGGCGGGTGTGTGTGTGTGTGTGTGTACACATTACTAGAACATTTTATGGAGACTAGACACTCAACTGGGAAGCCTGAAATAACTTGGCCTTCAGTTTAGAAAACAGGTAACTAACATCTGGGTGATGGAAGTGATGGGAGTTCATACTTGCTAATGTTTTAACAAGATGCACAATTTGTAATGCTTAGTTAATGATGAGCAAATCTTCCTGGAGGGTCCAAGTTAAATTTCAGAATGATGCAGCTGTTTCTTCACCTAGGGTCACATGTGTAGATGCCGTAAAGTTCATTGTCTTCCTCATAGTGAGGCTCTAAGTGATTTTTACTTTCTTCTTCTTTTTTTTTCCTGTATTGTCAGAACTTTTTTTTT
The DNA here is from genome assembly GCF_949786415.1 of Peromyscus eremicus. Classification (NCBI taxonomy): domain Eukaryota; kingdom Metazoa; phylum Chordata; class Mammalia; order Rodentia; family Cricetidae; genus Peromyscus; species Peromyscus eremicus. Next base: position 45,667,115 of record NC_081416.1, read on the forward strand.
TAAATGAGCAACTTGCCATGATATTTATAAAAACTAATGTATTTCCATCTTGGAAAAAAGAAGAAAAAACATCTAGACCAGATAAAAATAATTGGGTTTCTAAATTTCATATAGTAAAGTGTGTATCTTATAACTCATACCCAAGCAGTTTTTCTACCACATAAGCTTTTCAAATGACCTCTGGTTTGTGACTAAGTTTTTTAGAGTGTGTCATTTATGGTCTACATCAAGCCCAGCAGCAACCCAAGACTGCAACAGTAGCTCCAATGCTTTCCCTGGATCTCACCAGATCTGCTCATGAGAAATTGCCAGACTACAGGACATCCAGCATTACCAGGTGTAACACTCCATTTACCAACCCAGAATGGCAGCAAAGAGGATACAGAAAGAGAATTTACCTAGGGTAAAAATATATATGCTCCCATGCAGAAAACTCTGCCTGGTCTGTGGAGCATTAACTACTTTTGCTGCACAGCTTGCCTCCACAGAAACTGCACGTTCCTATAAGAGAGTCATCCCTCACATTCCTTTGGCTCAAGAGACACAGGAAGTTTTTAGTTTTTCTTTAATTAACTAGATGTTGAATGCATAGATAATTTGAAAATATAAAGGTGAACAAAGAGAATGTAGCTGAAATCACAGCATCATGTGACCAGCTCCCTGTGACTGAACATCTACTGAACCCAACTTCGAGTCAGGAGCTGTAAACCCTGAGCCTCGCTCGATTCCACCCACAATGTGGATCAGCAGGCGAAGGATCTAGCTGGTGAAATGGTGAAAGACCAATGTGGGAGTTGCAGGTAATTCCACTTTCTCTCACAAGTAAATCATATGCAAGTACATGGGTACCAAAGGCATTTGAGCTGCACTTTAAGCACTACAAAATTCAACTGTAGTTGTCAAATCATAATTTATAACTTACACACTCAGTAACTTAGAACATACATTTTAGATATTTTTCATGTGCAGAACTAGAACACTCTCTACCTGGCACTCAGGTGAAAAGCCTGTTGCTGGACTGGGTCAGAAGTGCTTGAGGGGCTGGCTGGCTCACTTCCTGTCTCTTTCTGATTGCTTTAGCCGCCCTTCCTTGCTTGCAAGCACCCTGAAGTCAGGATGACAAGCTACACTGACTCCCACAGCATCTACATCCACTGGCCCTTCAGGACTCTTTCATTTACAAGCTACATGCTGGGTCCAACCAGAGGCCAGGCTGCTGCTTACATGAAATCACTGTTGTTGCTGATAATGCAGCCCACATCTAGTCTTCAGTCAAAGACTCCCCTGTATCTTTAAACAATCAATAGTTTCCCCCCAAAAGCCTCTGGACTTTCCTCAAAGGCCCTTTCTCTCTCCTAACCCTGACCCTTCCAGAAAGAATTTAACAACTCTTTATTTAGCATCCACTTACAATGCACTAATATTACTCAAGTTTGTACCTGTATTTTCTCATTAATGCTCATAGCAACTATACAGAGTGAGACCCATCATCATCATCATCTCACTTTCTAAGGGGTGCATACTGTTCAGAGTTTAAGTCACTAGCTTAACATCCCATGGCTGAAATCCTACTGATGTATATGCTATGGGGTGCTTTCTCTAATGCTGTTTTCACATTGCCCCTGGTGGCAAAGCCAGAGTTCTATGCTTAAGGTGACTCAAGCAACACCATCACCTGGGAACTTGTCAGGAAAGCAAAGCCCTTGGCCTACCACAGGCCCACCCCAAGCCCACTGAAATACACATATGCAATTCTCAAGACCCCTGTGTGATTATGCTTACTTTAATAACATTTCAGACATGCTGCCTTAGTACTCAAATGTTTCCAGCCCCATATTCAGTTGACTGGACAGTACCTTCTGTGCCTACTGGAGAAGGTCACTCCATTTGCAGATATAGCTTGGCCAAAACAGACTGATGTGCAAAGAAAAAGATAAAAAGATGACCCTTCCCCATGGCTAGGTGTAAAGTGTAGAAAAATCTAGATACAGTACACAGAAGTGGCTGCTGGACACTAACTCTACATACTTAAAAGTCAAACAGTCCCTCCCTCTATTTGAGGGCTGTCACTGCCCTGGGCCAAAATGTGCTACAGTTAAAATTCCTAACACTTCTGACAGCATAAGTTACCAGTGAGGTGTTAACTGAATATCCAACTTTGGTGAGGCTCCTGGATGCTGTGGATCTTGATGACCAGCTCTTGCTGTTTTCCTGAGGCTTTTGTTCTCAGTGTTCCAGCCTGTTGGCTGTGGCTGTCCCGCCTCTGCAGCTGACCTGACCCCAGCTCCTTCACCTACAACTCAAGCTTCGACAATTCTCTCTTGAGCCTAGAGCACAGCCCCAGTTCCACTGGGGCACTCCTTTTCCAGGCTTTCTTACAGTCCAGCTGAAGATAGAGACCCACTCGGTGATGCAACGGCCCTCACCCTGGCTTCCATGGCTGAGCCTTCTGTGATAGAGTCCAGTCGGACCCAGATGACAACAAAACAGAGGTGGAAGGCAGCTCCACCAGCAGGGGTCCTGCAGCCCCTTGTTGACAGCGCAGTGACCAAGGTGTCCTGGATGTGCTGCTCAGCCTGATTTTCCTTATAAGCAACAACTACATGGCACCCAAAGATGCCCAGGTAGGTTTACTGTAGCTCATCTGGGGCACAGCTGATGTCACAGAAACTGTCACCCTGGGTGTTCTTGCCCACCCCTACCTACATCATCACAGTCCGAGAATTTATCAGTCATTCATCAAATACACAGTTCACAAACTTCACCTTTACACATAGTAGTTACCCAAATTAGAGATGTATTAACAGTTTCCGAGGTCGTAGCCAATAATATAGCATGTCTTCCACCTACCAAGAAGAGTAAAGGGAAGCCACATTCCCACAGGGTCATCCAAAATAAAGGGGTGGCTGGGGAAACACTGGCAATCTCATCCAGCAATACACATCCTGGGCAAGCAGCAAGAAAATGACCTTTAAAAAGCAAGTGGAGGAGATTCCACTGGCCTGATGTGTCTGGCACTGTCTCTCCAAATCACGGGGTCAGGAGGGGCTTTCAGCACCATGTGCTTCAAGTCCATATTCTATTCCACAGCAATATGACTGCAGTGTGAAACCTTGATATATCATGTTGGTGATGGTCAGCAAAGTGCTGTTATCACGGTGAGCTTTACAAGTATCCTGACTGTAGGCAGGGACGATGCTCAAAGGGCACGATCCAGTCTGTCCTCAGAGCACGGATGGTCCCACAGCCTGACAGAGGTTTTGGAGGTAAATCTGACATGAATGGTCTGGGTCTTTGTTCCATAGGGAGAACAGAAATAATGGTTGCCCCCAAACACTGCAAATTGCTTCCCTGACTATGTTACCTGAGTGTAGACAGTTTCTGCAATGACTGAGACCCCTGAATCAAGAGCAGCTAGGAGCTTGCGCGTGAAGAATATACCTTTTACATTAATTTCAGTTTCTCAATACCTTCAGATTGTTCTCTTCCTCATCTTCTCCCGTTCAGCATGCAGAGGCATTATTGTCTTCGCCTTACTGAGTTCAGGCTCCAGGGTCAGGAGAAGACGATGTGGCTTATGTGGAGCCACCCCCCTCAAACACCAGAGCCACCATGAGTTTCACATCCTCAGTGACCAGGGAGCAGCCTCCAAGGAGATGCTGCTGACACGGGCCCGAGCCCTGGGCTGGGAGGTAGCTGCAGCAGCAGGTCCACCAGAGCACACTATTCACAAGCACAGTTTCTCACGCAGAGGACATTGTCAGGAGTCAAGTCATTCTGCTCAGGTCAGGCAGCAGTTTTGAGAGAAATTGCTAAAGTACAATTTTTCTCATGTGTCTAGATATTTCAATACCATTCCTGTTTTCTTTTTAAAATGAGTCTGATAGGTTTCTGTTGCTGAGCAGATGGGAGACACTTAGTATACAGTAGCTAAATGGCTATATGAAAGACCATCCCTCTTAACAATGGGCAGCATTTTCTGCTTTTTCATGGACTATATAATAGAATTTCTTATAATACATTGTTAAGTAGGAATTATAATTGCCACTATTTTGTCAGTAAGGAAACTGAAATTAAAAGATTACTTTGTTCAATATCAGAAGGCAATTCAATTGTAGTCCGTTTCAAGTAAAGTTGTGTTTGACTCCACTAACTGTATTCTTAAGTAGTATACTACACAGTAATGCATCAAAACTTACCATAGTAAACAAATGTCCATTCATTTACTAATTCATTCAGCATAGTCAAATTCTGTGCTAAATGCTGTGCGAGGTTTTATTAAAGCTCATTCTCTGTCCTTGGGTATTAATGTTCTTCTGGACAACTAATTTTTAAAATTTTGTTTCAGATGTATTTATTTTGTGTGTTAGTGTTTTGCCTGCATGCATATAAGTGTGTCTAGTGCCTGTGGAAGTCAGAAGACAGTGTCAGATCCTCTGGTACTGGATCATCCATGTGGGTGCTGGCGACTGAACCTAGGTCCTCTGTAAGAGCAGTAAGTCCTTTTAACCAGCCCCTGGTCAGACTATATTAAACAATGCATCAGCTTAAGTTGACCTGAGATATGGATGTAGATAATGTGGACACACTGAAAAGAGAAGAGCCACAATGCAGATAGGCTCCAAATACCATGCCGGGAAACATTATCCAAAGGCAGTTGTTTATGTGCAGCAGAGGGAGAATGCTGGTCTGTCCTCAGCTTTATTCCTACATGAATAAGCAGTGTACACATGAGCCAATTAGGCCCGAATGTGTGCACATATATATTCCCACATGAATAAACTGTGTACACATGAGCTGGTTGGGCATGAGTGTGTGCACGCACGTCTCTAGGGTTTTTCTGCTGCTTGCAATAGTTCCTAACAGCGTGGAGGAGGCTGAGGTATGAGTTTTACCATAGGTTTAAGGCATCTAGGTAGTTTGAATAACAGCGCCTCTAAAGGCGTTGCCATTTTCATACGTGGGCCCCAGTTAGTGGCACTCTTTGGGGAGGGCTTTGAGAATTTAATGACTTGTCATTCTGAGTTTGCTCTCTGCTTCCTGTTTGTAGTTAGAGATATGAGCTCTCCACTGCTGCTCCAGCATCATGCCTACCTGCCTGCTGCCACACTTCCCTGCCATGACAGTGATGGTCACTCATCCCTCTACAACAATGGTTCTCAACCTGTGGGCTGCAACCCCTTGGGGGTCACGTATCAGGTATCCTTGCCTATCAGGTATTTACATTACAGTTCATAACAGTAGCAAAAGTATAGTTATGAAGGAGCCATGAAAATAATTTTATGGTTGGGGGTCAGCACAATATGAGGAAGTGTATTAAAGGTTCCCAGTGATAGGAAAGTTGAGAACCACTACTCTGGAATTAAAAGCCCAAAATAAATTCTTCCTTCTATAAAGTGCTTTAGTACTTTATCACAGTATTTTATCACAACAATAGAAAAGGAAGTAATATACCTTATCTCAAAAGTCAAAAGCCAAATCAAACCAAACTAAACAACATCTAGGGTTTTTTGCCTATTCACAGAAACGAACTATATCACAACATACAAATAAAGCGTTTAAAAAACAGATCAAAACGCCTTAATTAACAAGCGTCAACGACGCTTTCTTCCCTTCTCACTTAAGCTCTTCCACTGAGCCACAGAAAGTGGCCTACTCCACAAAAGCTAGAGATCACACAGTGAAGAAAGAAAATCCAGAAGAACCTGCTCAATTCAAGGGCTGTGGACACCCGAGACAGGAAACAGGAAAGGATTCTGCTAACACATCAGCTAATTTGGGTGCTGCAGAGGAAATGTCAGCCCAAAAGACACTGCTAGAGGGAGAAAATGATTCCCACTGCACTGAGCCCAGCTTCTCCTCTTTTTAAATGAAATGGTAAAAAAGACAATCAACATGGCCCCATGAATACTAATGAAGGCACAAAGCATGTTTCATCAACCTTCAGAAGTGATGTAACCGATTATTTTAATGTCATATTAGTAATCTAGGAAAAATAAAGGACCTTGAACTCAGCTATACATTAACACAAGCTGAACAGCAACTAACTCAGAGGCCTCAGGAAAAAGGACAATGTTTTTATATAAAGAATAAGCTTCAAAAGTATTTGTGTTCTGCCTAGGAAGCCTAACAAGTTAAATTTTTTTCGACAGCGGGGGTGGGCGGTGGGGGTGGGGGGAGAGTAGAACAAAACCCAAAAACCTTTAACTACAAGGGAATTGACTCAGCTTTTGTGTGGCCTCAGAGAGGAAAAGCAAAAAAGCACATGACTTACCCTGACCAATATTAAAACTCAGTACACAGCTTGATCATCGGTAGAGTTTGATACTGACAGAAAGACACACAAGATAAACAAATGGTTCAGAACAGCCAACTTGAAACCAGCTGCGTGTACATAATGAAGAGATGTCTGATAACTGTGGTCCTGCACTGCCCTGGGTGGTGTCTGCATGCACATCATCAGGACATGTGTGATAACTGTGGTCCTGCACTGCCCTGGGTGGTGTCTGCATGCACATCATCAGGACACGCGTGACAACAGTGGTCCAGCACTGCCCTGGGTGGTGTCTGCATGCACATCATCAGGACATGTGTGATAACTGTGGTCCTGCACTGCCCTGGGTGGTGTCTGCATGCACATCATCAGGACATGTGTGATAACTGTGGTCCTGCACTGCCCTGGGTGGTGTCTGGTAAATGAGCTGGGTTAATAGATAGCCATGCAAAAAATTAAAACATGGCTAGTTATTTCACACTGTACTCTACAATATATGATGAAGTTTATTTTAGATCTAAATGGAAAAAGCAAAAATAACGAATTTAGAAAAAGTCTAGATTATTTATATGAATTGTAAGTAAGCAAAGATTACTTTGAAAAGGACTAATTTGAAGGGAGAAAAGGTGGCTATCTTTTCTGGACAATTAAGGACTTTCACTGAAGGAACTAGTAAGAAAATAAAAAGCAAGCCAAAAAGTAAAGAAGATATTTGCAAATTCATTTACTAAGCAGACTTGTGTCCTTAACATATAAAAAACTCCTACAAAGCAATAATAAATCAGATAATCCAACAGACCAAGGGTAAAAGTTTATGTGTTTTTGTTAAAGACAATCAACAAAAAAACATGAAAAGGTTCTCAACATAATTATCAAAGAAATGAAGGGGGCTAGAGAGATGGCTCAGGGTTAAGAGCACTCGCTGCTCTTTCAGAGGTCCTGAGTTCAATTCTCAGCAACCACAGTGTGGCTCACAACCATCTGTCACAGGATCTGATGCCCTCTTCTGGCCTGCAGGTATACATGCAGAGCACTCATACATAAAATATAAATAATTTTTTTAAAAAATGTAAGAAAAAAGAGACATGAAAATTAAAACCATGCAAATACTAACTAGCCACCACATCAGCAAGACAATACCAAGTGCTGTAGATACTGAACAACTACAAGTCTTACAGACAAGGCCCATATAAATTGGTATGTTGTAGAAAACTCTTTGGTGATATATATGCACTGAAATTGACTACATGTATATTTCCTAAGTTTTAAAAGTACCAGTATTTGTATTATTTGTGACAATCACAAACATTCAAGTATATTATTAAAGGAAACATATACCAGAAGTACTATAGAATAGTTATAGAACTAGATATTACACAAATGTGACTATCTATTGGGCAAAACAGAGAAAAAATATCTTCATCACCAGGCAAAGTTCTATGGGACATTACTATCAGAAACAAGAATAAATGAACCCCTCAAATCTGACTTAAATACAAATACCAAAGATCATACACTGTGTGCCTTTGCTCATATAGGTTGAAACACTGGCCAAACTAAATATCCTTAAACATCAAGGAGGTGATCCCCTGTGGTTGGTAATGAGCCTGAGGTGCTGATTCAGATCTAGAGATTTAGGTGCAGACATAATCAGGGTGGAGATATTCACTGCTGAGAACACACATGCTCCTCTGTATGTAAGCTGTACTTCAGTAACAATACAGAAGAGAGACAAGTCGGTGTCAGTCTACTGCTGAATTCTTTCTTCACTCAGCTTTCTCTGATAAAAATCAACTCAGATGGTGATCCCAAATGAATATGGCAAGCCTGGTAATTGGATTAACTCCAGCTAAGAAAAAGATCTGGGAATGGTGCTCAGTTGACAGAGTGCTTGCATGGAACACACAGAAACCTAGGATGGATCCCGAACATCGTAAGACATAAGACCTGTAATCCAAGTACTAAAAAGGAGGAAGCAAGAAACTCAAGGTTATCTTCTACTACACAGCAAGTTTAAGGCCAGATAGGTTACAAAAGACTGTTTCAAAAGGAGGAGGAGAAGGGGGAGAAAAATCTCATATTCATTTTCTACTTAAGCCTGTCATGAAAATAAAGTGAATAAGTAACTGCAATGGAATCAAGTGCAGGAAAATGTGACTACAAAGTACTTTCAACATATTAAATAGAAAACAAAGGAGCCGGACAGGTCAGCAGGTAACAAATGACACGTGCCACCAGGCCTTTGTGATCTGAGTGTGATGACCAGGACCCATACAGTGGAAAGAGAGAATCGATTCCTGCAGGTTGTCCTCTCCCCACACACTACAGAAAGCATGTGCTCCCATACATATAATAAATAAGACAATTCTTAGCAAGAAGGGAGAGATGCAGATTATAGAAAGGGTTTTTTTAAACTGATAATAAGGGTAGTTAAGAGCATTTGCTACACAATCATGAAGACCAGAAATCAGTTCCCAGCAACATATAACAAGCCAGGCATTCTGCAAATGCTTTTAACTCTATCTCTGAGGCTCCAATGTCTTTTTTTGGCCTCTGCAAATCCAAGGGTGGGTACTCAGGTACACCTACACTCACAGAGGCACACAAACCTACACACGCCAATAAACTAAACTAAACTAGAGTAATTGATGCAGTCACTAGAGATTCAGTATCAATTCAACTCCCCCAGAGAGTCCTGGAGAATTGGGGAAAAGTGGTCAATAAACCTAGAAAAAATTGACTGACTGATCAAATTAGTCATGAAAGCCCCTCAATTCTTTTATTCTTTTCCTGTTTTAAAGAAACCATAAAATTCTCAAAGATCTTCATTAGCAAGCTACCAATAACACTTACCCAAAATTTCTATCTTATTTTGAACTTTGAATACTAAAAATCCCTGCAAAAATGTAAATAATATTTTTTAGTTATTTACTTTATTTATGGGACTTAGAAAGGGGAAAAATACTAAAGAACTAGAGATATTGTCTAAACAAAATCCATTAGTTTATGTCTTTTTTCTTTTCCTTTTTTTTCCAAGAATGGACAAAGTTCAAGAAAGGCAGGAGCCTCACACTGCAGTAAGAGTTCTAACCACAGCTGCCTCCTGGAGACTTTAAAACCGTGAGATCAGCACGAGGACACGTGTTAGAAGGGATGTCAGGCTGCCTAGTCCATCACCTGCTCTAACTTAGAAAAAGTGCTCTAGAGAATTTCACATGTCAAAAATCCACTCTATTTTGAACACATCCAGATAAGGAATGCTGTGCCTCCCTTGGCATCCCGTTACAGTGGCCGTCACCTGAGAGGCCAGCTTTTCTGTAGATGCCTCCTACATTCATTCATGCTGTCTAAGATGTAAAGATGGAAGGTTAGCCGATCTATTCTCTCCATGATGACAATGCACTGTGGACTGCCTTGACACTCGCTGACAAACTTTTAAAGACACTTTCATGTACACTACCTTTAGAACTCTAAAACCATCTTATCATTATTTGTCCCACTTCCACATGTAAGAAAACGGAAGCCCAACTATAAAGAAACGAAGGTTTCACATGAACTATGGAAATCTCAAGACTGCTTGGCTTTTCTGTGCTTGGAGTAAAATGCTAGTATATACTCGTCACATATACAGCTATTACTGACTCACCATCCTCTTGAGCCTCTCCCCATCTTGTAACCTAGAGTAAGTTCAGGACAAGAAATTTTATTTTAGGGTAAATGCTAAGTAAACTCAGAGGGCTTGCATCTACACAGAATTCACATGTCATTTCACATTATAAATTGACAGTGCACTTTTGCAATAGAGATTTGGAAGCCGAGCCAAAATCCTTCTCCTTCATCCACCAGCAGTACCCAGATTTCCCCCAGGGACTGTCAATCCCATTGACCAGACTTCCTTCCCCCCTCTAAAGAACTAGCAAAGAATCCAGGCTAGGCCACTCCAACACTTTTCCCAGGAACCTGAATCTGAAGTGAGTGATGAAAGACTGAAATTGGCTGCAGTTCCTCTCTCCCAAGCCCAGTCCTTCAGCTTCTCAGGCCCGCTGTGAGCTCACACCCTCAAAAGGTTTCCTCCTACTTCCTCAGCCAGTTGTTGGCTTCTGCAGCCTGCAATTCTTTGGCTCATCTGACTTTTCAAATATATTAAAACACATGTCTGTTAGTTCTGTTTACAGGTGGAACTAATAGTTTTGTTTATATAGGTGGAGTTCCTATAGTGCAGCTCAGCCCACAGTCATTCTGTGAACTAAGAAATTCCCTTGTGTTGTTTTTGGTTTTATTTGTTTGTAATTTTTAAAAGTAGCAATTTCTTATTCAGCTGATCAAAGGCAGGAATATGGTGATGCAGCCTTCAGAACTGTGGCTACTTTTTCTTGGAAAATAGCTTTGAGGATCTTGAGAGTTTTTAAGTAATGCAAAAATTTCAGAATAATTTAAATGGGTTTAATGTGGCACTCTCCATTTTTAACAAACATTTATGACTAGGTGTGGGTATGCATGTGTTATATGATATTGTGGTTGAACTCTGACACTCCCGAGACTGCCAATAAACTTTAATCTTTAATCAGGGGGCAGAGTTAGCGACTGGGTGACTAGAATTAACCATAGAGGTTTTGGAGGACCCAGAATACATATAGAGACACAGAAAGTAGTAGGAGAGAAGGGGTTGCTGGTTGCTTCTCCACTGCTTCTCTGATTGCAATCAGAGTGTGAAGGCTGGAGGACAACCTTGCTATCCTTCTCAGGGTCTCTCATTAACCTGAAGCCTTAGGGATCCTTCCTGTCTTTGCTTCTCCAATGCTGGGACTGTATGCTTGTGTAAGCATGCCTCAGCATTTTCAACTGGACTCTGAGGAGTGAACCCAGATCTTCATGTTTGCAAAGTAAGAGTTTTACTGACTGAATCTCACACACACACACACACACACACACACACACACACACACACCCGCTGCCACCCTACCGAGCTGCCTTCCTCGGACTGTCCTTCCTTATTCTTGGGCACAAGGCAAGTGCTTCACTGACTGAATTACCCCCAACCCCCACCCTACTGAGCAGCCTTCCTGGGACTGTTCTTCCTCATTCTTAGACACCTTAGTTCTGCTACTCTTAGTACCTCTCCACCTCAAATGAAAAGGAAAGACAGGTGTCATGATAACAAACATAATAAAAACAAAGTCCTCAGGTACTCAGGCAAAGGGAACCAGAAGTCAACTAGTTGCTGAATGAGCCTGGTCATCAGAACTTCCAAGACTAAACTCAGAAACTATGTAAGACTGAGAATCCCTTGTCAGAAATGCTTGTACCAGAAACATTCTAGAATTCAGGTTTTGGATTTGGTAACATATGTACATACACAAGTATCTGTAAGATGGGACTTAAATCTAAACAAAAAGTCACTTCTTTAATGCTTATGGTATGTACAGAGCCTGGTGGAAATTTTACACAGATTTCTTTTTTGTTCTTAGTAATTTTACTGAATTTACACAAGGAGTCAACAAGAAGGCTCAGCAGGTAAAGGCACTTGCCATGTATACTGACAACCTGAGTTCAATCCCTAGGACTCACATGGTAGGGGGAGGGACTGACTCCTGCAAGTTATCCTTTACCCTCCACAAGAGCGCCATAACATTTGAGATCTTAGATTTTCAGATCAGGATTGCTCAAAACAAAAGGAAAAATGGAGCTGTCAGCTCAGCGTAGCACAGGGTGAGTCCTCAACATCTTTTCTTCTCATGTAACAGCACCAAGTTGGGTGCTTTTCTATTGCCGAGACTGGTGATGGGGCGGACTATAGATCCTTTTACACTGCCTGATACCCTGACTGGACAGTTCACAGAAATCACAAATCAGCTGCAAAGGGATACCAGGATCCCCTATCTGGAGTGCTCTATTTAATGAACAAAAGCCTCTGCTTTGTTTGTTCCTGACACGTTGTAGTGGAAATATTACCAAAGAGCATGCTTGCTTCCTGCAGGTACCTTGCAATGCATGCACATATAAAAAACTACAAGAGGAATATACCACCACCAACTGCCAAATCCAAACCATCTTCTCCAAGCTGTAATTTCCAACAAATCCCTAGCCATGCTAACTCAGAGGCAGTGGGTTGCTTCCTTTTTATTAACAACCAAATTCCAGACCAAGACAGAGAATGTAATCAAAAGAGCGTATCTGCGTAAGATGATAGAAAATCACTCTTTTAGAAAGAATTAAATAATGAAGTAATCTCATGGTTATACACTTCGCATAAGTAGGTTTCACTAAATGACAATCTCCTTTATCATTAGCTATGAACACTTGTATTCAGAGAAAAGACAAGATGTTATTTACAAATAAACAAACTCTAGATCACTGTATGTTCAAAAGAAATTCTAAAACGTGTTCACTCAACTTAGAGTGGTCAGAAGCAGCTCACCAATATGTAAACATGCTTGTTTAGTAAAGAACTCCCTAAGCCAAAATAATGGGTACCTACACTCAAGGAAAAATTAATCTTGGTTTGGTAAAAATGTGCAACTTACTGCAATTTATTAAAAGCTGCTTCCTGAGTCTGGAATCCTTAGGATAGAGTGAGGCTTATAAAAAGACATGCAGTGCTATGCCATCTGGTCCACAGCTCCTTCCATAGCCAGAGAAACTTCCTATTCAATGAAGTAACACTTAGGCAATAGCAAAGGAAATTCCAATAGTGCTGCAGCATTCCAAAAGCTAGAACCAATTTTGTACCTGGGAACAATTTCCTAGTATCAAACAGGCCAGATAACGGTTAGGCTATCTTTGGCTTTATAACATATACACAGAGGGGAGGCATAGAGGGAGAGGAGAAGGGAGGAGATGAGGGGGAGGGGAGGAGACAAGGAGGAAGAGGAGGAAAAGAGTGCATTTCTAACACCTCGGGTCCATTCTAGAAGTGCTAAGACACCATTCATGAACCACTCGGCCAACTGTTCCAATGAGTTCACTCACCTTATTGTGTTCATACTTGTACGGTATCTTGAGAGTGTCCATAGCTCTGATCATGGCCTGCATGGCTGTGAAGATGTTCTGATAGACCAGTTTGGTAAAGCCCCTCTTGTCTTCATCAGAGTATCCTGACCCATGGATGATCCTCATCTGCTTGATGAAGGTGCTCTTGCCACTCTCTCCTGTCCCTGGAATGGAAATGGCAGCAGCACATTAGATCACGCTCCTGTTTTGGTCTCCTGGATTACAAACTATACACTGGCCTGGATTCCGCAGACCCCGAAAGACCTGCTGGGAGAAGTACCCATAGGAAGTCAAAGTGCTACCTATAGAGGACATAGAGAATCAGACCAGTGATGGTCCATTTTAAAGGCAAATGAGCTCAAAAACTATTCATATCTTAGGAAGCCCCTGAGCATAAATTTACTGAACAGTGACTTGCATCCCTACGCCTCTGAGAAACAAGTACAACTGCATCACTGGCAAATAACTGAAACTTGACAAAGCCCTCTTCCCAGGTATATCTGAAATGCACCCCACACTCTGGAAATGGCTATACCCTTACACTGATACGTTTCCGAAATAAACGAGAGGCAAAGACCTAAAGCCTAACACGTTTTTCTCCAGTCTGGAACTGGGGTAAAAGTAGACAACAGATTCCTGGCAGACCAGAACACAGGTTATGCTCTGGACCACAGTATCCACGGTGTTTATTTCCAGGGCCTGGTTATTTGAGCTATCTCTCTGTCACTCACGAGAAACAACAAATTATTGTTAGTAGATGTTTTTCTTCTAGTTTTTTTCTCTTTGCCATCTTCAATATATATTTCTAAACCTAAAAACTTCACAATTCTGAATACAAGTGTCATGTCCTTTTCCACTCCCCAACAATGCAAAGAACATTTAAAAAAAAAAAAAAAAAAAAAAAAAAAAAAAAAAAAAAAAAAAAAAAAAAACTCGGATATTTAAGTGGGACAGAGCAGAATGAGAAGTGATAGCCTTCTTCCCAGCAAGTCTGCTAAGAACAGGAAGAGAAGGAAGAGGAAATGGGAGGGAGGAAGGAGACCAAGAGCTAGAACTGCAAATCTGCTCTCATTCCATTTTGCTTTTCTGTTTAGATTTTATTGCTGTCTTCATAAACAATCACAAAGATTCAAATAAATATAAATTTTTACCAAAGTATCTTAAATAACTGTCAGGCAATACAGAGCTCTCAGTTGTTACAATGAAAGGTGATACTGGACCCAATGTTCTACTGTAGGTGGTTTGTTTACTTACTTATTTCATATGTGTGGGTACATGCACAAACACGTGCACATGGAGGCCCAAGGTGAATGTCAGGAGCTGTCTTTGATCACTCTCTTCCATATTCATTGAGGCAGGCTTTTCCAGTTGAACTCAGAGCTCACGGATTTCGCTAATATCGCTAACCAGCCTATTCTGAGGATCCCTTCTCACCCTGGAATCAGGAGGCCACATTTGCAAGGGACAGGAATCTGAGCTCCAGTGCTCACACCTGTGCAGCTCAGGCTTTATACACTGAGCCACCCCCCTGCCTGCCCATGACTTTAATAAGGTGATAAAGAACACCTTGAAATGTAACTATAACACTGAAATGTGAATGCTAATTCACATTTTAGTGGGGTTAATTTGAAAATTATAATGAATATTCTATAATCCCCACCACGAATACCAGATACCTGGAAATGTCTATACCCACTAGAAATGCAGCCACATATTAGTAATCATTATTAATCAATAATTTATAGGAACTAGTACCTTTACTCTCTTGAGCAATTAAAAAGATGCAAGGAAAAACATTTAAGACTTTTGCTTTTTATTATCATCCCCATCCAAGGACCTGTTCTTGAAGGCAGACTGTAGACATGACCATCACACCTCTGCCAGTCCTTCAAACTACAAAAACAGCAGAGATTTCTTTATCTTTTTTTTAAAAAAAAGTATGTGTTTGTTTGTGAGGGCAGATGCCCAAGGAAGCCAGAGGCACAGGATGACACCAGATATTTTCTGGGGATCGAACTCAGATTCTCTGTAAGAACATCAAGAGCTCCTACTGCGGAGTCATCTATTCGGTCCCAAAGAGTTTGTTTTCAATGATGTGGTTGCGGGAGGCGCGTCTGTGCAGAGATATGTACCCATGAATGCAGATGCCCAATGGGGCCAGAGGAGGGAGCCAAGTCTTGTGGGCCTGTAATTAGAGGCAGGTGTGAACCACCTGACATGGGTGCTGGAAACTAAAGTTGGGTTCTCTGCAAGGGCAGCATTGTTCTTAACCTACCTCTGAGCCATTTCTCTAGCCCCAAGACATCTTAATTTGTAAAGTTAATGAAAAAGGAAAAAAGCAAACAGAGTCAGGAAGTAGGGCCCTTTCCTCCTGGTCATCTGAAAAATCTTTACATAATTATCCCTTAAATAAAAAGATAAATAATGAACGAAATATGAGCTACACTGGCTTGTGTTTCTTTAGATCATTTTAGGCAAAGGCAGTCAACATTTGTCATCTCTTTGGATATATTGCTGGAGCCCTTAAAAATGATGATGATGATGATGATACTAATAATAAATAATTTAATATAAATAATATTAATATTATATTTTATATTTGTATTAATTTAACATAATATTGATTTATTGTTATTGCTATTATTATTATTTCTTACTGCCAGAAACAGAGCCAGGGCTCCTTTCTCCGCTTCCCATCTTGCTGGGTGCTGCCCTGGAGGCTGTCAGGCACAGGTTTCATGAACACCTTGGCTGTTGCCTTATCCTCACAGCTTAGCCGTAACAGGCCAGAGGCAGCAGTGAGAAAGCAGGGGTCTGTTGCTACACTTGCTACTCAGATGTGCAACATCCCCTTCAAGAGACCACAAGGGACTGCTGAGTAGTCCCTCCAAATGGCTTTCCTCTCTTGAGGTTTGGCTCTTACCAGCCTTTACCACCTACATCTGGTCCACACTTTTATAAATCGCTCCTCAGTTACCCAGTGAAAATGTGTCAAATGTTTCTGGACAGAACTGACTGCAAAACCTAAAGAAAACAGAGGACAATTAAATGATGGACAGAAACTAAAAGCGAATGGAGGCTACCCTCTCTTCCTCTCCTGACCTGTTCCCCAGGTCTGTCTCTCTGGTCTGTCAACGACATTTTTAGTACCTCATTCTCAAGACACTCTTCTGGAGGCCAACTGTGATGAAGAAACAGTGGTCACTCAGCTAAAATGTAAAAAGCTCAAACCAGAATTCCAGGCTGTGAGTCTCCCCTCAGCACTAAAAAACATAGTAATAAATTAAACCTATTAGACAGATTGTGTGCATTTGTACACAGAACCCACCTACATTCATATTCTCTCATTCTCTCTCTCTCTCTCTCTCTCTCTCTCTCTCTCTCTCTCTCTCTCTCTCTCTCTCTCACACACACACACACACACACACACACACACACACACACACGTGCGCGCCACGGTGACTTGTGCTTTCTGGCACCTCTTTGGAAACAAAACAAGGAAATTTGTACACATCCTTTATGCTTTACCAAGCACTCTGAGATACACTATGTTCTGTCAGTGATATGGGTGTCTGTATCATCAATCTCCTGGCCTGCTATTTTTTGCTACACTGAACGCATCTCCCATCAAAGCATTTAATAATATTTAACAAGCAAAGTCAACATACAGGAGGATGTGAGACCCATGAGAAATCTGTTTTCTCCTTCAGTAATTCACTATGAACATGGATAAAAAATGTCCCTATAAACACTGCTTGCATCTTCAAGAACATATTCCACATTTCTTACACTAGCTCCTCGACATACTCAGACTTAAGAACCATACTATCTATTACAAAGCCATTTCATCTAGCATTTTTATAAGTGGCTGCAAAGAACACTATGCTTTTTCTTCCCCACTCCCTGAATCTGGATAAAGGACACAGAGTATTCCCTACTTCACTCAGCATCACTTGCCATCAGAACAAGCATTAAACACACATTTAACACCCTACAATGGAGTACATAGCTTAGTAGGCTGATTATACACACCCCCTCTCATCCTCAATGTTCACATTTTGGGTTTTGTCAAGATCTTTTCTTTTTGATATTTTAAGACGGGTTTTGCTGTGTAACAACTCTGGCTGTCCTGGAGCTAGCTTTGTACCAGGCTGGCCTCGAACTCACAGAGATCCACCTGCCTCTGCCTCCCAAATGCTGGGATTAAAGGTGTGTGCCACTACCACCAGCCTTTTTTTTTTTTTTTGTCAAGATCTTTTCAACACAACCAAAACCTACAGCACCTGCCACAATTCTTATTTTTTTATCCAACTCACAGGAAGCATTCATACACTTATGCTAATTATTCTGCCAATTTGCATGATGTGATCTGCAAATGGTTCTATCAAAAATGACTTTCAAATCTAATCATACATTATCTTAAGGGTCATGAATTAGCATTTATTACTGAAAGCAATCATAGATTTAGTGGTTTGCTCTTTCTAATTAGCATTTTTTGTTGAAGTAATCATAGACTCACTGGTTTTGTCTCTCATACTCAAACTACCTTCTTGGACTACTCTCATCAAAAGAGCTGCCAATGGACAATCACACACACACAAGCATCCCTCAATGCTCTGAAAATGCAGCTGTTACTTGTGCCAGTTCTGAAGAACTCTGGTGCCCATCTACACACAAGGATCCAGCAAAACAAACACTGACATTAACCAGGAATCCTAACACTCCACCTATCCATCCTTTCTACCCCCAGAGAAAAGAAGGAAACCAACCTAGGAGGACCTCTCACTGGCTGAAGACCATCACACCACTTCAAGGGGGGGTTAGATTCTACAGCTAAAAATGCCAAAATACAGTCAGGAAAACTGTAGTAGTGAAGACTGTACAATGAATATATTCATTTCATCCCACCAGGGCCTCTCTTGACTGTATTTAGAGATTGTAAAGTCTACATCTGAAGCCCTATAATGAATGAATATAAAGGTTGAGGCCAAATGTCCCGACCCCACCCTCCCAGTTGGCCAGCTCCCAGATAAAGGGAGAAAAACAAAATGTAGGGCTCATGAAGCTGAGTTACAAGTCGAATGCCTTGCTTCAGGTCCACTGGAGTAAGCCAGGAATATAAGGCGTGGACTCTCAGGCCCAGCAAGCTGAACCTGAGTTCCTTCCATATAAACTTGGATAACGCAGAACCAGATAATTCAAGGATGAATTTCTAAACAAGGAGCACATCATCCACCCACAACCTGCCAAGAATTAATGGTAAACAGTGAGATAAATGTGGTCAAACGCAATCCTTGTGTTGTCCACCATCCACGCTACTTTGAAATGCACATTCTGCCTTCTGTGTTTGCCCCATTCACACAGGGAGTCTGCATTTGAAACTGGGCAGCTCTGACAAAGTCACTCAAGCTTTTCTCTTCACACACTGTCCTTCAAGGCAAGGACTATGTGTATTTAATCATTTATCCCCAGTATAGTCTGGCAGAAAATACTAGACACTTTTTAAAATATGGCAGAAAAAAATAACTAAATTTAGTATCACTGATTATGTGTAGAAACTAAATGGACCAGGAAGTTTAGTAATAGCTAATCCAGTTAAGTTGTTTTCAAAAAATGGGCAAAATACACTGAAAATTCAGCTATTTACTGGAAATATTTTGGAGATTATGAGGCCCTAGGTTTCCCAAAATAGTTTAAATCTCATGGAAAAGTTATCTGATAGGCACTGTAAGGTTTGTCAAAGTGTGTATATGTCCTCAGGAGTGAGTGAGTAAGTGAGAGACAGAGACACAGAGAGAAACAGAGAGACTCTTCAGGACGTCTACACACACATTGTGTAGGCTAATGGGCAACATCAGGCAGTGTTCCTTAGAAGTCGTTTATGTTTTTTTGAGAATAAGTCTCTTAGGCTGGAACTTGCCAAGCAGGTGAAAGCTGGCTGGCTAGCCTGCTCCAGGGATCCACATGTTCAAAGAATCAACGCTGAGATAAGTGCACGGGACCACAACTGGCTGGCTTTAACATGGGCTCTGGAGATCAGAATGAGGTCCTCACGTCCGTAAGGTAAAAGGTAAACACTTTACTAACTGGACTATCTCCCAGCCCCATTGCTCGCTCTTTCTTTTTTTTCAAGTCAGGGTTTCTCTGTGTAGCCCTGGATGTTCTGGAACTCACTCTGTAGACCAGGCTGTCCTCAAATTCACAGAGATCCATCTGCCTCTGCCTCCTGGGTGCTGGGATCAAAGGCGTGGGCTACCACTGGGCCCATCTATCTTTCTGAGTGTGCCCATGGTAGGCATCTGTGCATTAAAGAAATGAACTCAAAAGCCAGGTGGCTGCAGATGCCTGTAATCCCAATACTTGGGAAGCAAAGGTTAGAATAACACCAAAATCCAAGAATGACATGCTCTACAGAATGAGTCCTAGACCAGCCTGGGCTACACAGTAAGACTCTGTCTCTAGGAAACAAAAATAAACAACAATAAAACAAACATCGAGCCAGGCGGTGGTGGCGCACGCCTTTAATCCCAGCACTCGGGAGGCAGAGGCAGGCAGATCTCTGTGAGTACGAGGCTAGCCTGGACGACAGAGGGAGTTCCAGGAAAGGAGCAAAACTACACAGAGAACCCCTGTCTCGAAAAACCAAAACAAACAAACAAACAAACATCGATGTGTTACATGACCTTCTAAATATACTAAAAGCCCTGAATGTATACACTTTTAAATAGTGGACAAGCTGTATCTATCTAATTTTTGAATTTAAAAAACTCGTTACAGTTTGAAGAACAAAAGTGTTTTCATGGTGAAGCTTTATGGGAAGTTCTTCACACCCATTTGCTCACCTCCCCACCTTCCTTCCCTAGAAGCCCACAGGTATTATTTCAGAGAAAATTTTCAAGCCCAGAACTCACTGGTTTTACAAAGGAGGAAGTGACTCATTCAAGAGATCTTCTAGTTGACAGTTAATCAGGAAGAAGATAGACTAGACCCTACCAGTCTCCTTTCTGTGAAAGGCTCCTGATCTTACACTCCTATCATCTAAACTATCCTCCTACTTATCAAAGTTAATATTCATCCTAGAGAATGCTTCTAAAATTAGAACATTTTAAACATGTCTTTCCAGTTTCTTTTTCTAGGTAAATGGTTTGTTTCTGTTTTTGTTTTTTCTGTTCTTGAACAATGCCACATTGTTTCTACCTACCATCTGTGGTAATTATTCTGATACTAATTATGTTTTTTGGAAATTATTAATGACCGTCTGAAAGGCTATCATAAGGACATACAATACTTAGCAATTCCCCTGGCATAAGGCATTCTGAGTACTCCCAACTCTTTGACTTGTATAAGCAATGCCCTGAAGAGAGCTATGGCTAACTCTGCTTCCTTAGGGGGCAGCGCAGAGACATGGAAGAGGGCAACCTCTGGGGTGGTGCTGGGTTCCTACAGCTATACCCTCCGCTTGGTCCTCCTCCAGCACTGTATTTTTAAATACCTAAAATTTAAAATAAATCTTATTTTAATTTATATACTCACTTATGAGAAAAAACATGTTCTAAACTTTTCTTGTCTGTATTGCTTCTCTGAACTTATCTTTACTTAAAATGTTAGTGAAGGAATTGCTTTCTCTGTTGTTTCATTGGACAGTTTTGTTTTTAAGGTGAAATTAGTGTTTCCCTAACTGACATCTTTTTATTTACATATTTAAAAACTGGTGTATAAATTTCTAATTTATTGAGTTTACTCATCTATTTTCCTCTATTTCTTTTCATTTGTTTGTGTTATTAAAAGCCTCAAACATGTAGATGTTATTCTAGATTTTATAAAAGGTTTACACTTTATACTTTCTCTCTTTATATTAATGTGTGATGTGTAACATATTTCATTTCATATCTCAATAATTTTTCACAAAATCCATTCTATATCATAACGCCACACTGGCAAAGAAGTACTTCTAACCAGAGTGACATTTCCAACCCGAGTATAGGGTTGCTGCACACCCCCTTATCTGTTCAAAATGTTGAGTAATTAAATAGATGGGCTAGAGGTTGAGAATGTGCTCAGTTGGTAAAGTGCTCACCTCACATGCAGGAAGACCTGAATCTGATCCACATAAAACAGGTGTGGGTCCATGCCTGTAATCTCAGAACTTGGGAGGCAGAATTAGGAGGATCAGAAAAATCAAGGTTATCCTCAACTACTCAACAAGTTTGAAGCTAGCCTGGGATCTATGAGACCATGTCTCAAAAATAAATAAACTGAATATATGGACCATGCTGAGTCTTCTAACAGCATCATGGCAAATCCATCCTTAATTTCCTTCCTGGTAAAGTTAGCAAATGACACTTCCATCACTGACTTTTTCTGACTGCATATTTACATAAAGATGGATTCTAAAGAAAGGACTGCAGAAAAAATATTCCAGAATGAATGTTAACGATCCTAATCTCTTC
This sequence comes from Peromyscus eremicus, assembly GCF_949786415.1. NCBI lineage: Eukaryota > Metazoa > Chordata > Mammalia > Rodentia > Cricetidae > Peromyscus > Peromyscus eremicus. Next base: position 45,688,829 of record NC_081416.1, read on the forward strand.
TCAGCTTTATAAATTTATCTGTACTGACACAGTATATAGTACGTATCATTAACCATTCTAGGATATGGTATATACTATGTATCGTTAACCATTCTAGGACATGGTATATACTACATGTAGTTAACCACTCTAGGACATGGTATATACTATGTATCGTTAACCACTCTAGGACATGGTATATACTACATGTAGTTAACCACTCTAGGACATGGTATATACTATGTATCGTTAACCACTCTAGGACATGGTATATACTATGTATCGTTAACCACTCTAGGACATGGTATATACTATGTATCGTTAACCACTCTAGGACATGGTATATACTATGTATCGTTAACTACTCTAGGACATGGCATATACTACGCATCCCTTAACTACTGTGGCCCCTCCTACTGACAGCTTTCCGGCTCTGGGTAAGTTCATGCTCTGTGTAAGCCTGAGTTCTCACGCAAACACTACCGTCCTCTCTGGGGTACAGCCCAACCCTCCTTGATCTCTGAAACTGCAGTTGTCAAACCCCGCAGCTGCTTTGTCTTCTTGCTGTATTCACAAGTAGATGCCTCTTCCCTCCTAGCTTGACATTTATCACAGACTATGGCCATAAACTCCCACTCTGAAGTGTAACAGCAACACCAAGCATTCTTACTATAAATCTTAGCAACTTCCAACACACAATATTTTTCTTTTCTTATGAGAATTCTCACTTAAAAAATACACTTTACAGCTTCCATTTGGCATATGCAAACTGCCAATATCACTATTCTTTTGCTTTAGAGGCATTATTAAATTAAGTAAGGTTACCTGAACACCAACACTGTGATTTTACCACAGTCAATCAGATAACTGAGATACTACTAAGTAACAAGATGATAGCATATACAGCATAGATAAATGGGATAAAGGTATAATTAACATCACACAGCAAGGGTTTAGGTGTGAGATTACTTCCTGCTACTTTGAACAGTATACAACTTAAAATATAAATTATTCATTTCTGGAATTTTCCACTTAGTATTTTTAGGCTTCAGATAACCATGATAACCAGATAATCAAACTGCAGAAAAAGAACTCCCAGATAAGGAGACAAACTACTGTCAGTTTTCAATTAGTTAATCCTTGTTAAAAGTATCTGCTACATAAAAATCACTATATACTACCTAAAATTAGAATGTAAAATCAAGTGAAAAAATTAGAAAAGACAAATACAAGCTTGAGTAGAGGACCAAAAAATCTCTTAGAAACATTACTTTAGTGAAATATTTTTTAAGAGTCAAAACTGTCCAAAAAGATGCAGGCTAAACAAACCAACAAATGACTACATATTGCTGGGCTGAAATGTGCTGGAAATGCAAGTGAGGGTGTTTTCAATTTTCATCCTCCAAGTACGTTCCTCACCAAACCCTAGTCTTGGCTCTGATACAATTCTCCACTCCCCAAATCACTGAGGTGATGATTTGCAGAATCCCAGTATTAAACACCATGTTTAGAGATGCGCAGCTCAAATCATGCCTTCATCATTTTATTGAGTGTGTACATGATATTCTTTCAGACTTCTACAATACAAGGCACTTGTCGCTTTAACAAAGAAACATTAGGAGTTGGGTGTAGCAATACACTCCTATAATCTCAATACTCCAGAAGTTGAAGAAAAGGGACTGTGAGTTCAACACAAGCACAACTATATAAAGAGATCTTGTTGTGTGAACTTTTCCTTGGAACACAAACAGATATTTGTTTTCCCCAGAGGACACCTGCGACAGACCAAAGAAACCACTCTACTCAAGTATAGCTTGGTGAACCAATGAGTTTAGTTGTGGTTCTTTATGAAGGCATGGACAAGGAAAAAGAGCATGGGTAGCTTCTGAACCACTACATCACTAAAGATGCTGACTACATCTACATCCTTAGAGAAGGGCAGGGACTCATAAGCCCTTCCCACCTCCATGACAGCAAATTAATGACCCCAATCCTGATCAGGTCCCCTGTAGATAATCACAGCTGATGTTTAAGAGGACAAAGGACCATGCTGTGCCCAGAGGACAGCATCCACAACATATGTAAATGTGCACATGATATATGGTGATAGATGAAGAATAAAATATTGGATAGAGATTGGTACTATGCATTTAAAAATTAAAAGTGATGAAACTGAATGGGCATGGTAGCACGTCTTTAATCTCAGCACTCAGAAGACAGAGGCAGGCAGAGTTCTGTGAGTTCAAGGCCAGCCTGGTTTATACAGTGAGTTCTAGGCCAGCCAAGTGAAACTCTTGTCTTAAAAAAAAAAAATTAAAGGGTTGCTCCTTTTAGAGACCAGGGAACAACTTTCTAAAGAGGTATGCTGACAATAATGTCTGAATATTCAAGATTCCACCATAACATTATTAGGAAATATCATTCCAGGCTATGGAGTGGCTGAGGTAAGATTAGTGTGGGAAGGAGCTTAGCTGCAAGGTTGGAAGGCAAAGAGGGCCAGTGTGGCCAAGACAGACATGGTGAGGAGGAGGCAGGAGGCTTGCAAGGAGAGAGACCTGGGCAGCAGACACAGGGCTCAAGGAACAAGGAGTGTTACAGCTCAGGAAACAAGTTCAAAAAAAATTTTAAGCAGCTTTCAGAGTCTTGAAAGGTAAAGGACATGGTTTGCTGTGTTCAGAATGGGTGGTAAGGCCAAGTTAACAGGGTGTTCCAGTGATCCAAGCAAAACACATGGGCATTTAGGCCAAGATGGCAGGAGGATGGATGTGTAATATTCTAGATTAGAGATGGATGGGATATGAATGGTAAGGGTTCAACCTGGGAGAAACCTGGAATTCTAGATAGATAAAGATAATGCAGTCTAGAGAAGCCCACGATGAAGTCTGAGGAGAAAGAGTGCATTCAGCCTGAACTATACATTCATTCCAAGGAAAAGCCTTACCTATATACCTATAAGGTCTGCAGTATTGATGTGGAAGATACCCACAACCTAGAGGACATGGTTTATACCCCATATTCTCAAACAAAGGCAAGAGCATGGCCGTGACTGAGCTCCTTCTTCTGTTAGTGGATGAGTCAGAGTGACTGCAAAGCCAGGGTTACAATTTCATTTCCTAACAGATAAATATCCTCAGCTAAAGAAGTTATTTTAATCTCTAAGTTACATACACACATTTATTTATAATGTGACACCAGTGCTATATACCCACTACTTTAGAAAAAACAAGCACTTCACTAATGTTATTTGGAACACATGAAGGGATCATGAAATACCAAGTCAAAATAATAACTACATTTTAAGAAAACTCTTCAGACTAAATATTCACCCACAGAATTTAGCATTGATTTTTTTCATAAAATAAAAAGCATGAATGTATTCGATGCAAATTTTTCAGTTACGCATAACTGTATTCCTTTAAAAATGAAGTGGGTGGGAAACGGTGAGATGTGCTTTCGGAAACTATGTGCAGTCCTCATTGAGCACTTCCTTCAGGCAGGTCATGTGGCCCTTCCTAAAACAAGCAACCTATCTGCAGCAGGAGACAAGTCCAAGGTGGACCTGACATGCCAATTTCAACACTTAGCAGGTCACAGCAGCAAGCACACAGCATAGACAGCTTCCACCTGAGCAGAGACCACCTAGCCCTGAGCCCTCAACAATGACCCCAATGGCTTCTGGAAGCTGAACGAGAGCAAATGGGACTGAGGAACACTAAGGGTTCTCTCTGGCTTCGGGTTTTGTTATTTCCCTTTGCTGTATGTTGTTTTACAACTTTAGAAACCACTAGTTATGATTTTCTTATAAGGAAATTTCAACCTATTATTTAATATACACTCAAATTATCAACTCAAAGGAATTGAAAACTACAGTAGTCTTCTTTCAAGGTTACCAAGTCTAAAAGAAATATGAGTCACTTTGAGCCTGTAAAAATAATTATCTTTTAAGGTAGAGGACTTATTAAGGTGCTAGAGGGAAAAGTCAATCCGATTAAGAAAGGCAGTAATCTAGGATGCCTCAATAGACAGACAGGAGCTCAGAGTGTAGAATATGGTATGTTTTGTTTTTTTGTTTCTTTGAATACCAATGCTTTCAAATGGCACTAAAAATACTAGGAAGGACTTGTATATGCCCCAAGACAGCCTAGTAGGGATAATGTTACAGAAAAATTTGGAAAATGGAATATCTTATGGACAAACAGAATTGTTAAATCCACTCCTAGTAAACAGTTATTGATGAACATTGTCCATGTGCCAATTAGTCTTAAAAAGGATCTGGTGAAACAGACCTATAATACCAGCACTTGGCAGGCAGGGGCAAGAAGATTGAGAGTCCAAGGCCAGCCTTGAACAAAAATAGGGAGACTGTCTAGTAAAATCAAAATCAGGAGGGTAAGATGACTTAGTCGGCAAAGTGTCTGCTGCACAAGCACGAGAATCTCTTTGATCCCCAGCACCCACATGACACCAGCTGGGCACAACAGTGTGTGCCTGCAATCCCAGTGTCGGAAGGCAGACACAAAAGGATACCTGGGGCTTGCTGGCCAGGCAGCATAGCCAAATCGATGAGCTCCAGAGTCAGTGAGAGGTGTGGTGATATGTTGTGTACCCTAATAAAATTTGCCTGAAGATCAGAGGACAGAACAAGCCACTAGATTAAACATAGAGGGCAGGCAGTGGTGGCACACACCTTTAATCCTAACACTCAGGAGGCAGAGATCCATGTGGATCTCTGTGAGTTCAAAGCCACCCGGGATTACATGAGATTGATTCAGTCAAGGAGGGAAACAGAGCCAGGCAGTGGTGGCACACACCTTTAATCCTAGCACTTAAGATGTCACACCTTTGCTCCCAGTATTTGGGAAGCACACATTCCTTTAATCCCAGCACTAGGAAGGAAGTAATATGGCTGGGCAAAGAAGGGTATATAAGTCGTGAGGAGACAGGAACTAAAGCTTTTCAGCTAGACCACTTTTGGCTGAGGACTCAGAGGCATTCAGTGAGAGAATTCATGGAGTTGGCGAGGTGAGAAGTAGCTACCTCTTGTTCCTTTGTCTCTCTGATCTTCCAGCATTTACCCCAATATCTGGCTCCTGGTTTTTTATTATAAGACCATTTAACATTCGTGCAACAGAGAGGCGCTGCCTCAAAAAAGAAGGCTGAGAAAGATACCAATGTCTGCCTCTGCTCACCCCCAGTGCATCTGTCCCTCCCACCCACCCATGTGTCGACACTCAGAACAAACACCAAAGAAAACAACAATCCAAAGCAAACAAAATAAAACAGAAACTATAGTGGAATGCTTCCTTTGGGGGAGGGGAGTGAGGGGTACATGATTGAAACAGACATTGCATTGTTCCCGTTTTCACATTCCCTCTTGAGAGGGGACAACTAATGTTGACCAAAAATATCAGTACCCACTGAGGTATTACTAGTAATAATATTAGTATCCATAATACCACCTAGCAAGGAATCTTGGCTAATACTGAACATTATTTGGAACACAAAGATATCCAAAGGTTAATTTCAGAGAATCCAGTAACTATAGTGTAGAAAGATTCACTAGCCATCACTGGGTTTTCACGTCCTCTAGAACAGCAGGTCTCAACCTATGGGTTGCAACTCCTTTAGGAGTCAAATAACCCTTTCACAGGAGTCCATATAAGACTTCCTGCATATCAGATATTTACATTCAGACTCATAGCAGTAGCAAAACTACAGTTACGAAGTAGCAATGAAAACAATTTTATGGTTGGGGGTCACTGCAACATGAGGAACTGTATTAAAGGGCTGCAGTATTAAAGTTTTAAGAACCACGGCTCTAGAAAGATACAACAAAAATAATGTTTAGACTGAGCCTTTTGTAGTCAATGCTCAACTCTGGAGACAAGCACATGAAGTACTTGTTGATAAGATTTGATTCACTCTGAAGCGATCCAACTATCCCTCTTGTACATTTTTATATGCTATCCAAAGAGAGAGAGCAACTTCTTCCACCAACTGACGCCAAGACAACTTCCCCAGCCAGTTAAGAATTGCCCGGTGACTAGTGCTCATGGTACAAGAAGGTGCCACGCAAGCATCCAAAGGAGGGAAGCAACCAACAGTCCCACCAGCTATGACCCTTGCCTACCTCACACAACAATAACCAGCGAGGCCGGACAGCCCTGAGGGTACAGCAGGGGCACGCACACCTGGACAATAACCAAGAGCTCTCTAGTTAGACTTAAGACCGCTCCGCAAAGGGGAAAGCATGTCTAGTACTGGAAACCAAGCTAACTACTCAGTGCAACTACTGAAGTTGTTGATCTTGGAGGAGGAAAACCTACAACCACCACTTTACTAAGCCAGCAAAAACTCTAACAAGGTTCTTAATGTTTGTCTTTGTGCCCAAAGGTAAGTGTAGTCCTCACCTCTTCTCAAGCACTTTCTCTCTGCAAAAGATGGAGCTCATTGCAGAAAACCACAATCAACCAAAATGCAGAGTTGTGGAGTCCCAATGGACACATCTATAAAAGGGCTCCTTCACCTACGGCTCAGGGAACCCTGTGGAAGAGGGGCATAAAGACTTCAGGGTCAGAGGAACAGGGAGTTGGCTGTGAGATTGTGTGTTTTAAGCAATGTCAGGAGCTACACCCATGAAGCCACACCAACATAACTACCCAAACATGAGCTGAACAAGGGAAAATACAGACATGCTAAAGTGGAGAAAGCCTAGGAGGCCTTAACCAGGAACTACAGGCAACTAAAAAATGTTGAGAGTGGGAGACACAGTCTTCCCCAGGGAAGAGCATACCAATTGGTTCTCCAACACCAAATGGTCAGCCCTGAAAACATACACACAAGTAACATTATACAGAGTGAGCAAGTTGTATTTATATATTTAGGAATGTACATATACATACAGATATGTACATATATGTGACAACAATTAATGAAAAACAGAGGCCATGAATCTGAAAGACAGCAAGGAGGGGTATATGGAAGGATTGGGAGGGGGAAGGGGAAGAGACAAATGATGTAATTACATGATAATCTCAAAAAAATAAAAGAATTTTAAAAGAATTATTCTATGATTTATTTCATTAATTTAAATTCTGTCCTACACTTTGTTTTCTCTGATAGCCATATGATTTTCTAACATCCAAGCTAATGTCAGTAGGAGACAACAGAATTATAAAGAACCAGGGCTTTCTCCACCAAATGTTTTCAGAAATACTGATGGCCAGCCTCAAAAAGTGAGTGCCTTTCCCTTACTCCTAAGGAAACTGCACAAGGAAATCGGCCTTCTTCCTGTAAAGATAAAACTTATGACTCAGGATGATCACACCTAGAAACGTATAAGCATCAGGCAGAACATAAGAATTGACTCTCTTAGGCCAGATTTGTTATTTGAGGAAATAAAGGAACGTACCTCAGTATATTTTATTAATGTTTCTGTCAGTTTTTCACATATACAACTTGCCATCATCTGACTGATGAAGAGGAAGTGAGACCAGTGTCTTAATGCAAACTGAGCTCCAAAACCAACAGTCCTTCCATAACCAAATTCAGAAGTGACAGAGAGACATCGTAGACCAAGATAACACGTGGCTCTTGATAAAGGCCACAGGACCCACATACAGAGAATGAATTTTGTAGCATATATTAAGGTGCAATGTTTTTATAAACTGACTAACAACACATTAATGTAACATTTGCCTTAGATAAAAAAGAAAGTATGAGCAAATAAAAAGCCAAGAAAGCCAAGCAAGAAGCCAAGCAATTTATGCCTTACCCTTCCTTGAACTGTTTCATTGGGGGGCGGGGGCAAAAGAACAAGGCACCTAAGGAAAGCAGCGCATCACACAGACTATGGCGATACGAACTGATAATGAAGTTGAATGAAAAATGTCTAAACAACAAAAATACCCAATCACTAGGCCTTGCTAAGCTACTTACTTCCCGGTATTTACAAAATCGCATTATCTGCCCATTCTCCCCAGACACACACCACAACAGAGCTGGGGCAGGGCTTCAAACCCAAAGCTGTCACCTAATGCTGACATTAGAATACTGACTTGCTTGTCCTGTTGTCTACCCACAGCTTTCCCAACTACATTTACCAGCAACTGCTTTGTAAGGCTGGGAATAGACTACATGTGAATGAAATAACTGAAAAAATATTCTGCTATCCTATAAAAATGTGCTGAGAATGTGGAGATGGGAAAGCCTTCCCTGACCACGTAGTGTTTAAACCCTATCACTCCTTAAAAGCACTGAGAAATCAAGGAGAATCAGGAAACACAGACCCTGTCTTAAGATATGTATACGTGCATATTTAAGGTAATTCAGACACTGCTGACTTTATTTCATTCTAACAAAAATAAACTTAGAAAAATAGCAGCATAACTGAGATAATTCATATAGCACCTAATGTCCTTTTAAACTTAGTGCTAGTATATTTGCAGGTATGTATAGACATCACCACAATCAACTTTAGAACATTCTCTTGTGGGTAATAAAGGTTCTAATGTGTTGTCAAACAACTAACTACTAGAAATAGCAGATTAGTTAGCTATATAAGCTGGTTGCTAGATGAATTGCCTTTCCCCTTACCATTTTTTTCTACTTTAACACATACAGTGAATGTAGTTAACATCCTAAAAGGTAGGGTTGATATGAATGGGCAGTTCAATTTTCCAAGAAAGACCTAGAAAAAGGACCTAGAAATGTGCCCAAAAAAATTCCTGGTGTGTGGTCCAGGGAGAATGTATGGGTCTGAATTGTAGAGTGAAAACGGGCACGAATTAAGGATTTAACACTGAAAGGGCTGGCTATAGCTATGCTCTGTGGTGGAACAGGGATGAGATGAGTGCAAGAGAACATCGCAGCTCCACTGTAGGAGTTTGGGAAAACAGTAGTAGCACGCTTGGCCTGCCTATCAGAAGATGCTAAAGAAAAACCTAGCTTTTTGGAAAATGTGCTGCATAGAAGCTTGAGTGCAGCTCTAGAAACCTGCCTCCCATGCCTGTGGAAGAGAAACAGTCAAGCATGAACAGCTGAACATCCAGCCAAAGCACAGGACACCTCCTGATGCAAGATTTAGGACGGAAGAAGGAGCAGCTGGTACAAAAGAGGTAGGACTGGGAAGGCCCACTGACTGAACAGAGGAGGAGACTTAGGACAGCTGTGTGTGAGGATTTCCCAGGATACCTTAAGATGGGAACAAACAGATCAGGCAGATTCTGCCCAGGGCTCAGGAATTCTTTCCTAGTGTGCTCTTGTATCAAGTGTGCCCCTATCATTCCTAAAGCAGTAAAGGAACAAAGGGCAAGGATGGTCCTAGAAAGGCTAATACAGGCACATGTTATATGTGGTCTTCTATGGCAATGACCACTGGATTCTGACTCAGTCCCTCCTCCACTGGGTGAGAAGTAAACTTCTAAATTCTGTTAATGCGGGCAGTGGCTAAGACTGAGTCACATAACTTCAGTTGGAGCAGAAAGCATGTCCCTGTATCACAAAGAACAAAACATGTTTCTTTACACCTCCCAAGGAGGCTTAGTCACCTTACTTGAAAGTCAATTATTTTTACTAAAGCTAACTAAAACTTTGAAAGGGCTCAAGTGATATCCCAAACTACTGGTGAGTGTAAATTCATACAATTTTACTACTTTGGGACAGTATAAACCGTAAGTGATTCAAAAGACTAAATAAAATCCACCCTCTTTCCTCTCCCAATTTATCCCCAGAAACCTATAACCTAAACTACAAATCACTTGGGGGATCATTACAGAAATTTAATTTCAACCTAATTTTAAACTAATTAGACTGTCCTATAAAAATTGTAAGCCTTCATAAAGTAAAAAAATTGTAAGTGCTGCATAAAGAGAACACTTTTAGTTGTGTGTTGGGTACTTTGAGACACGGTTATTGAACTTTTATCCATGTTAAGAATTACAAGACCACATGGTAAAAATTAAACTCCTACTTATTTTTTTCGAGCAAATCAAATAAACTAAGTCTGATTGCAATATTTCACATTTAGAATTCCCTTCTACTTAAAAGATCAGGCTGGCCATACAATATATCACCCCTAACAGATAACTTTTGAAAGTTAAGGGAATACCACTATAAATTATGCTAGAACACTGTGTCTATAGCACAGCAATGCTAGTCAAAGAGGGATGTATGTATGAGTGCCCTGTGGACGGCACATCTGGAATGAAAGACTTGAAAGAGCACACTGAACAACATCATAAGGCTTATTTCATAGATGTTACAGAATGGAAAGGAGGAAGATCACTGGTGTAACATTCCTCAGAGCACTTAAGGTCTACTACACAAGAATAAAAAGGAAGAGGGCGGCACCCCAAAAGTGACAACCAATCTTACAGACCCAGTCTGCAACTGTAACTGTAAGAACAAGAGATCACTTCGTTTAGTCTTTGATGCTTTTAGGTAATATTTCATTATGTGACTATAAAACAAAAGTTAGTAAAGCTAACTAAAAATTTAGAAGGGAAACTTAATTGGAAATTAGAAGACTATTCTACTTTTCTCATTGCTGTGACCAAATAAATCCTTGACAAGAAGTAACTTCAGGTAGAAATGGTTTATTCTGGTTTGCAGTTTGAATGGGCACAGGCCATCATGGTGGCAGCAGGGGTGTAAGGCCACTGTCACACTACATGTGCAGCCAGGAAGTGATTCCAGGCTCTAAATGTTAAAGGCCAGCCCCAAGGACTCACTTCCTCCAGCAAGGCTCCACCTCTTCCAGGTTCTGTAACCTTCCAAAAGAGCAGCACCAGCAGGAGAGAGAGCAAGGAGTAAACACAGGATAAGCCTGTTCACACTCACACCACAGTGATGACTGATAGGGTAGTTCTGTAAAAGTCACGGAGCCCACAGAAATGAGACTCCACAAACTTAACACTGTGTCAGCTCCTGTCACGGAAGAAATTCTAAAAAGTATGTGGACTCGCACAATAATATTTACAAAAGAATGAAAAGAATTGATAGCAATGGGGGGAGGGGGAGATAAAGGGACAGAGGAGGGAACATTACATTTTTAAAAACGAGAAAGGGGTGGGATGAGCTCTGATGTTAGGAGAACTTGCCTAGCACGCAAAAGGTCCTGGGTGTGATCCCCAAGACCACATGAACTGGGTGTGTACACAACTGGAATTCCAGCCCTTGAAAGTAGAAGCAGGAGAGTGAGAAATTCAAGGTTATCTTGTCTACACAGGGACAGCATGGATTATATGAGAACTTGTCTACAACTTTTTTAAAAGCCAATAAGGAAAAATGCAATCAAAACAATTTTAATGACTAATTCAGAAATGGTATCCACTAAGATAATTACAAGTCACACAGCAGTAATATACTTTTCACTTGTTAAACTGGCAAAGGCCTTTATTTTTTTGGAGACAGGATCTCATTATATTGCCTAAGGCTGGAATTACAGGTATGCAGCTCTGCTGAGTGTGTGTGGATGGGAAACATGTTTAAAAATGACAACATTCAGGATTCTGAAACCTAAGGGGAAAGTGGCGTTCAACATACCAGTGCAGAAAACACGTATCTACAATGCTTTTCAGAGAACCGAGTCACAGCTACAATACATTCAAATACTACCACACACTTCTGCATTAGTAATTTTACTTTAAGAAACTTTACACAAGGAAATAAATAATTAGCAAATGTTGGCTACAAGATATGTGTCATACAGTTAATTAAAAACATTAAAAACTACAACCTAAACATTCAACAACTAAGAACAGTAAACGATAAAACTATGTGATAGGAGACTATACGGCCACAGAAAATAGTACTTACTGTCTTCATTAAACAGGAAAGTATGGATTCAAAGTCCTTATGTAAACATGTGTTAAAAAAATATACACATATACGTACACAGAACATTACATAGAAAGGCTTCTGTACTTCATTAAATAGGAAAGTATGGATTCAAAGTCCTTATGTAAACATGTGTTAAAAAAATACACATATACGTACACATAACATTACATAGAAAGGCTTAGGGTGAAAAGATTTATAATAAAATGTTAAAATTAATTATATCTATGTGGTAGAATGAGAAGTTTCTCGTTTCTTATATTATCCCAATTGAACAAATTATGACTTAGTTACAAAAAAAAAAAAAAAAAAAAAAAAAGTTAAAACCTGAAAAGTTTTCTGGCTCATTCCAGGGGACTTTACATTGTAGTGTGACAGACAGTAACAGAGCTAAAGATCATGACCTTAAGTCAGAAGACAGCAAACATAATGTGGTTTAGAGTACTGGCTGACTTCCCAAGACCCAGTCCCAAATCATATTAAGAAAATACCAGAAAAAATGCTTTATAAGAACATTTTACAGTAAAAGAATGTTCACTATGTAGAAGAGGAGAAAACAGACAGTAACTCTAACCCTTAACAGTCAAGGTGATAATTAACACAGTAAGGTCTATACTACAGTATTTTATAGTTCTTACAGCAGGGATCACAAATCTCCAGTCACACACAGTCATGTGTCTTTATCATACCATTACCATCAGGTTAGTTCATAAAGTTATACATCTGTGAGGCAGATTGTCATTTAACCCATTCTTGAAGGTATTCTAATCATCTGTGTGTCAACAAAATGCTGTATCCCATATTCAGATACCAACAACAACACCTCCAGGCTAGCTCCAGGAGCTTCACGGATCCTGAATATAAGCCTTTCAATTGCCACAGTACTGTTCCAATCTCATTCACTGTGAAACAAAAAGAAATCTATCTGCTATTCTGACACCAACTTCATTTGCCCACTGTAAGAAAAAGCGCAGCTCATCCTCATACTAAATTGGCAATCAAGAGGACACATGTCTCTGTAAAGTTGATACAAATCCAGGGCTTCCTAAAGGTGACGGGTGTGACAGGAACACTTAACTAATTCCAGTCTTCAATACCAGCATCTCAGGGGGCTGAGGTGAGACTGAGTTCAAGGCCTGTCTGGGCTGAAGACTGAGTTAAAGACCAGCCCAGGCAACTTAGTGAGACTCTGTCTCAAAATGAAAAATAAAATAGGGTTGGGTTAGACTAGCTCAGTGGTACAGCACTTACTGACTTGCTGTAGCTCCTGGGCTCAATCCTGAGGAAACACTAAAAATTTTACTAAGCGTTCAGTATCCAGTTCCTGAAAAGACATACCTAAGTCACTAGCAAAAGAAAAGAGAGAAAGTCAGGTGGTGGTGGCACACACTTTTAATCCCAGCACTCAGGAGGCAGAGGCAAACGGATCTGATTTCTGAGTTCGAGGCCAGCCTGATCTACATAGCGAGTTCCAGGACAGCCAGGGCTACACCCTGTCTGGGAAAGAAAAAGAAAGGGAGGAGGGGAGATCTATTCTGCCTAGGTGAAATTTGCTAGCCCAGAATGTAGTGGTTACAGCCTACCACAGAGGAGAACTCAGCAAGGCATCTGGGGAAGAACAAGGCCTATTTACATGTCAGCTTTCCAGTTCCTTCTAAATGTGTCTTCACATGCAGCTTCCTTATTTACTTACTTGAAGTATTGTAAATTCCCACAATATGGGGCATACCCATACTCCAATGTTAAGTACAAAATACTACAAAGCCAAATATAAATTGTTTCATGAGGTATCCACTGGAGACCAGGCATCAAACAAAGCTGGTTTTCCGTTACACGCTAACAGGACACCTTCAGAAAAGAAGAGAAGCATTCTATTGATTTATTTTTGAGACAGAATCTTACTATAGAGCTCTGGCTAGTCTGATACTCATAATGTAACCTGGGTTGATGTTGAACTCATGACAACCCTCCTACTCAGTTCCCAAGTGCTGGGCTTACAAGCATGGACCACTATGCCTGGACTGAGACAAGAATGTTTTCATGAAAATTTAGTCATCAGCTTCACAAACTCAGCACTTAAAATAGACACAAAGTGACTTTAAAGTTACTTTATTCAACCACCACATGCCTTTAATTCCAGCACCCAGGAGGCAGAGCCAGGTGGATCTCCATGAGTTCCAGACCAGCCTGGTCTACAGAGTGAGTTGCAGGTCAGCCTGGTCTAGAGAGCGAGATCCAGGACAGGTACCAAAACTACATAGAGAAACCTTGTCTGGAAACCACCCCCTCCCCAAAAAAAGTTACTTTATTCAAAAAGCATGTGGCTTTTTTTAAAAAAAGGCATAAAATGCTTGTAAGAAAGAAAAGGCTTACTTTTCTACTTTGTAAAATGTTTAATTACCTAGGTTAGAAGAAAGGTGTATATTCCAGAATGAAAAAAAAAAAATCCTCTTAGGGGAAAAAAGTGGTTGCCCTAATTATTCATGGATGATCTAATTAAACTGCCATTCACAATTCACTAAAGCTATTAATAAATTGGGAACTGGGAAATGGATAACACAAATTTATCCCATTAAACATCAAGACATCCAAGAACTGGTGGCAAAATGTCCGTAAGAATGTGAACTTTAGCAGAGCAGTGGTGGCGCACACCTTTAATCACAGCACTAGAGGCAGAGGCAGGTGGATCTCTGTGAGTTCCAGGCCAGCCTGGTCTACAGAGCAAGGTCCAGGGTTACACAGAGAAATCCTGTCTCAAAACAAAACAAAAAAAAAAAAAAAAAAAAAAAAGTGAACATTAGGCTTCTTCTAAGGGGTCTCTGAAGGCTTCATCCAAAAGCTAGAGACCTACTTCTTCGTTTGGAGATGAGGAAACTGAGGTCTACCGACATGAGTAATTACCCAAGTGTGTATCCTCTACCTTATTTCCCACCACTTGGGCAGTTACCACATATCCTGAACTACATGCTCTTATCAGGCCACACAGAATAGGCTAGCAGGTCTTGCTGCTATCAGCAGAGGAAGAGAGCTTCAGAATCATTCCTCAACAGTTCACAGAATAAAGTACAGGGGGGAGCTAACTAGTGCGGAGAGAAGGCCAAGCTCTGAGGAGGTGACATCACTAACTAAGGAACAATAATAACCCCACTGCTGTCTGGCATTGCCAGGACAAGGGGACAGAGATGAAGAAGACAGAGCTTCTTTGTGTCTGGTGTGTACAGAAAAGGAAGTTCTGGGAATTTCAAGGTGAACAAAATACCCTTATTAGTAATCTACCTGAAGACAAAAGCAGCTTTTCGGCTGAACTAAGGATAGCATTGTACCATCAACCGAAACAGCAAAGTAACAGAACGGAGAATCAACAGGACCAACTTCTTGTCCAGGGGTTCCTAGGAATCACATGTTTTCTTAAGAGTCCAAACTTCAAAAAGTACCACGTCACCAAAAACCAAAAGCAGGCGAAGGAAACCTCACCAGACGTGGGTCATGAGGTCGAGTGTTGAGCACACAGACTCAAAAACAAAGCAGCAGCAAGCCCAGGCTCTACCGCTGGACTGCTGGGAAAAGGAGCCTTTCAGAGTAAAGCAGAGATGAACAAGCCAGGCAGCCTTCTCTGTACCAGGACTGCTCCAATCTGTGGTGACAGAAGAGCTTCACAGCAGACCCTGGAGCAGCCAGGAGGCAGTGCCCGGCTCCATGGCTCACGGCAAACCAGCTAACTTCTCCCTGTAGCACCAGTCCTTCCGAACGTCTACCGCAAACCCTCTGTTTGCAGACGAACCAGGACTAGGCCTTACCTAGGTCACACAGTAAAAACTTTGTAATTGTTATTATGGTAAATAAAGCTTTGCACAATGCAGCCTCGTTTGTCCTTTGGCCATACCCAACTCCTCCCCAGAAACAAGCCTGGCTGGCCCTTTCAGGTCTACGGCCCTTTCTTCTGCTGCCTATTTTCTTTCCGCACACAGCCCTCTCTGTCTGGCAACATCTCTCTCATTCTTGTCCTTTAAGTTGGCCAACTCCCCTACGGCCAATTGGCTGCCCCTTCTATGTCTATTATATGATTACACTGGGATTATAATTGCTTATGTAACAAGAAAGACATTTGTTTACTGGAATGGAGAGAGGGGCCAGGACCAAACCTGTCAGTTCTCCTTACACCAAGGAGGCAAGCAGTGGGCAGGAATTATACTGCAGACCCCAGAACACAGGATGAGAAAGTAGGGGCAACATGAAAAGAGGAGATACAATGTGCAAAACAGCCATGACAGGGACTGTGCCAGCAATGTCCTCTGTCTCCTAAAGTGTCTAAGCCTCCCAGAGCCAAATGCTACTGTCTGCATGCATGCACACACGTAACATGTATACACGTAGGGAACAAGAAGTAAAGTGTGAACATGAAGTCCGGGAGCACATGTCTCTCCCGCTGCTCTCTCACTCTTCCTGTCAGAAGAACAGCTAGAGAAAGATCTGTATGGAGGGGTGTGAAGGAACAGGGACAGTGGAGAATGAAAGAGAAATTTTAAAAAATAGCAATAGTTTTTAAATGCCCACTGATGATGAGGTTACAGCTGTTTAAATGCCCACATTCACACTGCTACTCCTCCCATGCACACTAGGGAGATTTCAGGACAGCAGCAAATAGTAGGAGAATGTTTCAGAGCAAAGTTTCTCAAACTGGACTATGCCTTCAAACCCTTGGGAGTATTACTGAAAGGCACATTCGGATACCACAGTTCTTGGGTAGAGCCTGACCAGCTGCCATGTGATGTCAACACTGTACATCAAGAAAATAGCAAGGACTCAGCACAAGCACCTGAGCCAAGTACTCTGACTGAATTCACAGACCAGCTCTGCTACCTAACAAGTGTGCAACCTTGAGCAATTTACTAGTCTCTAGATCTCTTTCCCCCTGAAATCTCAAGAGACAGAGTGGTTCAACTGAACAGCACCTCATACAATCCCTAACTCCATCTGAGCCACTTGCCCTGGAACTTTTAGTGTGGAATTCATACTAGAAATGGAATTTACCCCTCTACCAGACTGTTTGGTATACTTGGCGTACTTCTCCAAGATAACTACAGCCAGCCTCTTGTACATGCCCAGAATCTCCACAAGAGAACCCCATACCTTACGGTTTGGGGAGGGGGGGGGGGGTTGTTTTGTGTGGTGTGTGTTTTTCAGACAGTGTCTCACTATGTAGCCTTGGCTGGCCTGAAACTTGCTATGTAGAACAGGCTGGCCTAGACCTCAAAGAAGATCTGCCTGCCCCTGCCTCTGCCTTTGCCTCTGGCTTTGGGATTAAAAGTTAGGAAAAAAGACACACACCACCACACCCAGCTCATAGTCTGTGTTTTAAATTAATGTCCAGATTTATGAAGCAGTCATCTTGTGGTAACAAACATAAAAAGAGTCACATTGTTAAAATAGGAAATGATTACAGATGCTGAGGGGTTAAATAACTTGTCTAAGCTCACAGACAGAATTCATGACAAAGCTAGTGTAGCATGAATCTTAAAAGTTCTTACTAATAAAATCAAACCCAGAGCCAGGTATTGGGGTGAATGCTGGAAGATCAGAGAAGCAGAACAAGCCACAGCCACCTCACCTTGCCAATTCCTCAGCTATCCTCTTTCCTCAGACTGGAAGCCTCTGTGTCCTTATCCAAATGGATCTCAGCTGAACTGCTGCTCAAAAACCTAAAAGCTTAACCAGGCTCTAGTTCCTGGTCCTCATGCCTTATATACCTTTCTGCTTTCTGCCATCACTTACTGGCATTAAAGGCTCACTTCCTGGCATTAAAGGCTCACTTCCTGGGATTAAAGGCTTGAGTCACCATGCCTGGCTGTTTCCAGTGTGGCTTTAAACTCACAGAGATCCGGATGGATCTCTGCCTCCCAAGTGATAGGATTAAAGGCGTGTGTGCCACCATTTTCTGGCCTCTGTATCTAGTGGCTGTTCTGTTCTCTGACCCCAGATAAGTTTATTAGGGTGCACAGTATTTTGGGGAACACAATATCACCACAAGCTAGTCTCTTGACTAGCAGGACTACAGGACTGACCCTATGACCCAGGTGTGCGCACCACTGAACTACAGAGCCACAGCCTTAAAGCTAGAAGCTAGGACACCTCTGCCTAGGCGTGGAGGTGATGTTCAAACATAGGGCTTCAGTCCCCAGAGCAAAAATGAAAAAGGAATCACCTAGGCAGGCCCTTTGCTACACCTGGCCATCCATCTACTATAATCACTGTACCATAAACATCTTTACAGAGCCGGGCGGTTGTGGCACATGCCTTTAATCCCAGCACTCGGGAGGCAGAGCCAGGCAGATCTCTGTGAGTTCAAGGCCAGGCTGGGCTACAGAGTTCCAGGAAAGGCGCAAAGCTACACAGAGAAACCCTGTCTCCAAAAAACAAAACAAACAAACAAAAAAAAATTCTTTACAGATAAACAAGGATTTGTTTATAAGTGGTTATTGCTAGACAGGAACTGAGGAGAGAATTAAGCTTTAACTTACTGTTTTATAGAATTCTGTGTTTTCTGAAATGTTTTTGACACGTGCTCACATGGTACTTACTGTCAATTGCATAGTTTTTATGAAAGAACTATTGACAGGGGGTATGTATAAAGATAGTCATTACAGTAAACTCTCAAGGGAGTAGAGAATTGGTAAAGGGAAAAATAAAATACAAAAACTGGAAATGTCTAACCAATAAATAAGACTTTCATACAATAAACTAAGTATACCTTTAAGATAGGTATAAAATATTGACATTTTAAAGATCTATAATATATCAATAGGTTATAAAACTTTTTTATTTATAAAAGAAAATACATTTCTGATAAGATTAGAAGTACTGTAAATAGAAGAGCATCATTCTATATTTTTATCCCACTATACTTTAGTGTACGTTTATAAATGAAGAATGCGGAACACAGCCAGCTTTTGCCACACTCCTCTTCATTCACTTATTTCAATAAACCAGTCACTGATGAAGATGTGTGGGAACTCTTTCACAAAAACCTTCCCCATCTGCTGACAAGTCACATGCAGCAAATCCCCTCTCCATGGCTTTTTAGCTTTGGCCCTAAAATGTGAGTATCTATCTAGAGGGCCAACCTCTGCATGTAAGGGCAGACTCATTCTCCACCCATGGTTAGAAGTAGTCCCACAACCTGGATGCCAAAAAGGGTTGGCTTCTTTAAGGACTAAGAGTGGCACAG
Organism: Peromyscus eremicus; assembly: GCF_949786415.1. Taxonomy (NCBI): domain Eukaryota; kingdom Metazoa; phylum Chordata; class Mammalia; order Rodentia; family Cricetidae; genus Peromyscus; species Peromyscus eremicus. Next base: position 45,707,871 of record NC_081416.1, read on the forward strand.
ATGAACTGAGTGGGGGCCATGGTTTCTACCCAAACTTTATAAGAGTCTCTCTGGGCAGCTCACGGCAACGTCCACTCCGGGGTTATCTTCGTTAGTCATCAGGTCTAAGAGATTAGAATGCCTCAAGGAACGTTCACTTTTCAAGGTTTCCTAATCTTTGTCAACATTCATCCTGTCCCCATGATCATCAGTCCCTGGGACAGACACATGGGGACTAGTATAACTCACTCCGCGGCCTTCACCTTACAGAGAAGCACTGCTTCTGCACCTTTTCCTCATGGTGGCCTGCCTAGGACACCTGAGAACTGCAGGATAATCCTGAATGGGGGAAAGACAAAACTCGACATCCATTTCCCTGGTGGTTAAAAGGTATCCTATAAAGAGTGAAATCAAGACTGTGGTTAGTCTCTGTACAGCCATGTGTCTGACAACCGGTCGACTCAGAGGCAGAACTAGGCCTAGTTTGAAGTTTCTGTTGCTCAAGGTTTAGCCTGGGGGTGAGAAGTGAGGCCTGGTAGAGACCACCTGCTTAGCATTCATAAAGCCCTGGGTTTAATCCCCAGTATGGCCCAAAAAATGAATAAAAATGACAAGTACTGTGTGACTAGACTTTACAATATAGAAAGAAATACAGAAACCTCTAAAATCACACTTTCAAAATCCATTCCCTTCATCATGTCTCATCCAAAGTGAAAATACAAAGAGCACAGAAGATTTCTGTTTTACAGAAAAATCTTTGTCCAACCATTTTAGTTCAGCACTCAGAGACAGAGGCAGGCAGATCTCTAGGAGTTCCACACAAGCCAGGACTACATATTGTGAGACCCTGTCTCAAAACAAAAGAGTATGCCAGGCATTGGTGGAGCATACCTTCAACCCCAGCCCTTGGAAGAGGCACGCAGATCTTTGTGAGTTCAAAGCCAGCCTAGTCTACAAAGTTCCAGGACAGGCTCCAAAGCTACACAGAGGAAACCCTGCCTCAGAAAACAAACAAACAAACAAAAAGAGTACTACTAGCAATATCTAATTGTGTGCCTTTACTGAAAACTTCATTAAATTTAAAGTATTTTATTTTCAAATGCCTGTCTTAGCAGTTAAGAAATAAAAAAAATGTGAACTTTTTTTAAACTTAGGTTTAGTTCTTATAAAGCATTCCTGAAGCCAGGTGGTGGCGGCAGCAGGCGGCGGCGGCGGCGGTGCACACCTTTAATCCAAGCACTCAGGAGGCAGAGGCAGGCAAATCTCTGAGTTCAAGGCCTGCCTGATCTACAGAATGAGTTCCAGGACAGCCAGGCTATGCAGAGAAACCCTGTCTTAGGGGAAGGTGGGTGAAGTTGGGAGAGGGGGAATGATTATTCCTTCAAGTTTCAGATTTCAATACAAAACAGCCATTACTTATTTAATGTATCTATCTAGTGATCGCCAGATTCCCTTTACAATACTAAATCAGAAATGCATGAGTTTCCTACTAAACTCAACATTAGTTTCATTATGTATATTACTTAATAATGTATGTATCTAAGAAACCCACTTATAAACCATAAATAAAATAACAGATTTCATGTGAGTTACTAATATCAAAAGACAAAAAAAATAGGCCAGTGAAATGGCTCGTCGGGTTAAGGTTTTCCTACGGGTCCCATTTACCTGACTTTGATCCCCAGAACTCAACGTGGTGGAAGAACGGAACACTCAAAAGTTGTCCTCTAAGCTCCACAGGTGTGCTGTGTTGAGTGCACACTCGTGTGCATGCACACACTCATCAATAAAGAATTAAAAGATATGACAAAAAAAAACTAATGACAAAATGAGACTGAGAATCTTGAAAAAAGGGAAAAAGTAGAGAAATATTAAGTATGTTTTTGAGAACCTTGTCCAACTGAACAACTGTCTTTAAATCCCTGGAGTTTGAATAAGCATACCCTGTGTCCAGCTTAGATTATGGACAAAATAACATACTTTGTCCATGTTACATTCCCAGAGAAACTATGGCAGGGAAGCCTACTGGATGGGAAATCACTAAAAACAGAAGGACATAGTTCCTGAGAGGTTGGACAAGGATAGGCTCATCTGAGCTGCTGGCCTCAGGGCTTCTAGCCAGTTGGATCCAGCCCTGTAGGTGTAGAGCCTAACATATTTTCACAAGTTCTTGAGATCATTCTGACATGCATGAAACTGCAAGAACCCATTATTATTCCATGCTGTCTCTCAACAAAATCATCACAGGTGTTCATCATATAATGAAAATGATTTGTGTGTCTTAAAATTAGATCGCTGTTTTTATGAACAGTCCAAAGTTGATGTAAATTAGATTAGAAAACACTACATGGAGTTGGGCTGTGTTTTTCCTTTGACCTTTCTCTGAACAAATTCTAATGTAAGTGATCTTTGCAGAGTATGCAACTGAACTTGTTAAGGCTGGGGGAGGGTCTCCCCAAAACATCCTACACAACAAGTTCCTGCACCCAGATCAAGCACAGGCCTTACTTTCCTTCCTAACACAGAAACAAAGGAACAGGTAATTCTCTGTGACTGCTTTGTTAAGTAATTCTCTCATGGCATTTAATCTGCCAGTGTTTGAATGGATAATAAATGTTGTGGCTATGAAAACTAAGGAAGTAAATCGAACACAGCTGGCTGGCAGCAAGACCAAACCAAGTGACAACAGCAACCTTGGCACAGGATAGCCCAGCTGCTGCTGCTGCTGCTGCTGCTGTAGAGCAGGTACCTCCTGAAACCCAGTTTGTTTCTTGGGATTACTGTCTCCAACACATACTTACATTTAAAGTAGCAATCTAGTAAACTGTTCTGTTTCTTTGGTGTCATAACTATCTCTTCCCTATTACTATTAGAAAAGTATATTACAAATATTTTATGTCCCATGTATCTCAATGGCATAAAACATGCTTTCTTCCAGAAAGAAGGTTTAAGGTGTTTTAGAACATGAAAACGACACGTTTCATTTCCTTACCACCTTTTCAGTCAGCTTTCTGTCACTGTTAACAGAGAAAAAGGGCTTACTTTGCTTCACAGTTCAGCAGGTTTCCGTCAGCTCTGTCTGTTGCTTTGGGCCTGTGACGAAGCTGAGCATCATGGCAGGGGAATAGACAGTGGAGCAAAGCTGCTCACCTCATGGTGGCCAGGAAGCAAGGAGAGAGTGAAAAAAGTGGCCAGATCCCAATGGGGGACAATCCCAGTGACCTACCCTCTTCTCACTCACCTCCACTTCTAAACAGTTCCATCACACCCCAACAGCACCTTAGGCTCTACAGAGAGCAAGCCTTCAACCTGGGCCCATGGGGAACATTTGGATCTCAACTGTAGTATTTGGGGTTTAACATGTGTTCTGGAAAGTTCCATTTCATACTGTTTGCACTGGCTATAAGGAGACACTAAGATCATCATCAAGACAGGAGTGGGCTCCATTTCCATCCTCTCTAGAATTTCTTTTTTTCTCTCAGATTTATTCAGCTAAGCCATGTGCCAAATGATAGAGAGAATTCTAATGAAAGGAACACCTCCTTTCTTCCCCACTGCAAGTATCAAAGCAAGGAAGGGGCCTGGTATGGTAGTGTGTGTATGTAATCCTAAAATTTGCGAGGCTCAGGCAGGAAGATTCTGAGTTCAAGGCCAGTTTGGGCTACATAGCAAGACCTACTTTACACACACACACACACACACACACACACACACACACACATGCGCGCACGCACACATTGAGTTTTGTTAACCTTGCCACAGTTCACTTATCACAGTGCAGCCTAAAGATGTAGAAGTGACAGAGGCTTTAGGCGTGTTTCAGAAGCTCATGGTGCATAGGAAAAGTCAAGAACACCAAGATGGGTGAAGTAACGCGCTGTGCCAGAACTTGCCCCTTTGCTGCAGAAGCTCATGGTGGCTTAACATTTAATCCAAATAAACTGGGATCAGCCCTCAAGAAAGGAAGATGCCAGACCCCAAAGGATGTAACTTAGAATTCCTGAGCTGAAAAGGTCTTTCTTCACAAGCATTTAAACTGAGGCACAGAACTATTTAGAGGGTAGACTAAATTCATGGGGGGCGGGTGGGAGACAAGCAGGCCAGGCATCCAGCTGTTAAAACTGACAAAATGTCACCAGTCATCCTGTCTTGAACACTAACACAGTAACAGATCATTTCTGAGGAAGGCTTTGGTACACCTACAGAAAAATCTAACAGCACTCTGGGTAACAACTCATTCTCATTAAATGTAACCCCATTATACAATTTCTATAGACTTCTCCCCAAAGCAAGCTTTGAAAACTATCATCTGGGCCAGGCGGTGGTGGCGCACGCCTTTAATCCCAGCACTCGGGAGGCAGAGCCAGGCGGATCTCTATGAGTTTGAGGCCAGCCTGGGCTACCAAGTGAGTTCCAGGAAAGGCGCAAAGCTACACAGAGAAACTCTGTCTCGAAAAACCAAAAAAAAAAAAAAGAAAACTATCATCTGGCCAGATAACATGCCCAAGGCAGATGTTCGGGATTCTGATTCTGAGTAAGAGCAGGTCCTTACTCTGTAGCTGAGCTGTCCTGGAACTCACTCTGTTGTCCAGGTCGCCTTGAGTTCTACCTCAGTCCTTTGAGTGCTGGGATGGACAGGTGTATGCTCTCAGGCCCAACTGAATAGCTGACAGTGAGATTGACATTTTAGAATATTCAAACTACAGCAATTGTGCCAAGGTAAGAGGGGCGGGTGGAGAGGTTTTCCAGAATATTGAGTCCAGTCCATATTAAGACATAAAAGAACAAATGGGAAAGCTATGTAACTGCACTTAAGTATTCATATTCATAACAATATACTTTCTATTCATGTGCAATAAATTGGAAGAAAAGAAAATTTGGTAGACCACAAACTTGGCTCAATAATTTTAGAAGACTGATTTATTTAACAGTTTACTAGTATAAAAATAAAAAAGTTAAAACAAGTATTTAATTTGCCCACTTCGTATCATTTGATAAATTTATAGATTAATTTAAATCCACTTTATAGATTATAATCTTTTAGATTTATAGCACATTAAATCTGAACTTCTCAGCCAGGTGTGGTGGTGTACATGCAATCTCAGCATTAGGAGTGGGAAGCAGTAGGGTCAGCAGTTCAAGGTCATTGTCAGAAAGCAAATTTAAAGCCAGCCTGGTAGGTTACATAAGACCCTATCTTAGGAAGGAGGGAGGGAAGGAGAGAGGGAGGGCAGAAGGAAGATAGACAGATCAGGAGACTTAAAGGATGTTATAGCCTTATCTACAGCATTCAGAAGGCGTTCTGGGTTTTAGATTTACCTAGAATCTAATACACTGCTAACGTGTGTTTCCACTCATAAACTAGATGTTATATCTGTTCCTCTGAGGATAGACCCTACCATGGTGGTTCCTCACACATTCAGTGGGTCCAGGAATAAAGAACAGTCACAATAAAGAAAATGCTTCATGTAAAGCTTTTTTTAAAAAAAATTTCTTATTGTAGTATTTTTTAAAATGTTATCTTCACATTTAACATTAATAGTGTGTGTGTGTGTGTGTGTGTGTGTGTGTGTGTGTATGGCACTCATTTGCCAGTCTTCCTTCTAAAGGTTGATGTATTAACAAATTCAACCCTCCCAGGCACTTTTTAAATTTTTATTTCCTCAGGTGGTGGCACACACCTTTAATCCCAGCACTCGGGAGGCAGAGCCAGGCATATCTCTGTGAATTCGAGGCCAGCCTGGTCTACAGAGTGAGATCCAGGACAGGTACCAAAACTACACAGAGAAACCCTGTCTCGGGGGAAAAAAAAATTATTTTCTCATTTCATATAGAAATCCTGTATGATTCCTTACTTATTATGTTTCTTAGGTCCAAAATTTGCTGGTGGGAATTTGAAGTCCCAGCCTTCCAGCTGTCCAACTACCAGCACTACTCACATACGCTAGGCAATCCAGTTTCCTTCCTCACGTCATGAGTGAGGAAAGAACCGAGAAAAGTAGCTTCAAATTCCAGAAGGTTAGTTAGTACCTGCCGGCAGCGTCCCGCGGCCTCCGACGCCAACATCTGAGGAGGCCCTGGTGACCTGGTGCTACTCGGTCATGGAGTCTCTCCTGAGCATCCACACTTGTCACTTCTGCCCCCTCCAATGAGAACAGAGAGCCCCAAGAAGGGTCAGGAGGGAAAATGTGCTCCCATTCAACTCTCACCCAGATGAAGGATGGAAGGAGGGCCCATCTCTGCATCATATATTCAACAGTGAAGAAGAACCCCTCATCTGCACAGCTGGGCCCCAGGAGTACACTATCTCCTTCCTTAATGACAATGGGTGGGAGAGTTATATAACACTTGAATTATACCACAGGAATTTCAATAAACAGGAAAACGATGTAAAAAGTTATAGTGAGGGAGGTATCATTTATGCTGATTTTGAAATAGGAATGTGACACAGCGACCTGGATGGGTGAGGAAGGACAATTGCATGGTCACCACTCACACTGTGTACTGTTGGAAACAGGTTTTGTGCTAGAAAATAATCCTTCTGTACATTGTGAAAATGTGTTGCTCTCATTGTTAATAAAAAGCTCACTGGCCAATAGCTATGCAGGATTTTCGGGGTAGAGAGAATGCTGGGAAGAAGAAGGGTGGAGTCTTTGGAGAGTCACAAGCAGGCACAGAGAGAGAAGCAAGATGTACGTGCCATGTTGAAAGAAGGTACTGTCACGTGGCAGAGGGTAGGTAAGAATTATGGGTTTAAAATATAAGAGTTAACTAGTAACCAGCCTGAACCATCAGCCGAGCATTTATAATTAATAACAGTCTCTGGTTATTTGGGAGCAGCTGCCGAGACACAGAGAAAATCAGTTGCGGATCTACAGCTGTGGATGAAGATGAAAGCTAACTGAGTATCTATTTGAGGGTACTGGTGGGGACAAAACGATAAAAATCAATGCTGACAATGTAAAAATCAAATTGGTAACAATAATAATATTCACATCGGCTATGGCTATTGCATCGGTCCCTAGTAGCATGCAACACGTAACTGTTGGAACTACACATGGACAGAAATGCTCTTGCATAGAGTGCAGTGAATGATGGAACTACACATGGACAGAAATGCTCTTGCACAGAGTGCAGTGAATGAGAAGGGTGGTCAGAGAGTGTCGGGGAGGGAGGCACTTGGTTCTTTCCAATTAGGCAAACTCACAGTGGGATTTTACGGATAACATAAGTAAAAGAAGGGTCAAATATCCATGCTGGAGAATTAAGAAGAGGGCTGCCTAAGAGTTCTAGGGAAGCCGATCTTACTTAGTAAGCACTCAGCTGGCCACCAGCATCTTTAGGATAAAGTGGGAACAGTTAATCTGGACCTGCTATAGGGAGGAGACTGAGAGCTCAGAGGCCCAGACAACCAGAATGAGAGAGGCAGAAAGTTGAGGCAGGTACATGGTGCCTACATGACCAATCACCTTGTGCCCGGTGTGGTATCTCACAGAAAAAACACATTTTACATGGTGAACATTTTATTACAAGACCAGTTATCACTAGTCTATGGCTACCTTTAAACATTTGTAAAACAAATTGCCTTTATAAAGGTAATCTGGGTAAATTAACATTTCTGAACACGTATCTCTCACCTTTGTAACAGGAATAAAAAGACACTTACTGGTTAAGAAGGTTGAAATTTCTAAACACAAATTCAGCATTAGTATGGTGTCTAGAACATAGCAAATTATCAGTTACTACTACTTCTTTTTATTAATTCTCAAAATCTCTTTGATCTAGATCAGTGGTTCTCAATCTTCCTAATGATGCAACCTTTTAATACAGTTCCTCATGTTGTAGTGACCCCCAACAATAAAACTATTTCAGTGCCACTTCATAAATGTAATTTTGTTACTGTTATGAACTGTAATGTAAATATCTGATAGGCAACCCCTATGGGGATTGTGACCCAAAAGTTGTGAACCACCAGTCTAGATCTTCAAACTCTGACTAGATCTGATTTTCCCACTATATCCTTCTGCCAAAACAAAGATAATACAGATAAGCTTTAAAATTGGCTAAATACAACTGAAAAGTACATCTATAGCCCCAAGTCATAAAATACACTGCTGAAAGGACAGTAAGTGACTTTCAGATTGTGTAACATTACAAATTACTCCGGTCTATTCACTAATGTGGAAATTTATGACTTCCTCTGGAAGTTAGGGACTTGACAAAATATAAGAATAATTAATGTAAGAATATTAATATTCTTTAACATATTAATATGTAGAACTAAGGGAAAAGAACTTTTAAGGAACCAACTTAGGTGAAAATATTTGCTAAGGTTAGGGATGTAAGTTTTAACTGAGTCACCATTTCTTGGCCAGTGTATCTAAGACGTAAGTCACAATCGAACATCGCTAACAACTAGGCAAGTGAGGCAAATGCGAGAAGCCATACATACACTGCAGTACAGCAGGAAGCTGTGAGGACTGCGGCCAGTCAAACCCAGTATGGAGAAGGAAAAAAGCACCAGCTATGAAAAACAAAGTATACACGCTGTCCTGGCTAGTTTATTATCAACTTGACACAAACTGAGGGTTATTTAGGAAAAGGGACTTTCAATTAGGAAATGCCTCCATGAGATTTACTTGTAGGCAAATCTGTAGTGCATTTTCTTTCTTTGGTGGTGGTGATGGGGGGGGGGGGGGGGGGGGCAGGGGTTGAAGGGGTTAAGACAAGGTTTCTCCGTGTAGCCCTGGCTCTCCTGGAATTCATTCTGTAGACCAGGCTGGCCTCAAACTCACAGAGATCCACCTGTCTCTGCCTCCGGAGTGCTGGGACTGATGTGAGAGGTCCCAGCCCATAGTGTGTGGTGCCACCCCTAGGCAGGTGGTGGTCCTGGGGTGCATAAGAAAGCAGGCTGAGCCAGCCATGGAGAAACAAGCCAGTAAGCAGCACCCCTCCATGGCCTCTGCATCAGCTCCTGCCTCCAGGTTCCTGCCATGACTTTCCAATGATGGAATAAGATGTTTAAGTGTAAGTCAAATACAATAAAGTCTTTCCTCCCCAACTTGCTTTTTGCTTTTAGTCAAGGTGTTTCACCAGAGCAATAGTAACCCTAACCCACACAGAGACAGAATCTCAAAGAGTTCAGTGGCTAAGAAGCTCCCCAGATGATTGTGTACACATTAGCACAAAAATTAGGATTTTTGGAGCAGAGAGAATGCTGGGAAGAAGAAGGGTGGAGTCTTTGGAGAGTCACAAGCAAGCACAGAGAGAGAAGCAAGATGAGCATGCCGTGTTGAAAAAGGTACTGCCACATAGCAGAGGATAGATAAGAATTATGGGTTAATTTATAATGTAAGTTAGCTAGTAACCAGCCTGAGCTATCAGCTGAGCTTTTATAGTTAATAATAGTCTCTGGTTATTTGGGAGCAGCTGCCAAGACACAGAGAAAATCAGTTGTGGATTTACAGCTGTGGATGAAGTGATTATGCACACACTAGTGAGACACCCTCCTCACTAAATAATAAATTTCACCCCCAAAAATTTTCTGCTTTACTGTCTCCAAGTCTCTTGCCTCATTTAAATCTCCCAAGTTTCATTCTATAATAAAGTATCAAGTATCATTAGGGGGTTTTCATCATGAATCAATCTCATTTTTTATATACAACCTGTATGTAAAAATCTATGTGTTAAGTATGTGTTCAACAAAATCTCCACAAAACACAAATCTTTGGGTGAAAACAGGCTGCACAGAAATCCTGCAACTAGGGATTTACAGAGACAGCTCTGTGAATAAGTTTTCCACACTATCATTCGGAAATCTTCATCTCTATGAAAATAAGGTTTTCAGGAAATACCTCGAGTCAGTTTTAAATACTTTTATCAAAACAGTATGGTACAGTGTATTCCTTTCATTCACTGATGGATTCCTTATTTTTTTTATTTCTATAATACTGATAATCACTGATTTTTTTTTCCTTTCCTATGTTGCACAATATCGAGCATTTCAAAATTATTCAAAGCCAAGTATTTTTAAAATGTCAGGAGTCTCCATATAAATGTTGACAGTTCCAACTATGAGCCAATCAGCTTTCTTTCAGTAAACTTTGTGAAATAAGGAAGTTAAGATTCATACTAAAAGAAGCAGTGAACTTCTGCCACCAGCCAACAAGGATTCTGATTGTGGACAGATAAGGGGTCCCAGTCGCTTTTCCACACTGCACATTTCATCACTGAACCAGAACCTGGCCCAGGCAGAGAAGGTCTCTGTTCAGTGAGTGGTAGTAAGTGCAGAGACTCATGACTGTTCAAGATGCTCAGAATATATAAGAATTGAGTACTTGGCATTAAACAAGTTATTTATGCCACCACCACCCCCATGGCTAGAAAATACTGTGAAATAAAAAAGAGCAGAAAGCATGTAACAGCCAAAGGACAGAAGAGACATGAAATGCTGTACTCGGGCATGACAACCATAACAAACTCACAGCAGTTGTGACTGCCTTCAGCAGACCAACAGGAGTCTGTCCACAGCCACTCCTGAATCTTGGAGGGGCTAATGAGACCACACACAACCCCTGCAGAACTACTGACAACTGTGTTAGATCATATAAAGCTAAGAAGCACGGTACAACATAGATAAACTTTATATTCAGTCAATAGATCCCAACACAGAAAAAAATATGAACTATACGATTCTGTTTACATGAAAAGTCCAGAGCAATCAAATCAATTGGACATTTCGGGGTGAAGAAGGAAGAGAGGGGTGTGGCTGCTAATTGTATGCTGTCTCCGTAGGATAATAACATTCCAAATGATGTTAACAGTGATGGCTGAACAATTCTTACAAACTTACCAATGAACTGTGTACTACAAGTACATTTTGCAATTCTGTAGTTAGTATAACTGGAAAGTTTTATACTTTTAAACGGTGATATAAATTATATCTCAATCTAAATAATAAGAAACTGAAACTACAGAAAAGTATCAACAAAGATACCAAAGATGTTATTTACTTAAAATGACAAACTTTAGGACTAATTCAGATGCAATTAAGTCCCAGAAGCTAAATAAACCACTAAATTCAAAAGGTGACTTATACTCCTCTTTTATCCTTAAAGGAGTCAAAAACTAAAGATTTCCTTTAAGTGTTTTCCAATTCTTAACCAAATGATAATAAATGTGCCATGACACATAAGTGTTCTTTCGCCGCAGGCTTTCTTTACTCTTGGACTACAAAGTCTATCTGGAACAATCTAATAGCAAAGAGAAAAAAGTCATTTAAATTAGGCTATTAGATGGGGCAGTGACATTCAATGTTATTTAATGTATTTCCCAGACACTATCTCAATGCTTCCATTTCCCAATCAACAACACTGCTCCAATCTAATAGGTCTGGCCATCAGATGCAATTGGCTTCCAATTACATTTCATTCTAAATTAATCTTCATAAGTGTACCAAAGCAAAGGAAGGCAATGCTGATTGCCAAAGCAGACGCACTAATATGCCTGGCCAGTTTCTTAAAGAGAACTGCATTCACTGGCAGAGTAATCTCTCTAAGCGTGGGGTTTACATGAAATCACCTTCTACAGGCAAGTTGACTCTGCTTCAAGGGTGCCTGGGAAGTGATGCAGCCAACAAACATGCCTACATCAGTCAACAGGTTCTAATGGACTGTGCCTCACTCCCTGGCAACATGTACTGCACTCCATGTGGAAACATTCCTAACAATCATGGGAGGACTGTATTTTCTCATGGAAGAAATTAATGCCTGTTTACTCTCTGGAGTGCACGGATGGTCTGCATCCTCATCTAGGTCAGACTCAGATTCAGTTTTACTCCGCCCATCCCATGCTCCCTCTGGCCTTGCCACCTGTATGTGCGAAACACAACTGTGGCTCTCTTGATGATGTCATACTTCTGTGAAGCCTGTAATTTCCTAACTCATCCAGATTACCATGCAGGGCCCTGAAGCAACAATTTAAGAATATCTGCTGGACTCAAAGTTAATGCAACCATCAAAGCTTCCAATTTAAACTTATGGAGCAGCCTGCTTACCACCTAGGACCTGCTTCCTATACAGCTAGTCTGGTGTACCAACAGATTTACCATTTTGACACTGAATAAAAAAACTAAGACCAATGTGTAAATAGAAAGTCATAAAATGTTGATGCCCATGAAGTCATAACTGAAATGTACAATCCAAAATTTAGAAAAATGGTAAAAGACAGATTATACTAATGCATATAATATAGATTATACTAACATTATACACACACACACATATATTACACACACACACATACACACACACACACACACACACACACACACACACACACACACTTTGAGTTTCCTGTGGGTTTTAGTAATTAAACTAAGTGTGATTTTTCAAATCACACAGCAGAACAGACTTCGATGGTCTAGACGACACTGGAAAACCACCTAGCTTACTTTCTAGCCACATCACAGTCCAATGCTAAAGCTCTCTCAGAAAATCTAAGGCGTTCTTTTACAGGATTGCACTCATCTCTGCATCAAGCAGCCACTCCGGGCCTACAAACCAAAAGCAAAGGGAGTGTCTTCTTGGTCTCAGACATGTACTCACAGGTGCAGAAACAGCCCACTTCTCTAAAGCACTTCCAAGTTCTTCGTGAACTTCATGAGCTCAAGGTTTGAACTTCGCTATTAAAAACTGACTCCTTCTGTCTACTCCACCCCAGCTTTATTTACCTACTGCCCTGGGCACACTATTCTCACCCACTCTGACACACTGTTATGAAAAATTACCAAATGCCACAGGCAAGCTGGGGGAGGAGGTGCACACTGTGATCCCAGCATGTGGGAGGCTGAGGTGGGAGAACCCTAAGTTCCAGGCTACTCTGAGCTACATAATGAAGCCCTGCCTCAAAATCCAAAAGCAAAGCACAAAGCCAAGTGCACATACTACTAAAGGTAGCACCTAGACAGTAGTGTTAGCCACAGTTTAACCAGAGTGATGGCAGTTACCCTCTTCCCATTCTACTCTGATACTAAAAAAAGCACTGAGACAGTAGTGTTAGCCACAGTTTAACCAGACAGTAGTGTTAGCCACAGTTAACCAGAGTGATGGTAGTTACCCTCTGCCCATTCTACTCTGACGCTCTTCAAATATATCTCTAAAAATACAGATTGTGGTTTGGCACACAAAAGAAAGGGGATGAAGAGATGTCTCAGTGGTTCACAGGATACTCATAAAGAGAACCAGGTTCGGTTCCCAGCACCCACATCTCTAACTCCAGTTCTAGGGGATCAGATGGCCTTTTCGGACACCAGACACATATGCACATGGTACACGTGACATACATTCAAGAAACTCTGATAAGTAAATTTTTTAAGTATTTTTTTTATATAACAAAGAAAAAATAAAATGGGAGTTGTGTTCTAGCTCTGAGCTTGTCCACCTCTAGATTCATCCAAATCTTACCACAAACTGTTTGAAAGCATCCACAGCCCAATCCCAGCTTTAGGAAAGCTAAAGAGAGGTGATCAATTACTCATCTTTAACTTTGCACGTAGCATGTTTGCTGTGCTCCTTAAACACAGGCATCCATTTAAATCAAGAACATCTGCTAGAACGGGCTAGCATACAGCTTCTTAAAAATGTCCTGCCCCGTGGATTTTCAGATCCCAGTGGCTCTGTCTTGCTCATGGAAAATGTCTACAGTCCTGTATACAATCTTTATCTATATGGTATCTCTACCCATGCTCATGCATGTGTCTACTCAAGCAAGCATTCAAAGTATAGTTCAATAGAGAAATTGGATTTTTATTTTACTTTAATTAAGATGTGAAGTGTTACATGTATCTGGCAGCTGCCACATCAGCAAATTTAGACAGAATGGTTCTGAAACTGGACCAAGCACCTAACTCCCAGCTCAACTACTTCAAGTAAGCCCATCACTCCCATCTCCATAAGCAGAGTAGCATATTTAGTTATTAAACTAAAACTAAATATGGCAAAACATACACACCCCCTTCTTCCCATGTTAGTTCCCTTGCTGTCAATAACAACCTAGGTTAGAAGATAAAATGACAACCAGCTAACCAAAACCTTGAAAGGTAAACAGCAAGTTGCAAATGGTAGCTGTTTCTAGAAAGTTAAGTTGAAATTTTCCATCGTTATTTTATATACTTGAATATTACCTAAACTTTTTCTCACATATAGGAAAATGTTATTTTGAATTTTAAAAACTGAAGAAGTGTAAAGGTATTACTCCAAATTTGCTCTCTTGTTCCTGGTATTATTTAATAGAGCAGGCAATGTCACCTTAGCTGGCGAAAGAGACGGCAGGATGGAAGCAGTGACCCCTGCTAGGCCCTGAGCCTACACTTGGGATGCCCTGACTGCCCAAACTACCTAACTAAGGCACAGTTAGGTTAACCTCGTGAACGCCAGTGCCCTTGCTCGGGTTTCTCTTGTCTATCCCAGGGAGACAGTCCTTCTATGGTCTCAGGCTAAACTATCATCTGGTTATTTTCAAGAAATCAGTGTTAGTAGGGCAAACGATACCCTTACATTGTATAAATTAAACATTTTGGAATGTAGCTGGACAAAATGTGTACTTAAAATATGTGTTACCTTTGGATCCAAAAATCACACCTATGGGACTAAAGCACCAGAGAAAAAACTTGGATAATTAAGCACTGATGTCTACAGGATCACTCAACATTAATGAAAACATTAATGGTAAGCTGGTTAAATAATTACATATTTACAAAATGAAGTATTATGTAGCTCATGAAATGATACAGATTTATTATAATCATATAGAAAATTATTCAAATAACACATAATATATTTGCTAAAAACAGACTAAGAAGCTTTTATGTAGTTGTATAGTCTTATACATAAAAAAGGTTAAATGGACATACACCAGAATGGTGTTTTATTTTCTGGGTTTTTTTGTTTTGTTTTGGTTTCATTTATTTGGTATTTTGAGACAGGGTTTCTTTGTGTAGCTTTGGCAGTCCTGGAACTCACTCTGTAGACCAGGCTGGCCTTGAGCTCACAGAGATCCACCTGCCTCTGTCTCCTGCGTGCTGGAATTAAAGGTGTGTGCCATCAGAGAATATTTATAAAGGCTGCAAAGAAATCAGGCCATCTGGCTCCTACTGGTCATCTTTACACTCTGAATTTTCTTCCTATAAATAGTAAAAAAAGATGAATAACAAAAGACTTCCACTGGTATAGTCTGACAGGAATTCTACCAAAACTTCAAGGGCCAAGTAATTCCTACATGACTTATACTTTTAATGTCAGAGAAAGAAAAGGAAAACCTATAACACCCTACAATTTATTTTATCAGGCTATCATAACAAAAAGAAAACCTAATTTATGAATAGATTTTTTTTAATCACAAGAAAACAGCAAATGAATTCAATAACAGAGTATTATAGAGATTATTCTCATAATTCAAGTATCCTTTAATAGAATAAAGAGAAATAAGTTATTATATTAGTCAAGAATGATACATATGTGCTGGCTCTATTCCTGATTTTAATGCAAAATAATTCTAGTCACTTTAATGAGAATACAGAAACATGATCATATAAGTCAAGGGTGAGGGAAAATGCATATGTACTGAGTGTACTCTTGATTTTAATGCAAAATCACCCTTAAAGAGCAAAAGGAGCCAGGTGGTGGTGGCACTCGCCTTTAATCCCAGCAGAGCCAGGTGGATCTCTATGAGTTTGAGGCCAGCCCGCTCTACAGAGCAAGATCCAGGACAGGCTCCAAAGCTACACAGAGAAACCCTGTCTCAGAAAACCAAAAAAAAAAAAAAAAGAAGAAGAAGAAGAAGTAAAAGGAAGCAGATGAGATGGTGCATGCCTGTAATCCTTCCCTAGGGAGGTGGAACAAGATCAAGAAGAGGAAAAGCCGACCTGGACCACAGAAGCAAGTACAAAGTCAGTCGTTGTACTCTATTTGCAGTGCTGTGGTTCAAACTTAGGCCTCCAGCACGCTAGGCACCTGTTTTACCATTGAGTCACAGCCTCTGCCCAGAATTAATCTGTAGTGTAATAAAAAGCAAAATGAATAAATAAACAGTAAAAAGGCCTTTCTCAAATGCTGTACCTCTCCAGCACCCATTTTCATGAAGCTAATAAGGTCCAGAGTATACTAAAGCTTCCACCTCCAGGTAGAAGGAAGGCAGTCTCATCAAATTCAGGGCCAAATAAGGATATGATATTACTACAGTAAATAACATCAAACATTACAAGTTTTAATATGAGAATGCAGAAATGCTACCATATAAGAATTAAGGTAAAAGAGACAAATATTAGAAATAACAGACTACTATTACTCAGGAATGACAGAATTTCTTTTTTAAGGAAAGAACTGAAAATCTGTTACAGAGATAGAAAGGTACAAAACACTGTACAAATAATTTTCAAAGTAAATCCTAAAGTAGGTAGGAGGGATACTACAGTGAATAAGGACCAGAGCACACCATATAACTAACACAGAATAAAAAAAAGTAGAACTTTCTCACGTTCTTTTTTGCCTTTTATCCACAACACAAGAAATACTGGCAATGCCAGGTCCCATTCTCAAGCAATTCAAAATCCAGATTCATAAATTCATGTATGTACAAAATCAATTTCAGAATACTCTATTTACCACAGCAGTCAAAAGCAAATCTAGAAATAAATTTCACAGGAAATGCTTAAAAGCTGTATAAATAAAACTACCAAATTTCACTTACTGGGGTTAAAAAAAGAAAGTGTTTAAAAAAGTAGAGAAAAGACTCATCTCACACACACACACACACACACACAAACACACAAACACACCACACATCCACACCACCACCAACACCACCACCCTAGACTGTCAAGGTGCTATCGATCTATATACTTAGCATACTCTATATTAATAGAATTAATCTATATACTTTACACAATCACATTCAAAATATCAAGAGGGATTATTTTTTAGAGTTGACAAATGATTCTAAATTTCATGTGGAAAATACGTAAGTCAGAATGGACAAGAATTTTTCTTTAAAGAAAATGTGAGATGAACTGCTCCGGTGAGTGGTGCTTTCACACATGCAACCCAGACGTGGGGTAGAGACCTCCCCCCACCACCACGCCATCCCCCTCCCATTGTCCTATGTGCACAGATCCAGAGGCCAGAGCACATCCTCATCTCTGCTGACCACTTACTTCAGAGCAACTATCCCCAAAAAGGAGGCCTACTGTGTGTAAGCAATGGCTGCCAATGCAAAGAGGAACAACTCATTAGGAAGGGGTCAACGATCCTAATGAGGGTCCAGTCAACTGTGTGACGGGTTCGTGGTAGAGGGGGCTGTGACAGAGTGAATGCATTTTCTTGTTTCTCATGCTCAGTGCTCAGTTTTGGATTCCAATGAAACCTAATCAATAATATATGGCAGTTACATTTGCATTTTTACTTGATTTTTAATAGCATTTTAGACTATATTCATGCACCTGACCATACTCCCCCAGGGCTTTCCAAGTGGCTGAAAAATCAGTACACACCAAGAACAAGAAGCTATAGATTCAAAGAAATTCTAAGAGACTGAAGAACCTGCCACCTGCAAGAGACCAGGTGAGCTGCAAGTAAGGCTGGGTGTGACCTTCCAATTTCAAAGTCTGAAACAGCCCTCCCACTGCCCCTCCAATTAAGTCCAAAGTGTCCTAGGGTTTGAGGTTCCATCCCATGAGTACAGTCAGTTATATGCTGTTCTGAACTTGCAGGACACTAACCCAAACCTGATCAGACAGAGCTCTAGAGATAAAAAGGAAAATAAAGTAACATCTCATGCTTACCATGTGTCGGACATTGTTCCAAGAGTTTTAAAGTGCCCGCTCACTATGTTCTTAGGCACTTGTACAACCATGCCCAAGTGACAGATGGCAAAGCTGAGGGACAGAACAGCCCCTAACTTCCTCAAGACTAAAAGGGGCACGAGGACGAGAGCTCAGGACTTGTGCTTCAGTTGGAATGAGGCTGCCTAGTGCCATGTCTGCTTACATAGATCACATCTGTGTATATCCCTAGGCCAGAGGATTCTCTGTGATGATGAAACACACATATGATGGCTCAACCTAAATTACTCATGGTAAGCCTTAATTAATACAAATTACAAGCTAATTGCTCTAGTCTCTCATAGTAATTCATATAAAAGGACTCAGGAGTCTGACTATACGTATCTTTACTGTCCTTCGCTGCAGAGAGAAAACATTCCTCTATAGTGTATTGGACTATTCACACTAAAGGCATAACCACCTATAATAAAAAAGGGCCGGAGGCGGCGGCGGCAGCATCTGTAAGTCTTGTTCAACAGCCCACTGTGTCAGCCCCTCTCTGAACCAATACAGCCTTGCCCAGACGGTGCTTCAGAATCCGCCCAAAGAAGTTTGCGGAATATTTTGTATGTAGGTTACTCAGTGCACTTTCTAGTAACTAAAGATTATGTAACTATGATGAAATTCTGTATTATGCCAAACAAAAATCATTTAAGTGCTGTAAACAAATCTTAGACAATCACATTTAAACTATTTTGATAATTAAGTTCCTATTACTAGCAATAAAAGAGAAATCTAAGTCCTGGCCATAAGTGAAAACTGTCATCCTGGGAACTTTGTGTACACAAGAGACTGTTTTAAGTTCGGAACAGTAGTTTTAAATGTTTCAATTACTGAGTAACATTTAAAATACAAGATTTTACATTAAAGAAAACTGCTTGTTTTCCAGGAAAACCTGCTCTCTACACACATTCAGAGTTCAACAAGCGCTTCGGCCCTCCCCAGACAGTCACTGGATTAAAATCTCCTGCCTGAATCTCCCAGCCAGGCATTTGACTTTACAAGCTGTGGTCTAAATCAATTCCTGATAGAAAACACACAGATACTAGATACAGTTACTAGGCAGAATTTTTCAACTCCCAGAGTATCCTCTGTAACCTTCTTTTATCTCAGAAAATGAGGGTTTGTTTGTCCCTAGGTCAGAGACAAAGGGAAACGCTGGATAAATTTGTTTGTAAACGCTTAAGCTACACTGCTTCCTAGAGTCACTGGCACGAAGAACCCATTGGTGCCAAGGGTCCTTTCCCACCCTGACCGCATCACTGCACTGAACACCCAAAACCATACAGACCAAATCCAAAGGCAAAAATGATAAAACCAAGTATCTCTAATGGTTCACTACATACCCACTGTGACTCTACCTTTATCCCCCACCTGGAGGCGCCATGAACACAACTATGCATGCTTCCCAAGGGCAAATCAAAGCCAAGTCTCTTTTGAAAAACAATTGCTGTAGTCATTGTTTAGCATACAGGCATTTAGAATGTTCATACAGAAAAGTCTAGATTTCCCGTTTCAGGAAGTTCCTGGGAGGAAGTCAGTTCCCCGAAGCTCAGCCACTCCTCAGACCAGAGAAAACAAAGGCAGCACAGGCCTCCACTCTCCAGAAGGATCCAGCATTTCAGAACAGGAAGCAGGATCCTGAGGACGTAGGAGCTTGAGCCCTGGGGCTAAGCTACTGGAAGAGCTCACTTTATTCTGCATGCTCCAAGAAGAGTTATGGATTATTTTTGTTGTTGTTGTTTACTTTCTTATATCCAAAGACTTTTGAAGGACTTTGATCAAGTTCCAATCATGAAACGTTCTGAATACCCAAACAGAACATTAATGCAAGCTGCTTGTCACCCCCGCCCGATCTAGTCTTTGGAAACTAAAACCCTCCATTGCAGGCGACTTTAGCCTAGAAATACCTATGATACAACAGCACTTCTTGAAAATTGTTCCTGATGCTGTAAATCTACAACTGGCAAGACACTTTTTTCATACACTAATTTTCTTTTTCTTTCTCTCTTTCTCTCTCTCTCTCTCTCCCCCTCCCTCCCTCCCTCTCTCTCTCTCTTTCTTTTCTTTTTAAAGTTGGGGTTTCTCTGTGCAGCCCTGGCTGTCCTGGAACTCACTTTGTAGACCAGGCTGGCCTCTTCCTCCCAAGTGCTGGGATTAAAGGCGTGCACCACCACACCCAGCTTCATACACTCTTTTTAAAGTAACGCATGTAAGTTCAGTTCTCCCAAAGAGAATCAACGTGGTAAGTGAGAAGTCGGCACCCTTGGCCCTTGTTCCACCCCTTCAGTCATTATCGGCTTCAGTGGCTTTCTGTGCTATCAGCTTAGCAAGAGGCTTACAGCTCTGGACTGCACCCTCTAACAGTACCCACTGCCTCCCTGCCTCCCTGGACTGAACTCATTCACACTTCATCTCCAGTTCAGATCTAGTTTTATTTGACTGTACTATTTTTAGTTCTTCAATTGGTTAGCTGTTGTTCATTTCAACAGCATCACCTAGTACTTCTGGACACCTCAACACAAAAGAAAAAGAAATTAGGATCCTCGCAAATGCCCCATACACTTCTCATCCTCCTGGACTCCACTATGGCTCTGTTTACTCTCCCACCCTCTCCACATTAGCAGGTTTAAAACATTGAGATATGAGGATGGGGGAGCGTGGCGGAATTATAGTTGTCTTCCGACACAACCAGTAAACTATCCAGCTTCTTGTCAACATCACAGTTATATACATATTGCTTCTTGCACAGAAAAACAGCAATGTTCAACTTCTAGAGAAAGAAACACAATTCTACATCAGTGAACTTGGTTCAATCTCAGAGTCAATTATTAAATGCTCAAAATTATACCACACTTTGGTTTTCTTTATTCTCATTTTGCGAAACAGAAAACATGAAGCAACTATTTGATATCCATCAGTACTCACTATACTCATACTATCTCAGTACTAGTTGATATCCACTGTACTAGTCATATTGTCTCAGTACTACTTGGTATCCACTTGTACTAGTATGCTCACATTAACTTAGTACTATTTGGTATCCACCTGTACTAGTCATAGTATCTTAGTACTATTTGGTATCCACCTGTACTAGTCATAGTATCTTAGTACTATTTGGTATCCACCTGTACTAGTCATAGTATCTTAGTACTATTTGGTATTCACCTGTCCTCCCTATACTCACATTTTCTCCGTACTATTTGGTGTTCCTCTTTTTCCAGTAAAGAAGTACATAGTACTCTCCGGGTACAAGGAACAGTTAATAAGCTAAACAATGATGACACTAAAATGAACCTCTAAGACCCACAAGTTTCAAGGCATGTGCTCTTAGCTGGACTGGTCTTATTACCTCAGTTACCTGATTTTTAATCTCCATTTGCTTAAAGCTACATCCACATATAGACAAACTAAGCGCGCGCGCGCGCGCGCGCGCACGCACACACACACACACACACACTCATCTTAAAATTATGGATTTAGTGATATTGCAAAACAGAATAGGTTACAACTGGCAAAGAATAAAGTTGTTTGTCCACAGGACTAAGGTGGTTTAAGAAACAAGCGTTACAGAAGCAGCTACACCAGACAGAGACAACAGTACGGACAGAACAATGCTAAATTTAACCCTGGCTACATGCTGTTCTTTGTGGTGAGACTCTGGGCCCTAGCAGTTACTGAAGATCTCTGGAACCTCTGTTTCCCAAGCTGTTCAAAAGATACACCACCTCCTTGGTTGGGACACTATAAAGACAAAATGAGACAACCTATACAAAACTACCATCATAGTCTCAGACGTTCAATAAACTAGTGCTAAGTAACAATCAGATCTTACATTTCTGAAATCATTGTCTCGCAAATTAGTTATAATAACACAGATTGAGCATAAAGGACTTAACTAAAGTCCTATGCATAAGTTAGAATCTAATCACAAAACTAAAGACAATAGGGAAGACAAGATGTACTACTACACAAAAATTGTTTCAAGGATAATGCTACCACAAAATTGTTCTAAAAGTAAAGCCTGGAAAATTATGATTTCTGAGCTTTAAAAAAAATGCCCTTCTAGCCGGGCGGTGGTGGCGCACGCCTTTAATCCCAGCACTCGGGAGGCAGAGGCAGGCGGATCTCTGTGAGTTCGAGGCTAGCCTGGTCTACAAAGCAAGTTCCAGGAAAGGCGCAAAGCTACACAGAGAAACCCTGTCTCGAAACAAAACAAAACAACAAAAAGAAAAAAAATGCCCTTCTATGATGATATACTTTCCTGGTATGCTATTTTGAAAAACAACACGCAGAATACACTTGAACAAAGGTGGTTAGGAATTCCACACATACTACTTTACTAGTTTAAAGAGATTCCAAAATTCAGTTTGTCTAAACTTATGATTTTTAAAAAACAAGAAAAACTTTACATGAATCAATCTATAAGCTAGATTCACAAAATCAATTCTAAAATTCTGGAAGAGGATAAAATACTATTAAGCATTCCTTTCCCCCATATTATTGCATAGGCCTTTCCCAGCTTCTCCATAAGGTTGGTACTAAATGGGCTTTGTATTCTATTCAGTGCCAATATTTTACCATGTAATAGTATTTTCTGTAATAAGTAAAGGCAAAAGGAAGCTACTGGGCTTTTTACAATGCTCTCTTGGCTGGGGATATTACTTAGTGTAAAGTCCATAAGTAGTAAAAATGAGGCCATCCGTTCAATCCCAGAACCAAAAAACAATAATAAATAAATGTTCTTTCTGCTCATCATCAAAAGAATGGAGGGGGAAAGAAAATTAGTCCTTCTGTTTATGGTGGTAATAATCCCACCTAGTTCGGTAATTCACGTCAGAGTACAAGCTACAGGCAATGCAGACACTGAGTCCAAGATCCAGTCACACAGGAGATAGAAACAGCCACAGCCCTCGGGAAAGTCTGAATGGTTAAGTGGAAATGAGGCACAGAAAAAGCATTTACTGTAAACTAGCCACACCTCAGATGCATATTCTGATCCCTGATCCATGCACAACTGAGAGCCCACTGGGCTGAGGCAATTGTAAATCACTGCACACTTTTTGCTAACCTCATCTTATCACTTTGATTTCTCTCATATTCCATGGTAATTTCTCATCTCCCCACACTGAAGGCTGTCACTCACTTCTCATCAACTTACTCATCATTGCTCCAGAGCTCCTCTTCCCACAGCAGGAACTGAAGAGCTGCCTGTCACCCATTGCTCCAATCTCACGACACTTCTATATTGCTAATCATCTATCTGCCAATGCCTAAGAGTGTCTACAAACTGTGGAACTGTGACTCTAACAAGCAATGGACTTAACAGATCTGAAGCTAGTGTATGCTTCTGTGCTTAGCTCCCCAGGGAAGCTCTCTTGGTATTGGATTCAGGTTGCCACAGGGAGGCTGGGTCCAGGCTGACAGATGATGTGGCCAGCCTGCAGTTAACTCCCAGCACAGAAAGAGCACACAACCCCTAGGAAGGGTGGCTGTCAGCAGTGGCAGATGCTCCATACCTGTTAGCTTGTCTTCCGAGGCATCTTCTCTATAGCAAAATGTCACCTCTGCTCTCGGAATGGGTTTCAGGGGTGATGCAGGGAACTAGGTTGGTGAGATGGCGCAGTGGTTTAAGACACTTGCCGCCAAGCCCAGCCACCTGAGTTCCATTCCCAAGACCCACACAGCAGAAGGAAAGAACTACCTCCTGAAAGCTGTCCTCTTCGATCTCCACATCCTTCGCTGTGTCATGCAGCACGTGGGCATGCACACTTACAAATGTAAATAAATGTAATTTTAAAAATTAAGTTAAGGTCTGGAAAGGTGGCTCAGCAATTAACCCAAGTTAGGTGCCCAACATCCATGTCGGACAGCTCACAACCACCTGTAACTCCAGCCAAGGGTATCTGAGGCCTCTGGCCTTGGTGGTCCCATGCATTCATGTGCTCATAACCATATTCGCACACATACCCATAATTTAAAATATAACAATAAAAATAAACCTTTGAAAAGATTTTATGTTTATCTTCAAAGCTGGTCCCACACAGAAGTGTGAACTCATCTGTGGAGTAGAGCTTTACGGAGTTCTGAAATTACATGAAGTAACTACATTTGTTCTCTCTCCTTTGTTAGAAACAGGGCTACTTTAGCTCAACTGGCCTGAAATTCACTAAGTAGCCCAATCCAGACTCAGCCTCTGAGTGTTAGGATTACAGGTGTGAACCACCATACCTAGCTTCATTAAGGCTCTAACACACAGAACTATTAGGAAAGTTCTAAAGGGTTATGTAGATGTGGCTATACTTGTTCCCTTCCAGGTTTCTCTGGAGACAGCCTGAGCACTTATACAGCCTTCCTGTTCTCAACCTTTAAGGAGCTGGCTAGTCCCCAGCTGGTCTTCCCATGCACCCTGAGAAGACAGATGTAACCTGAGGCCTCCTCAACATGCTGTATGTATTTCTTTGTTTGTGTCTGTGGCCTTTTTTGGCTAATTTATGAGCAGCTCATTTCTCATTTTACAGAAACACAACAAATACATTATTAGTGATCTGTGCACTAAAATCAGCATCACTTGCACATATAGCCTGGGCTGTGGCAGCAGCAGCAGGAGACAGAAAGAGCTCAATTCCTCTATTCCACTCTTAGAGGGCTAGGAGGTAGCCCCTTGCTGGGAAAGTACATTCTAAACTTAGCCCACCCTCTCCTAGGGAAGACCACTCCAAGGTACCTTGGGCTATAGTAGAATGCTCTAAGATCCTAGCTGTGAGCCAAGCATTTTGCACAGAATGAAATAAAACACCAAACCCTTACCTAAAGACTATGCCCCACACCCTCCAGGAGCATCCTGAATCTCAGAATGCCAAGCACAACCTTGAGGGCAGGGGTGGCTCAATCCTAGGTAGAGTTTCAGAATCTCAACTGAACTACTTCCTTAGCCGATTTGTAATGAAGGTCCCCTGGAGCTGGCAACAGAATCAGCAGATTCTTAGGTAAAAGATTGTAAAAGGAATAACTCACGGCTCAATGTCTTTTCATTTTTTTTAGAACTCTTTCACAAATAGATCAGACACCTTGTCTTAAAATCCTAAAATCCCCAGCAGCACCGAAGCACTGGGTTCAACCCAAGGCCTTATGCATGCTAGACAAGCATGCCATTCCAGCCATTAAAATACCTTTCAAAATGTGAAAAACATTTCCTTCCCGTTTTTCTTCAGCTTCGCAGCTCTACCATTTGTCCCATGGAGAACAGAAAGGTAAACTGCCAGTTCTATTCTGAAAAGGGAGATCAAATGCTGACAGAGGAAGAAAAGAAAACAAAACAAAAAAAAAAGAACAGCTGAAAGTCACTTTCAGGTCAAATGGCTCTAGCCTGGGCTGTTCACACTTCTGATGCTCTCCGCCAGGGAAATATTATCACAGAATGTTCAAATGTGGGGATTCACGGTCAGTATGGTAATCCCAGAGACCTGTGGAAACCGAACCACAGTGCTCTCATCCCATTACCACCAGAGTTCAGAAACAGGATTTGATTCCAGAACATAAGCATCCCTGGTCCTTTGGGACAGGTACTCTGTCTGATGCAGGGGTTTGTCCTATACTTTGTGAAACGGCTTTACGTGGCAGAGAGCAGCACCAGGGAGAGGCACTCCACCTTCCACTCACTAAGGAACCGAGTTCCATTACTGGAGAAATCCTCAGACAGATTCAGTCATTAAATACTCAGAGTGGACAGACACATGAAGACCCTGGTGCTGTGGGAGAGAAATAGAGACACCTAGCATGGACAGAGTCCTCTGAAAAGGATTTCAAGAGTCCTGTCGGTTTTTGCATCTGTTCAGTTTCCATCTGTGGAAAATGCACCACACTAACAATGGAAGCGACTGAAGAAACGGAGCAGTTGTTGGTGCTCAGATTCCACAGGAGAGGCCCATTATCTACAACTTGACTATTCCAAACTATTAGCAACATATGAAGTGTCACCCTGCAGCATGAAGCTCTGCTGTCAACCACTAGACCCAAACAGCTGTATTCAATCTCAAGTTAGAAGAATTTACTCTTCTTGATATGCATAAAGGCTTTTCCCTTCTTGTTGTCTGCAGACAGTTTGACTTTATACAGACCTACTAATGTGAAGCAACCAAAAAAAACACTTCACCAAAAGGTAAAATGCATCTCTACTGCTGCTACTCCTTCCCAGGATTCCTCATATCGCCACAGTTTGAAGCCATCATCAATATCTGCTTATTCTTCAGCCATAAAGACTGCTAGATTCCCCTGGTCACAAGCTGTTGCGTTCAGGCTCTACTTCCACCAAAATCCTGTTGTGCTAAGCAACAAGATTAGCAGAACTCTCTTTCTAAGTCACCTTTGAATCTACTGAACTCCACAACAGTGCACACGCTCCTTGAGAGGGAGGCTGAGAGAGCTGCTAATGAAACCACAGGATAAAGCAGGAGACATAAGACCTCCCTTTCTAAGAGGTCCCAGGCCCTCCTGCCACTGTTCTTTCTCCCATTACCTGTGGTGCATTCTATTCTCTTAAGAGTTTTGATTATGGGCTATTCACTCGTGGGCTTTTGAGATAGCCTTGGGACAATAGTTTTGCTATGTAGCTCAGGCTAGCCTTGAACTAATTCCTCCTGTCACCTCCACCATCCTTAGTTTTAAAGTGTACCTGAAATGTTTATGTATGTGTACTTATAGTAAATGTCTGTTTTCTTTCCTTGCCTGGGGCTCCATGAGGACAGGATCATGTAGATAACACTTAAACCAGTATTAAGTAGACACTTGAGTGATACAGAAATCATAGGAAAAGGGTAGACTATTAAATCTACTTTAATCCAAAAAAAAAAAAAAACTGTTAATCTTACATATTTTACATTGGTATGGATTTTGGTTTATTGGTAGAAATTTAAAATTAATTTTGTTATATTGTATGTATATTTCTACTCTTGTTTAGGGTATTATGTTTATGCAGCTCATTAAAAAGATTATTATATATTACATATATAATTAAGAAATACAGAATAGTCATCTATCATAGCAAACTTTAGTCACGTTAGGTATGTTTTCAAGGTCATACAGAGATATATTTCAGATAGATAGGCAATCTTCAAGCACTTCAAAGACCTATAGAATATAACATTTAAAATGTTTTAAGAATTTAAGACTTTTCTCGACAGTGAAACACGTCTGCTCCTGGCAGCACCAATTACTTCAAAGAGGATGATGGACATCAAAGAAACTCCATACGGAGTTTGTTTTCTTTTTGGCAAAAGCTAGCCATGTGGGCAAAGAAACTGCTCTTGCCTCAACTGATGACAGTTACTGTCCAAACTAGACCAGCAGGACGCAAGAAAGTGACTGCTGAACTTTGCCAAGACAGGGTAGGACAGTCCTTCTAAATTTGCTGCTTCACAGGAAAGTCTATCAGGCATTCTAGGCCTGTAGTCCAGAGCTGGATGCCCCAACGTTGCAGAGGAACATTGGATGACTGTCCAGGCAGCTTGAGGTCCCTGTTATTAGGTAATATTTCACCCTTCTTGGGTCTCTCATGGAGTTGAAGACTAAATAGTTATAATTATAGTTTTCCTTAGTTACAATAGAAAGTAAATTAGATACAAAACTTTAGACTCACCAAGATAATTATTTTCTCTAATTTTGCCAAATGCAAATAGATTAGATAGTGTTACTGTAATTCTTAATTATTAACTGTTTTTGTTGCATATAATCTTACTATGTTGAAGTTAAAACCTTCCTTTTTCATTAGACAAAAGAGGGGAAATGCTGTGGAATAATCCTCATATACACTGTAAAGATTTGTCACTCGAATTAGTTTAATAAAACGCTAGGCTGCTAGGTATTTGGGAGTTGCTAGCAAGATTTCTGCTGCTGAAACTTCTGCTACACTTGAGAAATAGTTCTCAAGTGAAAGACGCAAACATGTAATTCTCTCAAAGCTAGTTAGCACCACTATCATGCACATCTTCTTGGGTGGGCAGAAATCTGAAGGCCACTCACTCTTCTTTGCTATCTATTCTTTGCCTGTTACCATGATGTTGGGACAACCAAACACTACTACAATTCCATAGGCAGCTTTGTCTCTGTAATACTGGTATTTTCATCTGCAAGCAGCACCATGCAGACTACAAGGTATCAATATGATCCTCAATGTTCTCCTAGGTCTGCACAATCATTAGTCATGGTGGCCTTGAGGTGCGGCCTTCAAAGGCTTTGAAATGCTAAAACTCAGGCTGGAAAAGGCTTCTGTAGTTGAAAATCAAACATAATTCTTAAATCTTGAGGAATACTGGAGTAACATGGTCTAAATAAAACTAGAAATTCTGACGTACTTTTTTGATGACATGGAAGAAGGACTGAACACCAGTAATCTGACAGAAGCACATAAAGGTTTTTAAGGGAGTAGCACCATGTCCTTGTGAATCTCTCTTAACAGACCACCTACCTGCCTGACCAGAGCCAGAGTCCTAATCCATGTACTAGCCACACTCACTCGTTCATCTAGCCAGCAGTATTTACTAAACCCCTAGACTGGGAAACTATGTAAAGTAGTCCATCCTACAGGGATTATGTTTCAAGACTCCCTAGTGGATGCCTGAAACTGTAGACAAAACCCTTCATATACTGTGAGTTACCCACTAAATAAATATGTAGGATAAAGTTTAATTTTTGTTAAACACAGTAAGAGATAAACAGTAACTGGTAACAAAACAGAATAATTATAACAGTATATTGGAAAAAGTTATTTAAGACTTATGAATTGTTTATTTTTTGAATTTTCCATATAATATTTTAAAGCTAGAGTTGACCTGATTGTGAATAACAGAGATAAAAATCAAAAAGAAAACCTTAGATAAAGCAGACTACTGTTGCTGGCATCTAGAAATCTACAAAACAGAAAAAGCGGAACCTCCAGCAGGGAGGAGACAGGCATTAGGCAAATAACTGTATGGGGTATAAAACACTGAAACGACCTAGGAAGAAACTCTTTAAAGAACTAGTGAAGGTCTCGCTGAGACACCCAAGCAGAGTCATCAGAGACCACAGAGCGAGTAAACTGATTCGTGGTGGGGGAAGCAATCCAAGACAGACATGCCTCCGACTCCCTGAGCTACAAATGGGCTGAGGGGCTTAAGGAATTTGAGGAGGTCTGGAACAGAGAAGACAAGGAAGGGAAAAGCAGATGGAGATGATGTCAGGATAGGAAGCA
The DNA here is from genome assembly GCF_949786415.1 of Peromyscus eremicus. Classification (NCBI taxonomy): domain Eukaryota; kingdom Metazoa; phylum Chordata; class Mammalia; order Rodentia; family Cricetidae; genus Peromyscus; species Peromyscus eremicus. The sequence goes on from NC_081416.1 coordinate 45,736,955, forward strand.
CAAGAGAGAACACAAGCAGCCACCTAGCCCCACCTTTGACTTCTACTCTCATAGTGCAAATGACAAATTACTACTATTACAGGGAAAATCATTACAGACCCCAAGGCTGTAACAAAAAATCAAATGCCAAGCCAGGCCGCGGTGGCGCACACCTTTAATCACAGCACTCGGGAGGCAGAGCCAAGTAGATCTCTGTGAGTTCGAGGCCAGCCTGGTCTACACAGCAAGATCCGGGACAGGCTCCAAAACTACAGGGAGAAACCTTGTCTCGGAGAAGAAAAAAAAAAAATCCAATGCCACATGGTTGAGGATATGACTCTGTGGAAGAACATGAATTTAGCATGCAATAGGCCCTGGGTTCAACGCCCAGTACTGAAAAAGAATTCACATGCTACAAATGAAGACATAGCATACTCATTTCAACTGCCAAACTATCCACAGAGAAGAGACCCTCCAAAATGTGAGAAGATACTCTCAACACTGGTGGGGTCCGAATGCTCCCACCTTGCTCTGCTCTTACTTCTTGAGACTCAGCAAGGGTGGCGGTGGCTGTTCTAAGAACATCAAAGACAACTCCTGGCTATGGGCTTAGAGCCCATCATTCTTAGTGATGAAGAGAAACAACATTCAATCTCAACTCTATACACAGACTATGTAAGAATTCCTGGGTAACTGCTCGCCTTGGGACTTTAAATTTTAAATTTTTATTAGCAAAATATATTTTGCCTTTATAAAACTGGAGTATGTTGATTTTTAAAAGTAAACTTGAAGGCCTGGGATGGGCAGGTCAGTGGTAGAGCTCTTGCCTATAATGCCTGGGTTCCATCCCCAGCACTGTAAAAAATAAAAAGGCCACTTGAAAATGGAATGTTTCATTTGAGAGACACATTTCATATTTTAAAATCCATTCTTACTCATCATTACAAAAACAAGGAGCAAGTGCCTCTGGCCACCTACCAAACACACTCCCTTACTACTTGCTAATGGCGCCTACTTAGGGCACCCCGTCCTCTCTTCCACACCTTCAGCAATAGCAGCCCTGCTTTGTCTTAGGCAAGGTCCTCAGATCCTAAGGACGATGTCACTGCAAATCCAACTCCCCTTTGGAGACAATTCTAGATGTGAGACTCAAGAAAGGACTCTACCGATTCTGGTTACGCTCGTGTGTTGGGCAGGCAGGAAATTTTCCGTGCTCCTGGGAAAGAAACAAGACAAGAGAGAGACCATCTATCTCTGATTTTAATTCATCTGGCTGTGGAGCTAGAACCCCTGGGGTGAGCTTGCTAAGGCACTAAGAGGGGCCTGAAAGGAGGAGGTGTCAACCAACAGGAAAGACTACAGCCCTCCCTACCTCTGGACTGTTCTTCCTGGGAAATGAATATTCGCCTTGCTAAAACCAAGTGAAACTGAATGTTCCTCCCAGCAGCCTGCTGAAGCACTGGCTGACAGATAACTACGTTTTTCAATCCTATATAACTGCTGAATTTTAACTTTGAAAAGTGGAACACATTTAGGCAGATGAATAAACAGACAACCTTTCCCCTCTTATTTATTCTTTTGGTCTTAAGTAATGACATATATTCCTACCTGAAAATCATTTTTCAATTTCGTAAATAAACTTTGTAAGGACAAATTTTGAAGCAATAACCATTCAACTTATAAGTACTCTCTTTGGTGTTCACAAAGGCTAATTAAAAAAAAAAAAAAAACCCATGCCAACTTAGGCTCACAGTATTCTGAGAACAAGAAAGATTGACAGCAGCTTAGGCTGTGCTTTTGCTGTGCCTCCATGGGACTGCAGAACTCTGAATGAAAATCAGCCTTCTAACCAGGCAGTGGTAGCACATGCTTAAATCCAAGAACTTGGGAGGATGAGGAGTGCTGTGGGATGGTCTGTATGTCAAATGTGTTGCTCTGATTGGTCAATAAATAAAACACTGATTGGCCAATAGCCAGGCAGGAAGTATAGGCGGAAGTAAGAGAGAGGAGAATTGAGAGAACAGAAAGGTGGAGAGAGACACTGCCAGCCGCCACCATGACAAGCAGCATGTGAAGATGCTGGTAAGCCACGAGCCACGTGGCAAGGTATAGATTTATAGAAATGGGTCAATTTAAGACATAAGAACAGTTAACAAGAAGCCTGAGCCATTAGGCAAAACAGTTTAAATAATATAAGTGTCTGTGTGTTTATTTTATAAGTGGGCTACAGGACTGCTGGGGCTTAGCAGGACCCCGAGAGAAAACTCTCTAGCTACAGAGGAGGACCAAGGCCAGGCGGTGGTACATAGCTAAGACCTTGTTTCAAAATAAAAATAAATAAGTAATAATAATGTCTGGATTTTTTGTTAGTTTTGTGCGTGAGACCCTGGGTTTAATACCCAGAACCCAGCACCACTCTTTTAACATTCCACTCTGTGGTAGAGTTGGGAGTCAACCCTATGTCATGGGATGCATAAGTGTTTATCTGTACACATATAGAATCTGTACATATACAGAATACATGTATGTGAACCTAAGGTTAGCAGAAGCTCCACTGTTGAAGACAACAGATTACAGGAGTGTCAGAATCCAAATGCAGGCCCAGGTGGCACAAGCCAATGGCTCTTTGCAGAAGGCTTCATAGCTGAGTGAAGCGACACCGTGCAAACAGCAGCGTTTCCTCCCTTGCAGCTCACAGAGAAGATGTTATTTGCCTGCCTCCGCGGACACACATGATCTACAAATGCATTCCTTGCATAACTGCGTGTTGACCTTTTTTTATGTGTATAAAAGAAAATCTCCATTGAAATCACTCATCTCAATGCCATGTGAAATTCCATTCATTTCAGATTTCAACACGACTTGCATACTCAGCTTATATACTGCAAATGCCTTCAGAAGCTAAACAGAATGAAACTACAAATCCTGGTGACAAAATTGCACCTATGTGAACCTAAGAATATGTGCCGTTTGCGGCTGCCACATCACTTGTCCTCTCAGAAAACACCTGAAAATGAAGTGTACAGCCTCGAGTCGGATTTGGCTCTCAGGTGGCTCAATACCAAAGGCAGGCCTGTTTTCCACATTGCGCTTTTCCTTTCAATCATCTTTTTCTTTCTTCCTATTTTTTCCCTCTATTTGAGACAAGATGTTACTCTGTAGCTAGGATGACCTGAGACTTCTATGTAGCCTAGGCTGGCCTCAAACTCATAGCCACCACCCCACCTCAACTTCCCCAGGTGCCAGGATTACAGGCAGAGCCCTGGCAAAGCAAGGGCTATAACCATAGCAAACAGAACACACTCTGAGGTAGAAGAATGCTACAAAATGGTTGTTGGCAAACACCAGAAAAGGCCTATTTCAATAATAAATCCTTAATTAGCTCCCATGCTCACAGAACACCAGGATACAGGATCAGCACCAGACTCCCCCTCTTCCAGTACACCACATCACACCTGTTCATTAGCTTCTGGCTCCTTTCAATACTCTGCCCTCTGGTCCTGCAAACCATCTCACTTCTTTCTATGATTTCCCTTTGCAAAACAGGATCACACAAGAAACACTTAAAGCAGGCCAGTGGATTACTTTAATTCCTGTAATAAAAATGCAAAGTTTTCCATGGGCCTTCTGTATTCACCTTACATCTGAGCTAGCAGGAGCTGGGAGGGAAGGTCACCTAGGCTGAGCCTGCCCAGTATGCCAGAAAGAAGAAAAGAAACACTGACATTTGCTTGTATTTTTTAAATCTTTTTTCACTTTTACAAGGCAGAAGAACAGTGATATAGCTAGACACAAAACTGTATATTTAAAAAAAAAGCCTAAAAAATAAAGACAAAAAATAATATGGTTATAACTGCTTACAAGCTACCAGATTTGAATCAAAATAAGTAGGTTTTTATGTACAATCCATTTATTTTTCTATTTTAATTTCAAAACTTTCCAATGCTATTACTAAAATGCCTAGCTACTTTAATGAGAACTTTTTTATTGGAAGCTCATTAACTTCTACGCAAATCAATTTAATTCTAAATATGTATGTTCCAAAGCTACAACCACAGAACTTACAGTATGTGTTTGCTCTAACAGAAAAATATTCCATTTTTAAACAAGCTGTCAAAAAAAAGGATAAAGAACAAATGGAATAAAAACATTGTGCTCACTGTGTGTCTCGGCCTCTTGAAAAGGCAGTATTATAAAAGTACAAGTAAATTTGTAATTATCAAGGTATGCATCTTATATTTCTTGAAATCTTTACACACACACACACACACACACACACACATACACAAATGGTATTTCAAAAAAAATGGTACCCTTTACTGTGGAGACAATAAACATTAGAGCCAGATTTACACTCAGGGTAGATGACATAGGAGCTCATACTTTAGCTATCCAAACCCAGTTTGTGAAAGTCTCAGTGGAACAGTAACATAGAGACATCTAGCCTCTCAATATTACCATGGCCTTCAGATTATATAATCATTTATAAAAATACAAACTGGAAGAGTTTGAGCCCCTCCCACACTCAGCTCGAATGCCTGCCCACTCTGTATCTTAGGGATTCTCCTGGGTTTAAATGCTATGTGACCTCCAGCTGCAACTTCCTGCTGCCACAGAATTCTGTTTCCAGACTACATCTTGCCTTCCACCTGATGTGCCCTTTCAGCTTCAGAGCCTGGCACCTATGCTTCTCAAAGGAGAGCTCTGGATACAGGCAAGGTAAAGTGTTCAGCACTGATCCCTCAAGCAGGGGGCTGCTCTGCCAATTCAGTAAGTGGCCAGATAAAAGAGTCTGTTGTGAAGGCTGGAACTGGCCTACATCCTCCTTTGAGACCCAGATTCTCAGTGTGATCATGACAAACCATTAATCACAGGCACCATGTGAGCAAGAGCAGTCCCTGGGCACCCCAGTGGCTCATCCCAAAGGCCATCTCCAGAGGGCAGTTTGCAGAGTCTCATATGAATGATCACTATGTTATAAACAAATATGGTTGACTTGCTTAGCAAGAGGATGAACCATCAGGCAAAGGAAGAACGAAAAAAAAAAAAAACGTGCTTCAGTCTTCTGGCTGAAAGCACATTCACAATAGGCAACAGAATCTCTCCATTCCCAGCTGCCAGCGTCCCCCTCTCCCACTGTCCCAGCACCTAGGCACAATAGCCCAGGCCCAAGCCCAGGCTTCCAAAATGCATGTCCAGCAGCTAGTGGCCATTTACAAAGCAGGAAGGGCAAGGTCAAGCAGCCTGACTTCCTGCTAAAGGCTGCCTTGGGCGTTCCCATCAATTTATAATGACATGCAGTTCACCAGTAAGAGCAGCTGCCAAATGAAAGGAAATACAAGAATTCTCATTCTGCCTTTTGTGTCTGCAGCATTTTTTTATTTGCTCAGCACCCCAGTACCTTGGTACCCATTTTCACAATATATTTGAAGTGAGATTCGGTCCTATGAAAAGCACCAAACAGATGCAGAAACAATTGTCAAACACTGAAACACTCCTTGATTCTTCCTAAGGCTACACAGTAGTTCTAAACCAAGAAAAAAGGTAACAAGGATACATCCCTGTTTTTATTTTACCTTTTACTTTTCACATCTGGACTTAGTTCAAACAGCTGTCATTTCTAACAACTTCACAGAAAATACACACACCATTTACTTTATGGAAATGTCTTCAAATCACCTGATGAATTTAGTTATTTGGAAGTTACTTCCTCCTGCATCAACACATGAACAAAATGACAAGCATGACACAGAACAAATGAATACTACTGAGATTCACAAGACCACTGCTGATGACGGCATTTTTGTATTGTCTCATGCCAAAGACAAAGATGAGTATCAACCGTATTTATGAACTACTGAAGTGAGACTGTGATGGACGGCAATCTATCAGGTCTAAGTGCAGCCTACCTGGAGATGTTTCAAATCACTCCTCCTTCTAATTTGAAAGGAGAACCAGCAAGTAAAATAATTTCAGCTTACAACATTCGATTCTAGTCATCTAACAAAAGAATTTACTCTATCCCAGAAGTGAAGACCAACCTGGACAGCTATAAAGGCTCTGAAACAGAACACCATTTTTCTATAAATATTTCCTCTCTTCTGCTAAATAATCTCGTTAGGTTTGATGAACAAACATTGTCCATATCGTTCTGAGCACTGACTCAGTTCTCCAACAGCTGACAGAGAAATCCATTAACTCCAAGAGTCAGATCTCACAGAAAAGCAGTCTTCAATGGTGGGAAGATGACATCATGCCAATCTCCAGGAGAACTAAGGAATCAGGCCTCCCATGGTGAAATTAGCTTAAACATCTCATTTTTCTGCCAGGTGACTGATCAGAACAAAGGCTCCACAAGTCTTTAGGGGACTGTTTATTTCAGCAAATATTTACTGACCATCTACACTATGGCCTGGCATTGTGCTAGGAACTTAAGGTACATAGAAAGAAAAGGAAAAATGAAGAAACGATTTGTTTTAACCTAAAGGCTAAGCCAACTCAAAGTTCAAATTTCATGAGGATCCTACGGAAATTCACCAACCATGGGAAACTGGAAACCAATAGAAATGAGAAAGAACAGTTTTCTGTAAGAGAGAATCAATTAATTCCCTTGTGGGGTTAGACATGTGATTAAAGCTCTGCTAGGAAGTGCCATTTAGCAATGAGTAGTGCATCAGCTGGCTTCCTTGCACCAGAACAGATGTAGATTAGAGCTGAAGAAAACAGTCCACTTAAAAATACTAAAAGCTGCCCAGGTATAGTGCTGCCTTTAATCCCAAGACTCAGGAGGCAGAGGCAGTGGATCTCTGAGTTTGAGGCCAGCCTGTCTACACAGCAAGTTCCAGGTTAGCCAGGGATACACAGTGACTCTTGTCTCAAAAACAAAGAGGGGAAAAAGGGAGGGGCTAAAAGAAAACATTAGCAGAGAAGCTTACTTGTAGAACAAGATACTTTTCTTAAAAGAAATCACCTAATATAACTTCAAATATTAGAGAGTAAAATCTAAGACAATACCTTAAGTTAGAAGTGACACTAAAAGTTAATTAGCATACACAATTCATCTTTCCCCTGTAGACTGAAAACTATGGGATGATTTTAAGAAAAATCAAATGTACTTAAAAAAAAATTTATGACAGGAGACTTAGAGAAACACCTTCATGTGCTGGAAATCCGGCTTCAAGTTCAGACGGTAACAAAAGAAACTTTGCATGTCTGTCCTGCGTCATTAGGAGAGATTCTTCGCCAGGTGCTATATCGCTTATGTCTAAGGAAGACTATAATCCAGACATAAGGGATGCTTTCTGTGTCAATTCAAGTAAAGTGGTTACCATTAACTTAACCACAACTGTAATAAAAAAAAATTTTAAAAAAAGCTTGTCTGGTGATACACGCAGAAGATGAGAAGAGTAAAGCCTAGGAGTGCATAATTAAAACATGCCACCTTGCTGACACAGACTGCACCAACAGTATAACAATTAAGATCACATATCAATAATTAAGCCTCCAAGTGGGACTGACAATACATAGTTCCATTAGCAGCAATTTAAGGTTGTTTTAGGAAGTAACTGTAAATGCTTGCTCGGAGCACAGTAAACAGGAAACAACCAAATTGTTTACTATTCATCTTTCAATTTGTTAGAACTAATCAAAATAACCTTTTCTCTTAAAAGGCACATCTGAAAACATAGGAAAAAAGATGTCAAGAGTATGTAATCAACACCAAGATTCAAAATATTTAATACCAAACAAAACACACCTTTCAATCACAACAAATATAGGATTAAGCACACAGAGAAGTCAGAAGTGGTATCATATGCCTTTAGTCCCAACACACAGGACAAGAGGCAGGAGATCTATGAGTTAAGGCCAACTGGTCTACAAAGTGAATTTTAGACCAGCCTACACAGTGAGACCTTGTCTTAAAAAAAAAAAAAAAAAAAAAAAAAAAAACAGAGACTGACTAAAGGTCCTGGGTTCCATCCCTAGAACCCAAAATAAAGTGAAATAACCCTGTAATAACCATGTAACTAACAGGGGCATAGGACCAGTTTCTAACTCTTTCAGAATGCAGAAGAGAAAGTAAATAAAGCCACTTGTGCACTGACAACTATTCTGTTAAACAGGAATTGCAGGTCTTGGGGTTTTGTTGAGAAACAGAAAGCAGTGTTGACTATACCAAGAAATATTCCCAAACAGCAGAATGTAATCACTCTGTACAGAGAGCTGCTTTCCATAACCACAAGCCACTTGGTCCATTAAATTATAAAAATGAATACTGCTTTGAGTTCTCAAACTTATTTTTTTTTCCTTTCCTTTTCTTTTTTAAAGTTTAAAAATGGCAGTTTTCCTCTGGCCCCAACTTCTGTTACCTGGAATCTTGGGGACATTTATTGAGACTCCGAGTCCTCATCATGAATGTACTCTTCACCACAACCCACAAAAGCAAGTTATTTTACTTAGTTTACAAACAAAGAGGCTGAGGTGTAAGAGTGTAACTTTAATCCATTTTAAGAGTGGGTAGTAACAGAATTACTGAAGTAACTCCAACGGATGCTGACTTCACAGCAATTTCCAATGCTTCAAATGAAATCACACATGGAGGAGCACCACAAAACACAACGGCTGTGTATTTACAGGCCATTCTAACAAACAGCATCATTCTTCTAACTGGCACTTTCTTTGCAGTCCTTCCTCTTGAGCACTATTCAGGAAATGAGAATACATCAGAGGAGACACAAAGCCTCCTCTAACATCAACCTCTTCTCACTGACTCCCCCAAGAATCTCCCAGAGAGTAGCTATGGGCAGAGATGAGACCAGCTGTCTAAGGTCAGAAGAATCCAAAGACAAGAGGATTGTGAAGTTAGTGTTGAAAATATTTACAGGCCCAAAGCGAAGAATGCAGAAGAACCTTGGAGCGTAAACAGAGTCTGGTGGTCCAGGCCTGTAGCGCCGGCTGCTTGGGAAGCTGAAGCAGGAAGACCTTGAGTTCAAACCCTGCCAGGGCACAGAGTGGAGCTCAGCATGAGTAACTTCTGAAAACCCAATCTCGGATTTTAAAAATTAAAAAAAGGGCTGGGAGTGTTAGATTGGTGATAGAATGCTTACCTGCCATGCTCCAAGAAGCCATAGCCTTAATTTCAGTCCCATGCTAATAAATAAATAGACAGACAGACAGATAGATAGATAAATAGAGCAAAAATACTCATTTGATTGCTGACTTTACAGCAGACAGAGGTGCCCCCCATTATCTGAAAGCTCTATCTAAACCCCCAAGCAGACCCTGGGCACTGAGGAAAACGGTGAAAACATCCTTGGTCTCCTGCAGCTTTTTTCTCCACTAGCGTCCTTTTTAGGATGATGTGAAGGCTGTATATTCCTTGTGATTCCCTAGCACATCAAGACCACAGTTCTGAACATAAATAAATTCCTTAACCAGCAGGAACTGTGCTTTTTAACTGGGGATTTGAACCCACAACTTATATACACTAATAGAAACAGGGAATGCACGGCATTATAGCTGAAAAGGAGAAAATAAATATATTGATGGTCAGCAAATATTTTTTCTTCCTAATCTTTCTCATAACTATCTATCTTCTTTTCAATACTCACTGAGGACCAAGAGAATCTATTTCCTTTCAATTAACCACAGCACATATTACAGAACTAGATACATAGGAGGTCCTCAGTAAGTATTCAGTGGTTACTTTCATATAAGACATTGAGAAAAAGTTCCACATCCTGAGAGACTTTTACAGCACTGGACTTAATGAATCAAAGAGGGGAAAAAACAAACAAACAAACAAAAAAACCAAAAGTTTAAAAAAAATCCAAAACAAAAAGGGTCTTGGGGCTGGGGAGAACTCTGAGAGCAGGTGCTTGCCCATGCAGGCATGAAGACCTGAGTTCAACCCCTAGACGCCATATTAAAAAGCTGGGCACAGTTTATTACAAATATATATATTTGTAATCCAAAGGCTGATGGAGACAGAAGATAGTTAAATCTCTGGGACTTCAAAGTGAACCAGCCTGGCCTACTTGGAGAGTTCCAGGCCAGTAAAAGACCTTTTCAAAAAAACCAATGCAGACAGCAGAGGAGGAACATAGGAGACTGACCTCTTTCCTCCACACAACACAGGCACTCTGTACACATACATATATACACACACAGACACACACACACACACACACACACTTGCATGCGTGCACACTGGAGGGGGAGGGGTTGAGGGAGATTTATTTGCATTGCGCTCCAAGACTGTCAATGGAGCTAAACCTTGATTCAGAGGGCGGAGTACACGTTCAGCTGGCTGGGGAATAAACTAGAGGTTTTGGCAGACCCAGATGAGGATAGCGGGACACAGGAAGGAATACGGAAGGGCTTAAAAAGATTCACGGACCTTTTTCCATCTGGGAAGGAGGAGAGGCAGGTCAGCTGATGGTTTCTCCATCGTTCTATGTGTCTATCGGGTTTATATCCTAATATCTGACTCCCAAACTTTATTAATAAAACAATAAAAGTAGCTGCTATGGGGGAGGGGGGTTACACAGAGGGCCTCATGTAGCCCAGGGTGGGCTCCAACTCATAATGTAGCTGTGATCTTGAACTCCTGATCCTTCTGACTCGGCCTTCCTAGTGATGGGATTACAAAGCATGAAATACCATGCCCAACTGGTCTTAAACAGTGAGATTAAAAATGGTGAGTGGGAAAGTGAAGTATGTATGCATAATGGCACATATGCATGAAAATACTGTAAAGAAACCCATCATCTTCTATGCTAACAAAATACTAGTTTAAAAAAGAAAAAATAATGGTAGATGAGCAGGAGGTCAAGGGACTACAACTAGAAGAGAAGCTGAGAAAAAACAGCATTTGTGATGGGCTTTGAAGAATGGGTAGGGCTTGGGAAGGAGAGGTGGAGGCTTTCCAGGAATGGGAGTGAAGTGCCCAGACAATTATGAGGATGGGCTGAGAAGGAAACCCGAGATTAGAAGCAAACAGGAGGAAATACAGTTGGAAAGGAAAGGCCAGATCTGACACTACCCGACCAACATATAAGACTCTCTAGCCTTTATTTTGCAAGTAATAGGAAGTAATGAAAATTTTCAATTGATGACATACATAATCAATACAGGGCAAGAACAGTAACCCCTGAGTAATGTGGAAAATGCAGGCATTTCCCCGAGGGAAGTAGGTGTTCACTGGCTCTAATGTGGGGGAGGGGCTTAACACCCGGAAGGTATGCAGCTGATTTCTCTCTGCACAGGCAGCACTGACCAGAGCATATGACTTGGTGTTTCAACACCTCATACACTTCTCCCAAGACACCTGTGGCCAGCTCAATGAGAGCATTCCAGACACACCAGGTGGAGACCTTGAGGAAGCAGGGCTGAGGGCCAGAGGAGCACCAGTGGACAGGAACTCATCTTAGAGTGGTATTCAATTACAGTTCACAGCCATAATGCAAAATCAGCCAAAGAAAAAGGAGCTTGAACAAAGTCTAACTGAAACCAGACACAAGTTCCCGCAGATCCTCACAAAGTACGCCTGTACAGGATATACAAAATGTCCCCCACAACCACTTGTAACCACTCATGTTCACCTCAGCCTACTAGGAGCCCAGGATTCCTGGGGACTGGGTACAAATGCACTGTCCACTCAGCAGTGAGCAGAACCCCAGACTCCCAAGAGGGAAGCAGGTGTTCAGTGCACAGTGCATTATTTGTATGGACAGTACAGACTAGGAGCCACTCACAGACCCCCCTGAAACACACGTTCCCACGTGTGACACGGGACCACCTTACAGAGCAGGCTTGCTATGTAAGCTCTCTTCAGCACAGGGTCCAAATGTAATCTTGGAACTTGAGTTCCATGCTCCGGATTAAGATGCCCTGGGCCCCACCAAACTAGTCACTAGGTACGTGTTATGGGAAGTCTGGAGAAGGTAGGTGTGTGACTGCTTTTGTCTAGTAAATTTATTGTAATATGTCAGCTAATTTCATAGCATAATAAACCAGAACACAAATCCACTATGTTTATAAAGCATAAAGTATGCATTACATATTTTACTATTTAATTATATTACTATAATTACTTAAAGAGTTACATATTACTATCTGGGTGCAATTATGTCAATAAAAATACATTGTCCTCTGCCTCATTAGATCCCATTTTAGAAGAACTCTCTTCCAATAAGATATAGAACCAAAAATCTTCCCTTATGAACATACAAAAAGCAAAACAAAAAAAGCAGTAAGGCGCACCCGTTTCTGCTTTTTCTGTCTCTGTGTCTAGTGTATCTTCCCCAGCCCCAGTAGTCTAAGAGTCTTTAGTTTCAAAATAAATGAAGTTTATCTCCAACCTACTCATCTCACAGGCCCTAAAAAACACAAACATGCTAATACAAGAAGACTAATTTGCAGTGGTAAAAGAACACTTGAAAACATGATAAAGAGCAATCCAAAAGTATTTTTGTTTGTTTTGTACACAAAGGACACTCTAGAAAATAAAAACCTTTAAACTAAAATATTTTAATAAAAGAAATATAATCTTATAAATATGGATTCTGATGCTGATAAATTTATTCACTGTATTCGCCTACTCAAGCAAAACCACCCACTAGAAAACTGGGAAGACAAAAAAAAAATCCAACAGCCTCTGCACCATCTGATTTTGCCATGGGTTCTAAAAATTTATATTCAAGAACATACAAAGAGGCTAGAGAAATTCACACAGCCATGCATCTTTAATTTCAGCTGACAGAGATGAGCGATACTTCAGTTGCCCAAAGTAAATGTCAGCAAGCTGGTTCCTTTCTTGATCTCTGGACTTACCCTGCAGACTCCACCCCCTCCCCACCCCTGCCATCTCAGAAGGGACAGTGATTTATCTGCATGTAGACAGCACATTTTAAACTCAGGTTTGGATTCCAAGGAAACCTTCAGAAAGGTATAAAAATTTGTGTTAATCATACCCAAATTATAATAGTGACCCACTACTGACCAATTTTTAAACACTGGTGTGATGGCTAAAATATTTTTAAAACAATTCTCATGAATGTGAAAGAAAACAAAAGTGGGTTTGGTCATTTTAACTAACCATAAAAAAAAAGTTAGGAAAAACATTTGTCTATGGCCATACACCTGGGCATACCCAAGCTCATCTGAGCTCAGAAGCTGAGCAGAGACAGGACCTGGTTATTGCCTGGATGAGAAGGAAGAAGACATTCCAGAAGACCCACATGATACCTAATGGAAAGTGGGGGAGACTGCCCCTCTAGAGATAACACACTCAAATCTTCACACACTCATCTTCTCCGTTACATTGTAGAAAAAAGCAAGAGCCTGGGCTCACCACTCTCCAGGAGTCAGTATGTGTCTACTGTGGAAAGGGTCTTCTGCTGCGGGCCACAGCCTGATTAAGGCAGCATCTATTAAGAATTAGGGGTCAGCCGGGCAGTGGGGCAGCACTCCTTTGATCCCAGCACTTGTAAGGCAGAGAAGAGGATCTCTGCGAGTTTGAGGCCGGCCTGGTCTACAAAGCAAGTTCCAGAACAGGACAGCCAGGGCTACACAGAGAAACCTGATCTTGGGGAGGAGGGGAGGGAGGGGAGGGGAGGGGAGGGGAGGCGAGACAGACAGACAGAGAGACACAGAGAGAGAGAGAGAGACAGAGAGACAGAGACAGAGACAGAGAGAGAGAAATATCAAGGGAGGCTAAAGGCTCATAGTTATTTACTATCAGTTCTTCCCCTGCTACCACTCCTACCATCTAAGAAAAATGGAGTTTATTTTGTACTAATCATATATTTCTACACACACACACACACACACACACACACACACACACACACACACACACTGAATAATACAACTTACTATCCAATTTCCTAAATGAGAAATTTAAACTGACACCAGCTAATGTTAGTGCTAAAAATGTAGCATGGTGTGAAAATGTGTAAAGTATACATTTATAAATTGGCTTTCTCTCTTTTAAAAATCACTTGTCTGGGGTTGGGTATACAGACCAGCTAGCAGAGTGCTTGCACAGCATGCACTAGGTTCTGGGTTGGGTCCCTAACACTGCATGAACAAGGTAGCATAGATCTGTAACCTCAATATGCCCATAATATCCCAGCAGTTAAGAGGTAGAGGTAGGAGGATCAGAAGTTCAAAGTTGTCTTTGGTTATGGGGCCAACCTAAGGTACAGAAGACTGCCCCCCCCCAAAAAAAAAAAGCCTCATGGGGAAAAACCATTAAACCAATTTGGCTGGAAAACAAATGGATAATTTAATTCTTTTCCTAATCTACATGGAAACTAGAATTCAGAGGAAGAGGCAGAGGGGAAAAATTCCTTCCCTCTTTAGTAATAATGGCCATCATGACTTATTTGGCACTTCAGGATCCAGCAAGAGCACTGATAGCAAGGACTGCCACTGCCACAGCCACAGCCACAGCCACTGCCACAGCCACCGCCACAGTCACAGCCACTACCACTGCCAGTCACAGCCACAGTCACAGTCACAGTCACAGCCACCACCACAGCCACAGCCACAACCACAGCCACCACCACTGCCAGTCACAGCCACCACCACAGCCACCGCCACAGCCACCACCACAGCCACCGCCACAACCACAGCCACTACCACTGCCAGTCACAGCCACCACCACAGCCACCACCACAGTCACCACCACAGCCACCACCACAGCCACTGCCACAACCACAGCCACCGCCACAGTCACCACCATAGCCACAGCCACAGCCACAGCCACCACCACTGCCAGTCACAGCCACCACCACAGCCACCGCCACAGTCACCACCATAGCCACAGCCACAGCCACCACCACCACAGCCACTGCCACAGCCACAGCCACTGCCACCGCCACAGCCACCGCCACAGCCACAGCCACCACCACAGCCACAACGTGCAAGAGGCCCAGGCAGACAGGGACAGATGACTACCTCCTGTGACAAAGAGATTAGGCCACAGTCAAGGATGGGCAGCTCTCCCGTCTCTTCACTTCTCTGTTCCCTTTTATACCCACCTATGTAGCTCAAACTTAGGTTTTTGTAAATATAGTTTTGGCACTACACACACTAGGAAAGTAAACAACCAAGTTATACCCAAAGTCTGAAGTCAGTTAAATTCACACTAAAGGATGGGGTTATAGCAACCCTGAAATCTGTACGTGTGTACACATGTAGGAGTGAACATGCGTGGCTGCATCTGCGTGGGGGCCAGAGGTCAGACTCGGGTGTCATTCCTCAGGCTCCAGGGGTCTGCTCGCCTCCTTCTCTCCCACATCGGGATGACAAGCACAGCCCACTTTTTGAATGGATTCCGAGGGTCCTCGCGGTTGGCATACTCCTTACCAACTAAGCTATCCCTTCCCTAGTCTTTACTTACTGTGTTTTTAGGCTTTAATATGCAGCCAAGACTGACCTTGAACTCATTATCCTCCTGCCTCAGCATCCTGGGCGCTGGGATTACAGGGTCCATCATACTGGCTGTCCTGAAATCTTTTATTTTTCCTAGTTTTCACGGTAATTTTGTAGAGTTTCGGGGTTTTGTTTTTGTTTTTCCCCCACATGTAATTTCCTATGAAACCTATCCTAACAGGTATATCTACTTTCTTCTGATAATGAACTGGATAGGATCACAAACACTAGAAATCTATGAAACAAAGCTTAAATGAACTTGATCCTGGAAGGATATTCCCACAGAATAAGAATAAAATTCATTACAAAATAAGTATTCTCGGTAATTGAGAAGGGGAAAAAAATTCATGTAAATACGAATAAAGGGATGTGGGGAAATGCAGAAAACTGGTTTATCATTCACAGATCACAAACTGGACTAGCAACACAGAAACTACATTGAGAAAAATGAAATATACATCAGCAACCAGGGAACCAGCATGGAAAGGGAGGAAGAGAACACCCTTTGCACCCTTTGCATTCAAAATTGCTATGAACTTCCTAAGATGATGTATTTGGTCTGGAGTCATGAGCATCTTAGTTCAAAAGATGATACAGAAATGTTATGTATGACGACATACTCCATACATTGTGTTATTTTCATATACAGGTATTTTTTTCTATTTAGATTAAAACTAAGGTAATAAAAGACATAATCTAAGGTAATAAAAGACAAGCCTTGGTTCCTATTTCCTGAGAAATGATGGACAGAACGAATGATACTGAAATAAAGACAATCCAGGGAGCATCATTAGGAAAATTAGGTATGTTCCAATGGGTTCCAAACTACCTACATTTCTAAGATATGAAGCCTGAACCTAGTTACAAACAAACCTCAAATAAATGTTACGAAAGCTTTCAAGCCAACAGATAACTGAACAGAATTAATCCCACTGACTATTCAAAGGGACAGACTAACACAAATTAAAGATATTACATAGGCAACTCAAGTATGGGGTGCAAGCCTGGACTTTAAAACATATTCTTAACGGAATCCGTAATTATAATTCTCTGGGAAGGATTTCACACACATTAATTACAGTCATCAAGACTCAGAGCAGACTTCCTAGAAAGACAGCACAGTACTCTTAGATCAAGGCCTCTGACTTGATCATTACATGTTGTACACATGTATCAAACTAACATACTGAACCCTATAAATATGTACAAGCATTCTGTTAATTAAAATTTTGGCAGGAAAAAAATAAATTCAAAAAACTATGGCAGGGCATGGTAGTGCACACCTTTAACCCCAGCACTCTAGAGACAGAGACAGGTAAATCTCTGTGGGTTCAAGGTCAGTCTGCTCTGTATAGTGAGCTCTAGAACAGCCAGGGCTACATGGCTAATGAAACCTAGTCTGTCTGTCTGTCTTTTTTTTAAAGGGGAAAAAAAAACTTTCTATTTTTGAAAACAAAGGAAAACAGGTAAGTAAAAAATCCTCACTTAAGGCAACAACAGCTTAGGATTTATGAGCAGACGGGACAAGTGGACCAGGCAGTGTCCACACGTAAGCCTCTGCTCACAGAAACGATACTAAGGGAAGCCTGTGGAAAGAGAATCTCAAACCCCAGGTGTCCCCCACCCCCACCCACAAGAAGCAAGTAATACCTGAACGGAACTCAAATTCCTACCTATCCTAATTGGGGGGAGAGGTGCGTAAGAGAAACTACAAAGTTAACCCACTTCAGTCTTCCCTCGGCGTCCACTTAACTCAGAAGCTGAGGTCTAGAAGCAATTCTGCTTTGGCAAAGTGGTTTAGATGTGTCGAGACTCACCATCACAGAACAAGGCTGTCTGAAACCATTTATCAAATCTTGGCTCATCCAAGTCAGGGAAAGTGAAGGAATTAGGGGAAAGAGAGTCAACAGCATAAAGAAGCGAACTTCAAAGATGGACCCAGGGCTGATGCCAGTCTTCAGGCCAGTCCACTGAGAAAAGAGCTAAAATTAAAACACATACCATGATCTCCCACCAGTACTAAAAGGAAGACACGAACTCAGTCAGGACAAATACAGAACCAAGTCAGTGAGACTCCACCCACCTTGTTCTTAGTCAAGTGAGCTGGACAAAATCTAGAACATTCCTAAACAAAAATGAAGGCACAGCACAGGACACAGAAAAGAACCTTCTAGAACATTTACTCTCGAAACTGAAGACAAAGCTATTACTTGGCTCTGCTTTGTCTCCTATTAAGAAAATGTGCACTGCTGGAATGGGACACTAAAAGAGACAGTTACTGCCAGGGCTACAAAAGAGAATTAGAAGGAAACACTTGCAAATATTAAAAAGGAATTTGGATACAATACACAACAGGCACTTCATTCATTCAACGTCAAATTGCTGACACTTGTTCTTTTTATGCCAAGCACTGCCAAGTCAGTGATACAGACAATCTGAGCAAATCTCACAGGAAGGAACAGAGAGAAGCAATTAGAGAAGTTGACAATTTGGGTAGAGAAGCCACAGAACCCAGTTAGGAATGACTGGTGTCTCTAAGGGAAAAAGTTACTATGACAATGTAAAAGGACAGTCTTACACTGGGGAAAATCTTTGAACTATAGGATAAATGTACATATGGAATGGGTTCAGAGTATTTAAAGACAAATAATAAGGATAAAACAGAGAAGCAGGACCCACTGACAAGCTCCCCATGTTATAGAAACAAATCTGAAAAGGCAAGTCATGAAGAAAAAATACTCAGATTGACTTCTTACAAATTCAGATATCAGCAAACACTACAGGAACATCTACCATGTGACAATAGCGTGGATATGAAAGAGATGTCATGTGTGCTTCCTATCCCCAAGCAAATCAGTGTAAATTACTTCATCCATGGACCCTTTATTAAAAAAAAAAAATCTACCTGAAGTCTGGGGCTGTCGATCAATAGAGATCCTGCTTAACATACACAAGACTCTGGTTTCAATCCCAACACTGGGAAGATAGAGATAGTGAAAGAATATTCATTTAAACACATAATTCATACTAAATATATTTTAATACAGACAAAACACACATACAATAAAATTTCTGAAAGAAACAAAATAACAAGCAATATGTGTCCTAATACTTGGGTGAAGTTCTTTAAACTTAACTTGCAATCATTTCTCACGCTTATCCCAGTATTTAACATGAAGTCAAAATCTGAAGGAGTTCTTAAAACACTGTGCAAATATGTGAACTCTACCGTCTGTAATTTTCAGAAATTGTGTACAATCATCTTCCAAACACTGAGGAGGACTGAGACTGTAGGCAGACTCAGACGCTAGACTGGAGCCTGCAGAGAGTCAGTCCAGACAGAAGCCACTGAAGAACAGAGCCTGGAGCAGAAGGGCGAGCCAGGAGGACTGAGACAGATGTGAACGGTCAGGCAGCTGTTCCCACAACAGGAACAGAACAGAGGAAACATGTGTTAACTCTGTGAACACAGAAACAGTCCTGAAGAGCCTACTGACATACACCCATTACATTCAAACTAATGTAACTCAGTTTTTTCTACATTTAGCCACTAAAAGACCATCCATAAAACACAGACCTAGGGAAAATGCCCTTAGCAATTCATAATTTTACATTGTTCATAGATGGTTCATCATTCCATACATTCACTGCCATCTCTGAAAAGACTGCTAGAGAAATAAAATACGTGTAAATTAAAATGGGTTATTGTTACCACTCACCAGTCAGATGTGGAGAACGGTTTTAAGCCTTGCACTACTTGTGTGTTTACAATAAACAAGAGGAATAAAATGCATAACACAAATCAAACACCAGGAAAAGCAGAGAACAAAAGTAATACAGATCAAGGGCCAGTAAGTTACGGCCAGAACGTCTGTTTTCAGAAATCGAGGTTTATCTGACTACAGCCACAGCAACTCATCAGTGAAGTATTTATGTCTGAGCTGGGTAGTTCCAGCAGAGATCACATGCCCCACCCTCCACAGTACACTGGAATCTAAGTAAACAGCAGCCCACTGCTGGTACAGGTGAGCGTGGGGAGACATAGGAAACACTCTTTCTTCTCTGAAGCTGACAAACTGAGAAGTAAGACTGCATGCTACATAGGGTACCAAAATATTAAGATTAAAATCAGACTGCACAGCCAGGAATGCGGCCACATCTTGAATCCCAGTACTCTGAGGCAGAATAGGCAGATCTCTGTGAGTTCTAGGCCACTCTTGGCTACAAAGTAAAACTCTGTCTCAAAAACAAAAAGAAAGGGGGGGTGGGGACGGGACCACCTATATCCCTTCCAAATTACCAACATAAAAAATACAACAAAAACCTAGTAGAGGACCAGAGAATGGCTCAGTGGGTTAAGGCACTTGCTGCCACGCCTAATGACTGAGTTTGGAGCCAGAACCTACATGGTCCAAGAAGACAGACTCCTGCAGGCTGTCCGCTCACCTCCACACACACGTGTGCACACATGAACTCACACAAAATTAATTAATTTTAAAACTTGGGAAGTAACAACAGTAAATAGAATAGAAAATGCCCAGTGTGGTGGCACACCCCTTTAATCCCTGCCTTGGGAAGCAGAGGCAGGCAGATCAGAGTTTGAGGCCAGCCTGGTCTACACTTGAGTTCCAGGCCAGGCAGGACTACACAATGAGACCCTGTCTCAAAAAACAGGGGGGAAAAAAAAAAAAGGAATAGTTGAAAATAAGGGGAAAAAACACCAAGCAAATGGAAACAAAGCAATACCCAGCACTGATGAATTCACAATCTAACAACATCCATGAAGTTAATGAAATCTTAATTCTCATGGGCATTTTTACATACCTCAAAACAGGATACTTACATACATTAAAAGCAAAAATTAGCCGGGCGGTGGTGGCGCACGTCTTTAATCCCAGCACTCGGGAGGCAGAGACAGGTGGATCTCTGTGAGTTCGAGGCCAGCCTGGACTACCAAGTGAGTTGCAGGAAAGGCGCAAAGCTACACAGAGAAACCCTGTCTCGAGAAAAAAAAAAAAAAAAAGCAAAAATTTATAGAAAGGAGAAATTGCCATAAACACTGAACTAATAGATTTCAGCAAATTTTTAGTATTTGGCAAGTTCATAATTTAAATAAGGTAATCAGTGACAAGTATAAGTAATACAAATGTTCAATACACATATATTTATCATTTTATCATACATACATATGTACATTTTTGTACAAAAATCAATTAGACTACAACAAGACCATATTCTGTCTAAATGACATAGAATGAGGAATAAATAACAGAATCTAAAAAAGATCACCAACTTCTGAAACAATTTAAACTATCTTAACCATAGCTCAATAACAACAAAGAACGTCATATGGTGGCTCATTCCCCAAATCCCACAACTAAAGAGGCTAAGGCAGGGGGATTGACACAAGTTCAAAGACAGCCTAGATGAGAGAGCTGCTAGGAGACCATCCCAGAAAACCAAAAAGTAAAGAGAAAGTAACAATGAATATTGTAATTTTAGAATATCTGCAAAAAGATAACAAGGGAGAGAGAAATGCAAAGCCTTCAACAGTTCTAATTATTAAAGAACTAAAGATTTTAATCGTCAGGGGGAAAGCATCCCACAATAAACCTAGTGCGAATACAACAAAAGGCAATGAGTGAGGACCGTGCCCAGAGCATCCAAGGCCACGGACCAATCTGCCCTCTGATACAGTGCTGTGACATGGACATCCACATTCAAAACAATAAAACTAGAAGTCAAGCTGCATGTAAAGGTTCCACCTGCAATTCCAGCCCTTGGAAGGCTGAGGCAGGGGGATCAGGCTGTTCAAGGACTGCCTGGACTACAGGAGACCCTGTCTCAAGAAAACTGGAAAAGGGGAGAAAAATACAAATGAATATGTGGCAGTGAAGAACTTTAAAAAAATGACCCAAGAAACCAAGTATGCGCGATAAAATCATAAATACAATAGAGGATAGAGGAGGATATTTTGGAGGCCAGCTTGAGCTACACAGCAGATCTGAGCCTAATTTAGGCTAACATAGTGAGGGGCTCTGTTTCAAACAAAACACAAAAAAGCCAGAGCCCTGAGACCATATCCAAAGATCAAGTCAACTAGACCACACCGGACTAAAAGCCTGCGTGCCATGCCTAAGTAAAGCTCTAAAACTCTCAGTAGAGCAGGAAGAGAAACGTTCATGACCCTGGGTTTTAGTCGCGGCTTCTTACTAGAAGCAACAAAGAGAAATCTGAACAAACAGGGCTTCCTCACAAGTAAAAACTTCTCTGCTCCATACAACAGCAAAGTCTGTTGGAAGTCTCATCAGTCCCCACAAACCCCCTGGAGTTTTTGGCCTAGGGCGTCCTTTCGAAGTCCTAGAAATACATTAATAAGTTCAAGTTTAATGTGATTTTTAAGCTGGTTGTAGTGGCACACACCAGTAGGGTATGCTGAAGAGGTGGCAACTGACACTAAAGGCTGTAGAAAAGCCATATAGACACCCACTACTATAAAAGCTTCCTAATATATATATATATATATATATATATATATATATATATATATATATATGGAATCTAAATGATCTAAATGGAGTCACCATAAAATGGGGTAGACAAGGCCCAACCAGACATCTTATGGCAGCAAGTAGAGCCTCTGGTGCCAGGAATGGGTTACATCATGACCAAAGGGGCCCCATGGAACACCTCCCCACAAGAACATCCCAGGTTATTGCCAAGACAAATAGTCGTTCTCCACAGCCTGATGGTAAGGCCCTAATGCTGAAGACAGCACTTACTTATGTCATCAAATTCAGAAAAAAAGCAGGCCTGGTGCCTAACTAGAAGCTTCACTCTGCTGACTAGCTAGCTCATAGTGCTGGAAGATACTATACATACTACCACAGGAGAAAAGTAATCATCACTTTTATCCAGCTACAAGCCCTTAGACCTACAACAACGACCTGGATGCAAAATAGACTGGTCCAATAGTGGCACAAATGTTATAAGAATAACCAATCACTTTTTAAAAATTGAATTTTAGGTCCTCTCCGTGGGATGGAACCCATAGCTGAAACTACTAAAGTGGCCAAAAACCTGAGACTAGATAGGTCATGGGCCTGGGGAAACCTATTACTATTATTCTGCCAAAGCAACATAGCGATAAAATGACTCCTAAGGAACTATTACTGTACTCACAGATCTGTACTTCAGTCAACCATCATCAACGAAGTTTTTTCTTGCACTAGATGGGAATTAATACAGAGATCTACAACTGAACAACATATAGAGAATGAGAGACTTTGGAACACTCAGTTGTAAATGGGATGCCTGCATCAAACCCCTCTCCTCAAGGATCTATGCAGAAGGGGGAAGGGGTTGAAAGATTCTAAGAACCAGAGGTGATTCGTGACTCCAAGCAAACAGTGTCTCCTGGACAAAAAAGAAATTATGGACATAAAAACTCACGAAGACTGTGGTAACAAACACTAAACCTGTATAATTTTTGCCAGATGGGGCTCCAACACTGAGTGAAGGAAGTGGACAGAGGGCCCCACCCCTAACCAAGAAGCTATTTGTAATTGGTACCTGCTGGCGAAGAGAAAATCAGTT
This sequence comes from Peromyscus eremicus, assembly GCF_949786415.1. Lineage (NCBI taxonomy): Eukaryota > Metazoa > Chordata > Mammalia > Rodentia > Cricetidae > Peromyscus > Peromyscus eremicus. The sequence goes on from NC_081416.1 coordinate 45,759,971, forward strand.
TCCTCCAATGGAGAGTCACTGAGTGTATCAACCACACTCCAGGGCAGGCCCCATGCTCAAAAGGAGTAGGCAAACATAAAACAAACTCCATGTTTTTTCTGTGTAGATTTTTTTTTTCATTTTGTTTTCTTATTTTTTTTTTTTTTGTCTTACTGGCTTGTTTTTATTCTCATTCTTGTGTTTTGTAGTTTGTTTTATTTTGAGAGAGAACACAAAAGTTGGGTGAGTAGAAAGGTAGGAAGGATCTGGGAGGAGTTGGAAGAGGGGAAGAAATATGATCGAAATATATTGTATGAAAAATATTTTAAATAAAAATAAAGTGATAATTAATACTCTAATTAATGCATTTGTTAAAGGTTTTTTTTTAATTTTTGAAGATACAGTTTAGGGTTTTTTTATTAGTATATTTTGTAGGCAATTTAGAAAAGAATACACAGACTACAACAGAAACTTCCTCAATAAAACACAAATAAATACAAGATTATTTTAATGCCTGTCAATCAGACTGGCATAAATGGGCCAAAGCAGTAACACTGCCAACAAATAAGAAAGCAACCCCATGTATACTCTTCTGAAAAGCAGAATCAAATGTTAAATAAGCCTCTCACTGGCTGACAATCCTATGCCGAGCACTCGGCCTAAAGGAGGAATCTTACAAACGTACAGAAATGCATTCCCTACAATGGTCACTCCAGCACTGTACTGCCTATAAAATTGTCTTGATGGACTCAGAGTAAAAATTCATCAAGTACAAACAGTGATATGCTGGTAAATAACTAGCTCTCCAGGGGCCTGGAGAGCCCTGATTTGTAATGGCTTTTACCAATTTCTGTGGTAAATACTCCTCCCACAGCTAATCTCAAACTGCCAAAGTGAAGGCACTGGGTTTTGTAATGCTGGGATGAAATCTGTAGAACTAGATTTTATGAGCTGATGCAAACTAGCCACTTCCATATGATTCAAATGCACTGGGGACAAGGTGACTTCTGGGTAGAGCACTTGCCCAGAATGTGCCAGGCCCTGGGTTCAACACCAGATAACATACACACATACACACACATGCATGCATGCCATCCCACTACAATGCTAAAAGCTGTAATTATGATATGAAATTTTTATATTAACATAACAATGCAGTACATATTATTGAATAAAAAAATTACATATTGAATAGCTTACAGTGTGAATTACATGCATACTTCACTTCCGTGTTCAAAAAGAATCATATAACAGTGATAATAACACTACACTCAATTTAGTTTGTATATATAACAATGTCAACAAATTGTATTTTATGGAATATCTAGAGTACATTAAGATTTTCATTTTAAAATAGAATATACCAAAAGATCAACAAATTTGCCTTGATAATAATAAAAAACTATTGAATAATACAAAACAAAGAAAAACAAAACAACAGATGGGTTAAGTCAATTTCAGTGAATATGACAAAAACTTAATTTCATTTGCATGCTTGGAGCTCATAAATAGGCAAAAGAAATGAAGAGACAAAAAAAAAAACCCCCATGGTCATGATAATTGTCACTAGTGACTGAATGTAGATCTTCAGATTACAAATGCAATGATCTCCCCATAACACTGCTCGCAGTGGGGATTAAATACAATCCTCTAAGAATCACACTGGTTTTTTTTTTCATATCTTCTGACCCAGAAATAGAATTTATATGTATCAATTGATTCTGTTTTAAAAAGCTGCCCACCCCGAACTTCATCAGGGCGGTATTTTTTAAAAGGAAACACTGAGAGTCCAGCACTGTGGTCAATGTCTTTAACCCCAGCACTCAGAAGGCAGAGAGGCAGGGGGGCTCTTTGAACCTACTGTTGTGAGTGTGAGGCCAGTCAGAGCTGCATAGTAAGACTCTGTCTCAAAAAAGAAAAAAAAAAAAGGAAGGGAGGAAGGGAGGGAAGGAGGAGAGAGGGAGGAAGGGAGGGAGGGAGGGAGGGAGGGAGAAGAAAAAGAAAGGAAAAACAAACAAGCAATAAAAAAAAAAAAGAAACAGAAAAACCTACAAGTCAAACAGAAAAGAACTGAGGGGCTAGAGAGACCGACCTCTCAGTAATTAAGAGCACTTGTTGCCCTGGCAGAGGACCCAGGTTCAGTTCCCCAGCACCCACATGGTGGTTCACAACCATCTGTAACTCCAGTTCCAAGGGATCTGACGCCCTCTTCTGACTTCCATGGGCACCAAGCACACATATAGTACACGTACATACATGAAGGCAAAGCACTTAAACACATAAAATAAAATAATTTTTTTAAAGAGAAGAATTAAACAAATTAGTGTAATTCCTCTACATAGAGCATCATATACCCATCTCAGGTGCAAATGTGAACTCTCTAACCCCACATAGAACACGCTTACAACAGTATCAAATTGTACAGTGTGATCATACCTATGCAAGAAACACTGGAAATACAACAGAATAGAGAGAAAGGAGCAACACCCAGAAAAAAGTCATAGTTCTTAGGTTATAGTGGAACATTTTGGATGTATTTATGAATTAATTTTAAAATCATCTTTTCAATTGTGTGTGAAAAAACTACTCATTATTACTATCATTTCATGATCACTGAAAGACAAACAAAAATATAATTAAATAACAGAATGGACTGTCATTTACTCAAAGGTTAACATAAAGATATAATATATTTAAGGATATAAGAAAATTCTCAAGTGAGAAAAAGTGTTTCTTGTCTCAAACTTGAACTTTATATTAAATGAGATGTTTTTTCACTACTGAACTTTTTTACTGTTTTAGAAACAAACTACCTCAGAAAATATTAAGTGCTCACCTCTAATTTTAAAAAAGAATAAACCAATATAAATTCAATTCTACAAAGGAAGAATATTTTTATTAAATATATTATAAAAATAAAAAATTAATTGTGTGACCACATGACTTGGGTCTACTGATGAATGCACAAGGCATTAATTAACTAATCCTTGGAGGATACACTGTAATTTGAGGAGCAATTCACAGACCCTGGGGATTTAGAAAAACCCCAGAGAAGACTTAGTTCCCAGAGTATGCGTAGTCTGGAGCAGCAAGTCCTATAGAAAATATGCTCCTCAAAGGTCTCTAGTGAAAAGGCATTTAGACTTGAAAATTTCCCTAAGGAAATATACATAAAGTTTTATCATTTCCTCCAATGAAACAACTCTTTACCAAGAAAATGCAAGGTGCTAATGAGAATATGAGAAAAATTATGGGACCTGTCACCATAAGAAAGTGTCCAACATTCCAATCCTTTCTAAGGGAATATCTTAAATAGCCCAACATAAGGATTTTAAGAATGAACACTCAGGAGGCAGAGGCAGGTGGATCTCTCTCTGTGAACTTGAGGCCAGCCTGGTCAACATACTGAGTTCCAAGACAGCCAGAGCTACAGAGTAAGACCCTGTCTCAAGAAAATAACCATGACAAAAGATATGAATGTCCATAAGCACTAGTCCTTGGACATAGTACTTCCCCTCCAGACTTACCACTGTAAGCCAAGGGTATGTTACGAGGAGACAGCGAAGGCAAATCATTAATTCCATCAGAAAATGAGTCATGAAACTAGAGACTGAGTTTGTTCTAGCACTACAGTTCTTCAAATTACTCATTTTTTTCAAAATACATTTTTCCCATATTTTGAGTCAAGTAATCCCATTCAGTTGGTATTGTAGTTGAGTGCAGCTCCATTTCCAATGCTCATCTCAATCAGAAACAGACACTAAGCACTCTTTAAAAATGCTAGGAAATAGCGGGGGTGAGGGGGTAGGTGATGCACACCTTTAATCCCAGCACTAGGGAGACAGAGGCAGGAGGATCTCTGTGAGTTTGAGGCCAGCCTGATCTACGGAGTAAGTTCCAGGTCAGCCAGAGCTACACAGAGAAACCCTGACTCAAAAAACAAAAAAGGTTAGAGAGGGAGCTCAGGTGTACTTCAGTGATAACACAAGCTCAGTAAGCACCTGGTTGTGGATTCAATGCCCAGAGTGCAGGCCCACACTCAAAGATCTTTTTAAAATCCTACACTAGAGGACTGGGAATATGGTTCAGTTAGAGGAGTCTTGCCTAACATGCAGGAAAGCTCTGGGTTCCATACCCAGTACCATACTGAATTGAGCATGGTGGCCTATGCCTATAAACCCAGCACTTAACTTAGGAGGTAAAGGCAAAAGGATCAGGAATTCAGTTATCCTCAGCTACACAGCGAGTTCAGCTAAATAGTGAATTCAATACCAGCCCAAGCTACATGAATGAGACTCTAGATTAACGGGGGTGGGGTGGGGTTGCGTACTTAGATGGGGGATTTGAAGATGATGACCCCCTTGATAGCCTCTTCTCTACTAAAATTTTTAAGTTCTTTCCACAAAACATGCCTCTACCTAAGTATCAATCTAACTAGCAAGAATAGCTATTGCTTATCTTCTTATTGCTTTGGGCAACAGAAGAAGCAAGCCAAATAAAAGCATTTCCTGGACACGGGTAGATCAAGAAGCACCCTCATGACCTATGACAGGAGACCAGAGCTCTCAGAACAGACACCTATCTTTAAGCACCTCAAGAAGTTGACAGAAAACAATTTTTAAAGAAGCCATGGTAGAGCCAGGCTGCAAACTTTCTTTTTAAATGTGGATGGTTCTTTGCAAGACTCTGCTGCACAATAGCTCTGAACTGAGCACACCTAATCTGCAGGAGAGTGACTGTAAAACACAGTCCTCCCATCCAACCCAAGCTTCCTTGACTGCCCAGCTCCCAACTCACTCCTGAGGAGTGAGGATGAAGAGGACCAAGAGATGCTGTTGGGGGAGAGCTGGAGGAGGAAGCAGCACTGGCCTGCTCTTCCTGATGGAGGCCACTGAGCGAAAGGACAGACATTTCTCCTTTGTTCCCCCGCCTCCTTCCAGAGCCTGGTGTACACAACAGCAGCACCCTCTGCCTTTCTACACCTTGGATCTCATCCCTATTCTCTGCCCTGTGACTGGGCAGACCAACCACAAACCCAAGAGCAAAGCCAAGAGCGACGTCAGTCACCGGCCTGGTATCTCTGCCAGAATCTGGCTCTTCTCAGTTTTCCCAAGACCTCAGTGAGAGTCCTTCTGGTGTTTCTTTGACCACAGCTCTTCTAGAGATGCAGACAAGGGACACAGGAAGTTGCTTTCTTAAGGTTCCTCTTAACTGTGCACATGCCAACTGGAATGGTACAGAGGTCATAGCATCAAATACATCTAAAACCCAAAGTATGAAATTCTTTCTCTATATATTCCTGCCATGAATATTTTCCTCGATGTACTATAAGCACCAAGAAAGAGGGGCACAGTGATGTAATGAACATAAATGCTCTGGTTGCTGTTGGATCTTTCCAGGACACATCTTTACTACTAGCTCCAAATATAAAAGAGCCCCCTGATGAGTTCCTCTTTGGAGTGTGAGGCCTTAATGACCACCTCACCAGCCCACCAGTGATCACTCACAGAAAATGGCAGAGTCGCACTTGAGGAACAGAGATTATTTGTAAACTAGTAGAAGCAATGCTTAAAGTCCAGGGAAACAAAAACAAAAGTAGCAAGTCAGAGGAAGCTGGCAGGGGTAGTTAAAAAAAGACCCCTGCCTAAGCAGGGCATAGGCACTGCCTCTCCAGCTCCACCCCTGTGCCTCCCAGGATATCGCCTTTCCTGTAGGAAGCAAGAGACTCATGCTGATATGACAGAAGGATTCTGATACCACTCCCTGTGAAGACACAGCTCCTATCAGCAGCACGCCAGGCAGCAGGAGGGAGCGCTGGACAGCTAAGGCCTCACTCTCAGGCCTTGCTTTCTGAGCATGAGCAATGAGCACCCTGTCCAGCCCACCACCACCACTAGCAGGGCTGCATGTATCACACTGAGTTACCGCAGCAAGGAGCTGGAAGATCCAAGCTGGTCAGCACAAGTCCACCAGATTGGGAACGCTTCCTTGTAAAGCTCTCGTGAAGGGAGGGGGTACCCTCCCCACTCCCACACACTCAGACCCCTCATCCACAGATGAACTAGGACAGAAAGTAACTACGGTCCAAGGTTACAAAAGAGAAGGCAGTTTCTAAGTTCACGGGGTCCTTGGAGATCTTTCTCAGTTAATTTCTTCATTCTACATTTCTATAGAAAAAACAAACTAAGCAAATTAACAGAATTACCCCCTAAGATCACTCTATAGGGGAGGGAAAAAAAATAATCCAGACAAGTAGGGCAGCAATACTGACTGCCTTTTACAGGCTGGGGGAAGATATATATTAACTATTCCAAAATGCACCATAACGGTGTTTAATTATTTCACAAAGCCAATCTGCCATTGTTTCAAATCATTGTATGACTTGCTGATTCTCAAAAATATGCCACAAGAGCTACAGAGCGAAGAGAGTTAAGCACTTAAGTATCCTGCAATTCTTTTAAGGGCAAACTATGAACAAGAATTAAAGTCATCCTGTATTATTAGAACCAGTCGCAGGAAATGGGTCATCTCTCTAGGACAAGAGGAAAATTGCATCCGCCATGTGCAGAAAGAACCTACACTGATTATAAGGCAGGCATTCAGTCAAGTACAAACCTCAAAATATCAATTCACATGGCAAAAAATTATCATTGTATCCTTACCTTGAAACACACACACACAAACACACACACACACACACACACACACACACACACACACACTCACCCCTGAAAGAATATAGCCCAGACTGACTGGATATAACAAAAACACATTCTCCTTAATGATCTGTACGGAAACGCAATCAGAAAGACTATTAAGGCTCTCAAGTAACCGAGGCCAGAGTGTTCACAGCACTGCATGACAAAGATGTGCTGCTACTCCACACGTGCCACAGCCTACAGGACCTTCCCCATCCCAGCGAACACATGGCACTCTATCTGCAAACCCAGCAGCCCGTTAGATTACCCTGCACTGGCTCACTAGCTCTCTGCTGGCAATCATGAACCAATCTCAAGGCCCTGGACTCTGGAAAAGGAAGGAAAAAGGATTTGACATTCTGCTGGGTAGTGATGTATTTAGCTTTACAGCACATAGTAAGTACCAGCTGCAGAAAAAAGCCAAGCATGTTTACTCTATCACAGACCCCTTTCTTTTAATGTGTCGAGGCACCCAACTTCACACACAGCTCACTGCCACATGATGTCTGACAGAAACAGGAAGTTCTCGGAGTCTGAGAATGTATGCATGCAGTAAGGACCCTCATTAACATTAAGTGAGAATAAACAGGTGGGGGGTATTCACATGGGGTGTGGTACCCAAGGCTGTAAGCCTAAGAAGAGCTGGGCAGAGCTCTACAGAAGGCTGCAGCTACCAGGTAAGAAATGGTGGGAAAGAGGCCAATGATGACGAGGCTGCCCCTACAGCAAAGACAGTGAATGGAAAAAAATATTAAAAACAATGAAACATGTTTTAAAACACAAAAAAAGAAACAAAAGAAATTCTATTTCTAGCTTTTAACAAGTAATGATCAAAAAAAAAAAAAGGTTAAATTCTTGGAAGAGGCAATTCATTCATGTTTTCAGTTCTCCAAAGAGGGGAAAACAAAAAATCACAAGGCTATCTCCAAAGAATATATATACTAGATTCTAAACGTCACTGTTCACTTCCTGTAATGGAGCCAAAAAACTTCACTCTATCTCTTTCTCCTTAATTTGTGGATCAATTACCGTTCCCTTCTGTGAGGTTTCGGGAATACAATGACATTAACAATACTTCAGATCCCAACCACACCACAATCCATTAGACACCTCCTTGACACGGCTTTGTTTCTAAAGTGATCCAACTGGTCACAATCCAAGAGTAACCCCGCAGTAACTGCATGGAATTCTGAACTTTCAAAGGTCTTGTGTGGCTAACAGCACTCCACCGGAACAGCTGCATCTACAGCTTTCCACCCTGAAGCTATGTGACAGCGAAAGATTCTCAGCAGAAAATGAATGGAAAGCCATGAAGCCACAAGCATTCCACCTCTAAAACACAAGGCCTCTTCCTGTGTGCCCTAGGTGGCCACTACCCTACAAAGAGGAGTGGAAAATGGAGACCATATGGACGATACCCAGAAGAAAAAAAGCAAGAAATTCGCATTCATTCCCTCCAACTACGCTGCTTTCTTGTGGGAACCCGGCTGCCTCCACACCCCTAGTTGCTGAGAATAAAGCCAGGGTAAGATCAGCTATGCTTGCTGTGATACTGAGACACCGAGATCCAAGAGGCACCATCTTTGCCTCCAGGAGCTTCCCCTCCAGTAGTTTCTCAGTTACAAGCAAAAACTGACCTGATTCAGGGAAATAATGAGCATATACTTAGGAATTCACATTCTCCAGACCATCTACTTTCCCTGCTTGTGTGAATTCCAGAAAGGCTCCTACAACGGTCTACAATATATTTTGCCTTTTCTTTTGCATGAAGAGGCAACAGAAAAGCTTGCAAGGTGACCTAGGCAACAACAAAGAAACCTGCCTGGAGACTCGATCCTTCCTTCCTGTTGGCACATAACTAAAGCAGTGTTTCAGGCAGCACATAGCTCTGCACACAGTAGGGCTTAACATTTCCTCATGTGGAGAGCATCTGAGAGGCGGCTATTTCTTAATATATGACTGGGAAAAAAATCTGGATGCAAAGTTTATTTTCCAGCAATTCGCAAGTATTTGTTTAGTAAGTGGATTTTCGAGAGCTTCATAATTTTACTTACGAACAATACTAATTTTGTTCTTTAATAACTGAACTACAAAGAGGCTGGAGGTGAGGTGTAGCTCAGCAGGGAGCACATGGTTAGCACACATGGGTCCCTATATTCAATCCCCTGCACCAAAAGGTAAAAAGTAAAAGCTATTCTGTGCTGACTTCAGAAACGACAGCTAGGTATGAAGGCTAACCACAGACCTAACTAACATGGCCAATTCAGTTTGGGGCTCTCAGGGCCATAAGAGCTGTTTATTTTTCTGTGTAGTGCAGAGTCACAACCACTTTGGACTCTGATTCATCTTGTCAGTAGGTATATGTGCTTCTGCCATATTGCCACTCATTAGATAAGAAATCAGTCAGACTTCTACGTATCAGCGACATGACAAATCAAAGGGACCATGGAACACCGTTAGGGACATCCACTTACTCAAAACAGGGCCAGGGTCTGAGAACATTGTCCTTCCTGTCACTCCATTCAGCAAAACAAGAGAAAATGCTGTTTACTGTACAGTTACTGCCACAGATTTAATTGCCAACAATCACACATCTTACCTTCTATTGCTATTTCACACTTCCCTAGGATTAATTCTGCACAAATCTTAATGATTACCTAAAAGCCACCATAGACGTTTGTTTCCCTTTGAAAACTGCCGCTGCTTGCGTCTTCAGCCAGGAAATGAGTTTAAATCTGTTGCTACAGATACACATATCCCTCTCAACCCAATACCCCAGGTCTGCAGGAGACAGCCCCTTCGCCTTCTGGAGAAAACATTCCTAACCTGAAAATGGCGCCTCCCTTGCAAGACATCTCCTTCATTCCCTATTTCCCCTCTTCACCCCCAATCATTGTTCCGCTAACATCAACAGACTAGCAGTTCCCTTCAAAGAAAAACTGATATGGATGCTGGAAGAGAATTCATCCTGGAAAATCCTGTTCATTTTTTCTCCAGTATAAAGCTTGGCTGGATCACGAAGAAAAATCTTTTCCCTTTTCTGCTAAGTTTAGCATAGCACACATAGCCTCACAGTTACAAAAGCTGTTTCACGGCCTTAAAAATTTATCTGTAATAAAAAAAACCTAACTATATTTATTGAGCGCTTCTGAAAAATGAACATAAGCCACCTCATAAAAGGGAACTAGGTTAGTATTTCTAAATAAAAAAGAAGCTACCAAATTTGTTTGTGGTAAACAAAATGGCTACTAGATTGCTCTTCTGGTTCTCTTATCAACCCCTACCTACAAATATTTGAATAGATTCACACAGAATAACTTCACACAGAAAAACCTTCAGCAGGGTTTTAATTGAGTCCAAAACCCTCTGATGAAGATCTGTAAGTCCAAGACTGACAGGTATATGACAAATAAAGATAGGGAATCCACATAGCTCTGTGAAAAATCTTACTCTGACGGCTGTCAGTCAGAGCTATGGCTTGGATTTCAATGTTCCCATTTCAGCCTTCAGATATAACACTTCACTTTTTTGTTTTGTTTTTTTGTTTTTTTTTTCCAAAGGAAGAAACACGCAAATAAATCTTGATTTTTAGAAACGTATTCAAAGCTTTTAAAAGATGAAAAAGCATTTAAAAAAAAAAACTGCTCGGTCTTTACAGCAACAACACATTTTGATATCTCCAGGGCAGGAGGTTCAGGGCAACCAACCCTGACAGCTACTTTGGGGGAGCTGGAAGATTGTGTCAATGTGCACAGAGCAATACTCTCTAACTTGACTTGGACAGAACAGCCACTCCCAGCCCTCCAGGTCCCTTCTTGCTTTACACCTGTAAATTTCAATACAAATTCCAATTCCTAACAGTCTGCACTTAACTGCTAAAGTTTCCCTCATGTCAGTGTACGTATTAATCACAAAAATCTGTTTGATCATCAAAGAAGGAATATTAAAAATTCACTATGATCAATGTATCATGGGGAAAAAAATCCAGTAAAAATATGGCATGTTTAAACTGGCCTTTATAGGATAAACAGTAATCGAAGTACAGAATTGACTGGTTTTCTTGAAATTTGCATTTTATAAGCATGACTGGGCTGGGACTAGTGGTGCAGGCCTGTGATCTTAGCTGCTCAAGAGGACAGATAAAGTAGGAGGATCCAAATTCGAGGCTTCCCTAGGCAACTTAGTGAGACCGTGTCTCCAAGTAAAAAGTACAGAGTTGGAGCACTTGCCTAGCAAGTATGAGATACTGGGTTTGACTCCCAATATCAAAAGCTGTTCCCATTCTGACCTAGCCAGCACAAAACACAAGAAAATGCACAGACGTCTAGGACCCTGGGATGCATGTGTAACTCACTGGCTCAAAGAATTACATGTGATTTTTTTTTTCAAGATCACAAAATTATTTATTCAGCAAGTATTGCCATCCTAGAAGGTGGAACTCAGTAGTGAGCAAACACACACAATCCTACCCTCATGAGCTTGCAGAATGGAACAGATAAAAAAATTTTAAATGTGTATGTAATTCACTTTCAAAGGCCAAATACATACATCCTTACATTTAAGACTGACCTAAACGCTGCCTGTTTTCAATAGGAGGAATCCATAAATGAAAAGGTTTTGCTAATTTGATGACTAAGGTCTACAGAATAGAAATTTTAAACACATGTAAAACAACAGGTCAGTGAGGAGAGAGGTAGTATCTTCAAGGAACTGAATAAAAACTTCCCAGTGAGTATCTATGACCTAAAGCATTCAGGGCCATTTGCTCCTCAGAAACCTGAAGACAAATCAATAATTAAATGCTGTGACCTACGTATCAACAACAGAAATATCTAATGAATATTCATAACACTTCAACTATAAAGGCAAGATACTAAATATCAAATGCCTTCTAGTTTATTCTATATCCTATACAAAGTTTTCTTTGAGGTGTCAAAGAAAACAAACACTAACATGAATGAATTAAAGAGAACAAGACAAAAATTAGAGTTAAAATGAAACTCTTACTGTGATGACATGTCAAAGATCGTTCTTCAAGAAGAATGAAATCAAAACGTGTAAGCAACTGTAGAATAAATGTGGAACAAACTGGTATAAGTGCTGGATTATGACTCAAGAGCCCAAATTTTACTGCCACACTTGATAACCTAGTCAGATAACAACTGTTTTGTGATATTGCTACATTACTAAGAAGTAAATAATTACGTGAACAATGCATTACATCTCTGCGGGGCAAACCCTTTCCATGAATGTCAGCCTTGAACTGAAACTTACTTTGAAAACAATTTTACACAGAATTTCATTTCAACACAAGAGTGATCCCTCCGTGTAAACAAATGATCAAAGATGAAAAAAGAACTTTAAACTGTGAAGGAGTATGTTCTCTATGGGGGAACATATCTCCAGATGGGGGAATATATCTCTAGATGGGGGTTCTTTGGTAAATTGAACAAAAGACCAAGACTTTCCCAAAGGAGCCCCTCCCCAAAATCCTCCCTTGTTCACATGAACACTCAGTTCCTTGCTAAACTCATAAACTCGAAAGTCACATCCCCATATACACACACAGAGAAATTTACACTTAATGTCTATCATGACTGAACAAATAGTGTGGGTACTGCAAATGGGGGAGAAGCCTATCCAGGCCCAGAACAGTAGTGATTGTCAATGATGTCCAGGGTGCCTGTTTTTGACAGGTAACTACGATTTTTAAATGCTGCTCATGAACGTAGGTGCTGAATAAACAGCAAATTTTTCTACCATGTATTACAGTCTGTCTTTGACAAGTGAGGTGGGGCTGTGTGAAACCCTGCTCAAATATAATAAGTGGGGGAGGGCAGCCACACACTTATACCTACCACTTTTTTAGCAGTAAAACTGTGGGGTTTTATTCTCAGCAATCATTTCCACGTTCACTTTTAAAGGCATGATATATTATTAAAATACATAGCTTGTAATTAAGTATCTCTGTAAGGGTAGTACCCTCTCAGGCAGTTAAACCTAGGCCCTCTGACAAACCCAACTCATAGCTGCTGGGAAACCTCGAACTGTCAAATTTCAGGCAAATAAGTCTGGTTAACGAGACCTCAAATGCCCTGCTCCTGGCTAAACACAAACATATGAAGACTGTAAACAAAGGAAAATTAAAACCCAAATCTCAGAGAAAATCTCTAAAATACATGTCTTTCCTCTTAATTGTATACTAGAACACTATATATTTATTCCACTTGCCCATGCTTTTCCCTTCTCTTTTTAAAAAAAAATCAAACGGCATTCCATTTTCAGCCATGAGAAGTAACAGAAATGACAAGGGTGGACAGGCTTTACTTATCCAATTTTCCTGTTCCCCTGGCTTCATTCCCCCTGAAACCCACCTCTCCATACTGCCCCTTGCCTTCTGTTCTTTATGAATACTTTATATTTGCACATTTACCTAACTGGATTTCAATATGAAGACTTAAGTCAAGACAAGGAGACAGCATTGCTAACCATTTGTGATTATGATATTTTGCTCCTGATTGTAAGCGATCCAGTACGTAAGAAATTCAGTCCCAAAGGTAATGGGTTCCTGGAGCCAACAGATTGAATGCTCCAGATAAAAAAAGGGGGGAGGGGGCGCTTCTCAAATCCGAACTAACAATGCAATATCCTTTTCTTACAGAAATGTTTGAGAAGCGTTATTTTTACTCATACAAATAAACACAAGTGCAGATATTTTTCAGGCCTGTTCCTGCAAAGCTGTTCATGCTTCCTACCATAATAGCTTAGACATGTCATGCTAGCTTGTACGTGAACCCTGATCGCTTGATTCTGAACATTCTCTCAGAGATAATAATCGATATAATTTCTATTTGAAAACAGAATTTTCTTGCTAACTTCGTGTTAACACTGAATGCTGGGTTGTCTTTTTTTTTTTTTTTAAACGAGATTAGAGGGAAATTTTCTTGAATTCTTCCCGTTTTTCTGGGAGCCCAGATGGCAAGATACTAAAATGTCCGTTTGAAACAAAAGGTTTCTGTTTGTTTCCAGGAGAGTAACTAGAGGCTGTGCTGGTTTCCAGTAGAAACTGCAGTGAATTCAGGCATACATCTGGGTCGCCTCGTTAAACAAAAGATACCCATCCGCTGTCAACAACCACACAGTACAACCCTCCCTGATCCCTCATCTTTATCCAGAAGGAATGGTGCAGAAGAGACGTCTGTCACCATCCACCGGCCAAGCAACTCTTCTGGGGTCGCTCCTCTCAGTGGCCTAGTGACTCCAGTAGAGCACATTTGGGCTAGCCTTCCCGCCCCGCCCCTGCCCAGTACATTAGCCGGGTTTCTTTGGAGCGCCAGCCACGGCTCCCACAGCACCTTTCCTAGCAGAATCCAGTCCCGAGTCTGCTCCCCGTTTCCACCCTTCCCTCGCCACCCCACAACGCGCCACAATGGACGCTGGCGGGTCACCGCACCGCACGCCATCGCCCACCCGCGCCGCTCGCGCGAACGCTCAGCCGTCCCGCAGACGCGGCGGGCGCACGGAGCTCGGCCCTGACCGCCACCAAAGGCGCACGCCGCGGCTCCGCGCCGGGCAGCCCCGGCCCTCGGCCCCCGTGTGTGCGCGCGCGCGGGTGCGGGTGTCGGCCGGGGGCGCGCGCGGGGAGGGCAGCGGCGAGCCGGGGCGGGGGGCACCGGGGCCCGAGGCCCGTACTCACCCAGCAGCAGCAGCTTGAGCTCCCGGCGGGCGTCGCGCTTGTCCCTGCGCAGCTGCCGCTCGATCTCGTCGTTGATCCTCCGGGCTTCCTTGGCCTCCTCGCTCAGGCAGCACGCCATGATGGACTCCAGAGTCATTCTTCCGAAGTGCCTCGCTGCAGCCCCGCCGGCGCCCTGCTCACACGCGCGCACACACACCCTCCGCCCTCGCTCCCCCGAGGCAGCGGCGGCCGCGGAGCCCCGCCGCCCGGGCGCGCGTCCGGGACGAGCTCAGGGGAGCCGCGGGGAGGACGACGGCCGGGCCCGCAGCCCAGGCGGGCCGGGGACGAGCGGGGGCCGGGGGCCTGGGGCGCGCGAGGAAAGGCCGCCGCGCCCGGCCGCGCTCACACGCCGCCTTCCCGGGGAGCGCGCGGCCCTCCTCGAGTCCCGCGCCGCCGCCGCCGCTGCCCTAGGCTGTGCGCCCAGCGGCCCGAGCTCATCCACCGAGGCGGCCCCGCAGCGAGCGACCGCCGACGGTTCCGCGCGCCCAGCGCGTCCGCTCCTCGCCGCCACCCGATTCGGCTCCGGGCGCCCTCGGCCTGCCCGCGCCCACTCGGCTCGCGCGCAAACCGGGCAGCCGGCCGCCGCGCGCTCCCCGCCTCCGCCCCCGCCTCCGCCGGACGCCCACCCGGCCCGATTGCCAGGCGCGCCGCGGCTGCTCAGTGCTCGCCCTCCCCCTCGCCACACACACACATTTTCTCCTTTCTCTGAACTGGAGCACAGATCCGGGAGGGAGGCGGCGGCGGCGGCGGCGCGAGGAGGGCGGGCGCAGGGGGCGGGCGCAGCGCGAGAGGCGGTGCCGCGGCCCCTCCTGGACGGCTCGCGCGCTCCTCGCCCCGCCCCCGGCTGCCCGCCCCGCTCCGCCGCCGCCTCCCTCCGCGCGGTCCGGGGCGCGACGGTCACGGCCGCTCGAGCGGGGCCGGCAGGCGGACACCGACCTTCGGCTGCCGCGGGCCTCCGGGGCGTGGTCGGCCAGAATATGGCGGCCTCGGCCTGCCCTCCGGCCGCTGGCGCCACGGGAGCCCTGCGCGGTGCCCACGCGCTGCGCCTCGGGCCGCCCTGCAGCCCTGCTGCCCTTTCCTATTTCTAAAACGCCATTGGGCTGGACGCCGCCTCGAGCGGCCCCTGACCCTAGGGCGGTCTTAGAAAATGGGGTACTGCGCATTGGGGAAGAGAAGTGATTCTCGCTGGCTCGCGGGGTAAGGGGTGAGGGGGTGACCGAGAGATTTGTGGACGGAACTGTCCTCGGTATCTCCAGATAGGAATCTGAATCCAGGAGAGAAAAATGAAGCTGCCCAAGTTTCCAAGAGCCTCTTGATGGGTTCCAACTTTTCGGGGTCACTGGAGTGTTTGCTTTCTGGTACCAGCACACTATGTTAAACAGCCTGGTAATATGGATGGGGTTGACCCTTCTACACTGTGGCAGTTTAAGGATGGCTCCTGGAAGAATGCCAAGTAGTACAAAATAAAGGGAAAGAGACGGGGATGGTGGTTCACGCCCATAAGCTCCACATTCAACAGGCTGAGGCAGGGGGATTGCTACCTGAACAGTATGAGACCTAGTATCAAAGAAAAGGAGGAAGGGAGAGAATGAAATAGGAAAAAGTGCAGAAACTAATAATCATTGAAGCAAAATTCTATTTAGTTTCTAGACTTCTAATTTGAGACAGTTTGCTAATAAATAGAAAAGCTCTTGTTCATTCAAGGTTCTATTTGGGGGAAAAATTTTTCATTCAAATTCAGTGTGTCTCAACAACAAGAGATGAGATTCGTATTATGTTCCTGCCTTTGCAGAAGCTGAGGCCTTCACATTTTGTGCTTTCCATGAACTGCTCCTGTTGATCCCGGCTGCGGTATAAGGTCATAACCGTTGCTACAAATTCGGAACGAACAGTCTTGGACTTCAAGGTCTTTCCTCCAGTTTGCCTTATTCTCCACCCCCTCGGTGCATGCACACATTGACTCACTAAGCCGGGACTCGGATCGAGTTATGGACATAAAATGTGTTTGTTATAAGCTCTGCTTTTTAAAAAGATAGCTGACCAAGACAGCAAAGGAAACAAATCTCTCACCCTTTTTATATGAGTACCTTCAAAGAGCTAGTAGATTTGCTGGGAAAAGAAAAACTTAAATGACTAAAGATCCAGTCAATAGGCAGAAATGTAAAATGGCTTGGGGGGGGGGGGAGATAGCAAGTAGTCTCTCTCTCTCTCTCTCTCTCTCTCTCTCTCTGTGTGTGTGTGTGTGTGTGTGTGTGTGTGTGTGTGTGTTTTGGAGGGACACAAAGCATTGGAAAACAAAATGATCAACATCCCATGTCTGTTTTCCTAAGGAGCCAGACCCAAATGGTGCCATTATGATGTCAGTAATAATTACATTGTGGCTTAATTGACCTCTTTGTTTTGTCACTCCTATCTCAACCTCAGGGACACCCCCTGGCACTGAGCAGATATTTAAATTGATAGCACAATCAGCAGGAGAGTATATCACTCATTGGGAAGAAATCAGGAAATAGGAATACCAGCAACCACAGGATAAAGCTATATAAGGACATCAAGAAGGAAACAGGAAGAGAAAATTCCGAGCGTGAACCTAAATCTATCCCAAACCCTTTGATGTATCTGGAAAGCATTTGCCAAGCAAACATCCCCATAACCTAAATCAAACAAATGAAGTCCATACAGAAACTCATTATGGTGTTGAGTGCGTTTGAGAAGAATGGACTCCAAATTATGCAACTAAACAGGGCTCATGTTAAAAAATTCCAGTTCATTAAATCAACAAACAAGGATTAACTGCCTGCTATGAGTAAATACAGTTAAGAGCGGAAAGGAGACATCGGGAGCCTACAGCACTGTCCCTGCACTCCACAGGCCAAAGTCTTAAGTCTGATATGTCTCTGAAGTAAGAAGGAGAAGACAAAACAAAAGTAACTTGTGTGTACGTTGGGGTAAAAGTAATCATCCTGTTTGGAAGAGTTGGATAACATCGCAGGTACATTTCAATGTACCCTAAAGACTGTATAGGCTTAGCTTGGTGGGAAGTACTCAGGCCTGACTGGAATACCAGTCTGGCCCACTGAAGGAGAGACCCTGTGGGAAGGGAGGAAAAGAAGGAAGAAAAAAAAGAACAAAGAAATCACTTTCCATAAATGTGTATGTACACCCCTTTAAGGAACAATTCCAAATCAAAATCTCCGGAGACAGACTGTGGGATGATAAGCCATTCTGAGAACTCAAAGGTGATTACTGTGTGGCTAAAAGGCAAACCACAAAGTCCTGGATGCTCTGAACTTCAGAGAAAACAGACTGTTATCTCCCCTGTGGTATCCCACGTCAGAAACCTACCCAGCCCGTGCACCCCAATCTATTGCCCAGCCTTTGGGGATGAGAAGAAAGAAAAAAAAAAGGAAAGGCATATTGAAGTCTCGTGGAGGCAGAGTCCAAGAGTGAAATGAAAAATCTCTTCTAAAACCATCTGAGTAAGAAAGGCCTGAAGGGGAATCCAGAAAGCAGGCCATGTACAGTTCATTTGTTCCTAGTCACTTAGCATGGCTGCTTCTTAACATGTATCGCGTGTGTGTGTGTGTGTGTGTGTGTGTGTGTGTGTGTGTGTGTGTGTGACTAAGAACAGGGGCTTTCCCACTCTAAAGGACCCAAAAGAATGCCGAGACTAGAGCTGGACCCTGGTTGGCCTGGAACTTGCTATGTAGACCAAGCTAGCTTTGAACTTACAGAGATCTACCTAACTCTAGAGTGCTGAGATTAAAAGCATTCACCACCATACCCAGCCTAAAACAGATAATATTTTTAATTAATTCTTATTTAATTTTATTTTGTGTATTTTTTTTTTTTTTTTGGCCTGCATGTATATCTGTGCACCATATGTGTGCTTGGTGCCTGCAGAGGCAAGAAGGGGCATCAGATCCCCTGGAACTGGAATCACAGATAGTGGTGAGTCATCATGTGGGTGTTGGGAATTGAATCCAGGTCCTCTGCAAAAGCAGCCAGTACTTTTAACCTCTGAGCCATCTCTGCAGCCCTAGGACATATATTCTTTAGATGTTGAATAAGCACAAGCATGCCACCACCTACATCACTGGCAGACAGCCTTTTAGGCAGTGTATTATGCCAGGTGCCTGAGGCATACAGAGCTCTTAAAGACTTTATAATCTGTTTGGGTAGACAGTCCACACAAATAAAAGAATAAACAATGCAAAATTAATAACCCATATGCATAAGAGAATAAACAATGCAAACTAGAAGCACTTAATACTAACTAGTGCATCAAGAATGACTTGCTCACACAATTCATTTGGAGTGGTAGTCCAAGGTACCATTAAAATCAACCAAGGAGCGTGGGTAAGCAACAGATGGGGAAACTAAACGGCCAATTGGAAATAAGCCTGAGACACTGCTGACACTAGATCAGCTGGGAAAGAGCTAGCTGCTCTGTGCAGAATTGCCAGCACCACTATCTGGCCAAGAAAATAAAGGCTTATTCCTTAAGAAGGAAATTGACCTAGGTCAAATGAGAAAGCTGTAAATGGCGCCACCTAGAGGAACATTCTTATAACCCCAGAAACAGTATGATCAGCTGTCTAGCTGAAAGCCTTTCAGGGTCAATTTGAGGATGAAAATCCTGGCACAAAGCACAGTGTCTTCTGCAAGAGAAAAATACACACGCTACAAGTCCAAAAGATATCCTAGATGAAACAGGGTACCTCTGACATTCTTGCTTTACCAAGCCCTGGAAATGCATGTAGACAACCCTCTGACTTTATCCAAATATATTTTGTGCCTGCAGATGTATACTTCTTCCTGTAGACAGGGTCTCACTGTGTTGCTCACACAGTTCCAGAACTCCTGGACTTACGCTATCCTCCTGCTTCATCGTCTTGAGAAGCTGGGACTTGAGGTGTGCCCAGCAGTGTTGATTTTTGACTCAGGTGCTTACTAAAAAATCTTAGCTAGCTTCCAGAATTTGAACATCAGGGAGTAACATAGGACTAGGGATGTAGATAAGTTGGTAGAGTGCTTGCCTAGCACTCACAACGCCCTGGGTTCAATCCTCAGCACCCAATATAGTAGACATAATGGTACATGTCTGCAATCCCAACACTTCGGAGGTGGAGACAGGAAGATTAAACGTTCAAGGTCATCCTTGGCTACATAGATTGAGGCCAGACTGAGCTTATGAAGCCCTGTCAGAGGTGGGGGCAGAGAGTGGAGGAAGAGGAGCAGGAGGAGAAGGAAAGGGAAGAGAAGGAAAAAGAGGAGGAAGAGCAGGAGGAAGAGGAGGGAAGAGAGGAAGAAGAGGAGAAGAAGGAGGAGGAAAGGGGGAGGAAGAAGAGTAGGAGGAGTAGGAAGGAATTAGGAGAAGAAAAAAGAAATATGGATTTTAGTTCCTAACCAAGAACTTGAAACCACAGGCCCATAGTAACAGTTCTGACCAGTTTGTGTCCAACTGTGCATCATCTGGACCAGATCATAGTCTCTTTAGTGACATACCCGCCTACCCATGAGCATTACACATGACACGGTGAGTAGAAAGCAGAAATTTTGAATTAATGTGCCAGAGTGATTTATTTCTCCTTCCTTATTTCTATATCAGATAATCATTTTTCCATCTCCTTTAATGATTTTCATGTACAGCTTTAAAAGGCTAAGATTTTTTTTGTGTTTTGTTCCCACCTGAATCCAATGCCTAGAATAGCACCTGAGTTTAACTGATGCTTAAAAAAAGTTTAAGTAGATGTTTTAATCAAAGAAATTGCACATTGGCCACATGGAGCTTGGCCTTTCACTAACTGCCCACACCACTTAGCCTTTGGTACCCATCAGAGCCTGACTTTTTCTATAAAATATTCCTCAATCCAGTTTGTCAAACCCTAACCTCAAATGACTTCACCAAGGGAAATCAGCCATCATTAGAGAATCGAAAAAGCTGGGGAGAACCTTGTTGTTCAAACTCAGAAGGAAACACGTATTAACTCCAAGCCAACTTTATAGGAAAGTTGCTATTTCCACCATGATCAGTTATACCTTGGATATTAAGACACAACATATAATCGAAGTTGCTAGTTGCTCAGTGTATGATAAATTAATGAGACACAGAATATGTTGTTAGAAAGCATGTAAGTAATTAAAGTGCCTGCTATTCTGTCTTCTTCGTGATTGAAATGGTCTTAATATTAGCCTATCAATAGCTATTATTCTTAGTGTTTCAACCTGCCATGGTAAGTATGTCAAGATGTGATAGCTATTCAATTTTTGTTTGTGTGTGTGTGTGTTTGTTTTTTTGAGACTGGGATTCTCTGTGTAGCCCCAGTTGTCCCAGACCTCACTCTGTAGATCAGGTTGTCCTCTAACTCATAAATCCACCTGCCTCTGCCTCCCAAGTGCTGGGATTAAAGGCATTCACCACTACTGCTCAGCAGTTATTCAATTTTAGATAAATATAAAATGTCCAATCTAACAAAATTAGACAGAAAATATTCTCTTATTTTTTTATTTCTTGTTTTATTTATTTTTTCTATGTGTCACAATCACCAAACTCTCTTCAAGGCATAAAATTTCCATGAGATCCCTTTCATAATAGTTGATTTACAAATTATTTCCATCTTCTCATCCTTACGCTAATTTTTAAGGATCAAGTTGGCGATGAACCCAGCGGGCAGTACAGAATGAGCTCAGGACGAAGCCTCTAGTGTGGCTCAACACTAACAAGATCCTGCTTCTTCTACATATTCTGATGATTTGTTCTTTAAATGTTGAGGTGGATTTTTGCATTAATTTTTACTTTAAAGTCATGCATTAGAATATTATTTATCTTGATCATTGAGGATTTTGGTACTTGAAATCGTACATCCAGAGCAAAACCTTGATCATCCTGATCTTGATTTAAAGTTATTGGCCAGGGGCTAGAGGGATGGCTCAGTGGTTAAGAGTGCTTTCTGTCTTGCAGAGGACCCATGTTTAGTTCCCAGCACCCACAACAGGCAGCAAACAACTGCTTGTACTCCAGTATCAGGAAATCCAACTCACTCTGGCTTCCAAGGGCACTCACACGCAATAGCACACATACTCACACAGGCACAAACATACACAGAAACTTTTAAAATAAATCCTTAAAGATATCAGTGAGATGGCATAAAAGTGGAGAATTGTGATCATATTAGAAAAAAAAATAGAAGAATGATCTTTGGGGGGGGATGCAGTCTTCACAGCTTAAAAATCCATATTAGTGCTGCTTCTGGAGCTTAAACAAAAGAACTGGCTTGAGGAGGCTATCCAAACACAAAGAGCAAAACTTTCTACAACCTCTCCAAAAATACACATGGCATCAAGAAAATAAGCCAAAGCAAATGACAAGAACACGTAGAAAATACTTGGTTTTAGGCTCACTGCTTGGCTTCCATTTAGACTGGCTGGGAACAAGCAAGTAGTGGAGCATGACTTTATTTCAGCACTGGGGAGGCTGGAGAATCAGGAATTCAAAGTCATCTTCAGTTACCCGCTGAGTTCAAGGCCAGCCTGTGCTATATAAGATACTGCCAAATTAATTAATTAATTAATTAATAACTACCAACAAAAACAAACAACAACAAAACCCTAAAACCAACAATAACAACCAAAATCAAGGATTGTAGGCTGGGAATGAAGCTCAGTGGTAGAGTACATCCTCTGCGTGTGAAAAGCCCTGGATTTGATCCTGCACCACAGTGTAGGCAGTTTGTCATCAGGACCACAGTCAGCTCTGTTCTACCAGCCACTTCCTAAATAACCACTCAGAGACTTATTATTAATTATAAATGCTCAACTGATTGCTCAGGCTTGTTACTAGCTAACTCTTACATTTTAAATTAGCCCATTTCCATTAATCTATGTCCTACCCTGAGGCTCATTTACCTCATCTATAAACTTCCCATGTTGCTTCTTCAGTGTCTGGCTCACAACTCCTCTGACTCCACCCTTCTTCTTCCTAGTGTCCTTAGTCTGGTTCTCCTGCCTAACCTTATCCTGTCCATTTAACAGAAACATATATTTACACAGTGTAAAGGAATATTCTGCATTTCTCCATTTTGTCTAAATAAAAATAAAGTTTTAACTTTAAAATAGTAAAATTATAAACAACAAAAAGTTATGAAGTAAGAATTATAGATACACAATATCCAGTCTGTTTGTATTTGGCAAATTTAGAGAAAATATTAGCTATGTTATCTTTGTGAGTCTAAAGTTTTATACCTAATTTACCTTTTTAATCATAACTAAGGAAAACTTTAAGTCCAATTATTTAGTATTTAACTCCATCAAAGACCCCAGAAGGGTGAAATGTTTCCTAATGACAGGGACATCTGGCTGCCTGAACAGTTACCCAAAGATCTGTAATATTGGGGCATCCAACTTTGGCCTGCAGGCTGAGTATATCTGACAGACTTTTCTGAGAAGCAGGGAATTCTGAAGGACTGTCCTACCTTGTCTTGGTAAAGTTTGGCAATTGCCTTTTTTTGCATCCTGTTGGTTCAGTTGGACAATATACTGTCAGCAATTGAGGCAAGGGCAGTTTCTTTGCTCAAATGGCTAGCTTTTGCCACAAAGAAATTAAACTCCATCTGGAGTTTCTTCAATGCTCATCATCTTCTTTGAAGTAAATTGGTGCTGTCAGGAGCAGATGTGTCTCACTGTCAAGAAAAACCTTGTTTTTAAAAACATTTAAATGCCATATTCTGTAAGTCTTTGAAGTGTTTGAAGACCATCTAACTATCTAAATATATCTGTTTAACCTTGAAAACATACCTAATATGACTATAAGTTTTATTATTATAGATGACTACTAACCTGTATTTTTAATTATACATCATATATTTAAATGAGCTATATAAGCACAAAACCCTAAACAAGAGTAGAAATATACATACAGTATAACAAAAATAACTTTAACTTTGTTTGTTTGTAAATCCATACCAATATAAAATATTTAAGATTAATCATTGTTTTTTGAATTAAAGTAGATTCAATAGTCTATCCTTTTATCATTTCTATATTATCCTCCCTTTTTTTTTCAGAAATAGATCTTTGAATCTAACTCCTTTGCTTAGTTTTTTGTTTATTTTTTTGCCATGACCAATAATAATTTGCAACCAACTCCCCTAAACAAAGACAAACACCCATAATTTATCTTTTGGGAATGTGGGCATTGTTTTCTCTAGATTGATTCCTGTTGTCTGTGGGTACTGTTATCTTTGGGGGAATCTTGAGAAAATCAAGATAATTTTTAGGTTTTAGCTGGAGTAGTTTGTGAGGCTGGACCATCTCAGCCCGTAGCCTTGAAACTGTTCTGAATGCAGAACTCTGAGGAAACTGAAACAGAGACATTGTGAGATGCTGGATCACCTCGGGCATTTGTTGTCATTGGTTTCTGGTCCCCTTGTTCTGAAAGTACATAAACTTTTAAAGGTAACATACATATCTGTAGTAATACAAGTATAGGCTGTGTATTGTATACAAGTTAGCCAAAGATGATTTTTTTTTTGTTTTGTGTTTGAGCAGGTAAAATACACATTATGTGTTTTGTAGGGTTTTTTTAGGTTTATTTTTTTATGTATGCAGTTAGGATTTCCAGGGGGTCTTCCTTGATCAAACTGATCCATATCAATCTGGAATGAATCCACAGCCTCTCATTTCCTGTGGAAATAAAAGCATAACCTCTCACCCAAAGCAACACATGTTTTGATTTCCATTTTGAAGTCAAGATATTTTTTAAATATATAGGTTGGTTTAATCTAGCAGCTTTCATAATCCAGTGTCTCTTTGCAGCCAAAAAACTTAAAGACAACACAATAACACAAGACCCAGACTCTCTGTGTATTTTCCATCTTTACGTATTTTTTTCTTTTGTATTACTTTACTCCCTTTTTAAAGACTATATTATTTTTAAACACACACACACACACACACATATATATATATATATATATATATATATATATGACTGACTATACCCTTTTACTTCTCTCCCAAGCCTTTACACATTTTTAAACACACTATAACATGTTTAGAGGTTTTTCCATCTGTTTTTACTGAGCATCTGTAACCTTTTCTGTCTGCATGACAGAACCCCAAACCCACCATGCAGCTCACTGGTGGAGCTCACACTGGCAGCTCAAGCCCACAGGCAGTGGCTGGGAGACACCTAGACTGTGAGAACCCTCCATGAGACTTAACTCATGGCATGCTGGCAGTTGACAGAAGACGTCTCTGTACTGCAGCTGGCATGAGAGACACGAGACTAGGAAGCCACATTTGGCTCTATTTTTGTGTGTTTAGAACTTCTTTTAAGCTTTCTTAGGTCTTATGTGGATGTAGGTGCCAGAAGTTTGGGTGCCACCGCAGGAAAAACAAGGAAGAATGGGAGGCAGGGGTGAGAGGTGTGGGAGGGGTGCAAGAGAGGAGAATGGGAGGCAGGGGTGGGGAGGATGCAAGAAGAAGAGAATGGGAGGCAGGGGTGGGGGTGGAAGAGGAGGAGGGTGGGAGGCAGGGGTGGGGTGTGGAGGGTGCAAGAGAAGGAGAGGCTATATACAGGGGGAGCTGAGAAGTGATGAGATCCAGAAAAAAAATTTAACTCTGGAAATTTTTCTTAAAAATAAAGCTTCATAGAAAACCAGCCAGTCTCTACAGGGCTAAATAAAAGTTCTACTGATGGGGAGAGGGCAACAAGAAATATTCACTCTACCCTCAAGCCATCTTCAAAATCTCTGAGCTAATCAAATTGCCTGTTCAGTAGTGTGGTAGCTAAAGGTCTCTTAATTAACCTAGGTTTTACAGCCAGGAAGTAACACAGGCTAGGCTGAAATTTAAAATTTTTACAATTTATTTATCTGATGTTGCTTTCTTTTTAATAAAGTTTTTTATTAACTATTTGAAATTTTCATACATTTGCTCCTTTCTTTAAACTTTTTTAAATTAATTCTTTAAAATTTTTGTGAAATGTGATGAGAACGAATACTGAGATCCACAGCCAGACATTATGAAAAGAGAGAGAGAGGGACCTTGGAACAGAAAGACCTAAATGGGATGTCTCCATCAAATCCCTCCCATCAGAGCTCAGGGAACCCTGAAGAAAAGGAAGCAGAAAGTGTAAGAGCCAGAGAGGATGGAGGACACCAAGAAAATAGGCCCTCTAAATCAACATGAGCAAGCTTATGTGGACTCACAGAGACTGAGACAGCATGCACAGGGCCTGCATGGGTCTGCACCAGGTCTTCTGTGTATATTATAGCTTCCAGTTTAGTGTTTTTATGGGATTCCTGAGTGTGCAAATGAGTGGATCCCTGATTCTTGTGCCTTCTCTTAGGCTCTTTTCCTTCTGTTGGTTTGTCTTGTCTGACTCTAATGCATCTTATTATATTATATTTTGTTATATGAAAAAAAAACCATGCAATGTATTTTGATAATACTCACCAGAACTCTTCCCAGATCTATCTCACAACCTTCCCTCCTCCTCCCAACATTATATTCTCCTTTAAAAACAATAGCTCATTAATTCCAATTTGTGCTATCCATATTTTTCTGTGTGGAGGGCCCATCCCTTTAGAGCATGGTTGATCTGCCAAGAGCCACACCATTAAAGAAAACTGATGCCTTTTCTCCAGAAGCCATCACCCGTCCATACGGCCTCAGTCAGGGGGCCAAGGAAACTCCTCCCTGACACCCCCACTAGAATTTGGCAGAATAATAATAATAAGTTTATCCTTGAATCTGTGAGCTCTCCAACCATGGGTGGTCAGATTTACAGCACCAAGCATGTGTTTCTTCCTGTAGAGCAGAAATCTTCCTTAAATCTAGTCAGAAAGTAGTTGGTTATTCCTATAATATTCATGCCATTATAGTACCATACTCCCAGTCATTATTAGGGTTCACAAGGTTCATAGCCCGGTAAGACTGTTGTTAACTTTTTTCCCCAGCAGCCTGCATAGCACCTTCTATTACTATGAACCAACAGGGAGGAGGCTTCCTAGTGAGTACCAACTTTATTTCTCCAAGTCCAGTGA
Source organism: Peromyscus eremicus (assembly GCF_949786415.1). Taxonomy (NCBI): domain Eukaryota; kingdom Metazoa; phylum Chordata; class Mammalia; order Rodentia; family Cricetidae; genus Peromyscus; species Peromyscus eremicus. Next base: position 45,786,433 of record NC_081416.1, read on the forward strand.
CATACAAGGGGTGACATCAGCAACAGAGTCTTACCATCAAGTTCTAGTGTGATGTTTCTTTCTTTAAAATGAGCTAGTTTCCATGGGAAGCCATCTTTGGCCTCCAGCTTTCCTGGTCTCAAAACATGTACTCAGGCTGTGGTGTAGCTCAGTGCTAGAGCTCTTGCCTTCATGCCTGAGGCTCTGGTTCCATCTCTGGTACTAGAAATTTTCCTTCTTTTTTCATGTGTTTGTATGTGTGCATATGTATTAACATGTATGTGAGTACACATGTATGTGCAGGTGCACGTACGCATTTGTTCACACACGTGTGGAGGCCCAAGGTTGATGTAGGGGATCTTTCATTGCTTTCCATCTTGTTCTTTTTAGGCAGGCTTCTCAATCAATCCCAGAGCTTTCCATGTGGCTAGCCAACTTGCTCTGGGAATCCTCTCTCTGCCTTCTGAGGCTAGAATTACAAGCTGGCTGCCACATAAAACTAAGGTCCTCTTGCTTTCATGGCAAGGGCTTAAGCCACTGAGTCATCTGCCCAATTCATATTCATATTTTTTTTTTGGAAAGATCAATGTTTACTTAATCCTTTACCTGTTCTCAGGAAGCCCATAGCCACATAGTGCTTCTGCAGAGGCATTTGTATCTCCCATCAAGTCAAGGTCTAAGGTTAAAAAAAGGTAGGCTGGCCCCTGACTGCATATCAGGGGTACCTCGGGTGCATTAAAGAGCACTAGAAGATTGGACTCTGGGTGAGCTTTAGTGTTTATTTAGTAATGTTTCTGCCCCCAGGTATTCCAAAGTGCAGACAAGATTGGGAGCAATAACAGCAGAGTTACTGTGAGAGACCAGTGATGCCTGAAGCCAGAATTACTGACCCAGCTGGGAAGTAAGGCCAGTCCTGTTGAGGATGGGGTTGCTCCTCACTCGCCTGAACTGCAGCAGCTCCCTGGCCCCACTCCCCTCCTTCCAGACCATTAGCACTAGTACTTCCCTTGTTTCTCTGTTGTTTTCTTTCTTTCTTTCTTTTTCTTCAGTTTCACACAAGAAGTCTTCTTCCAGTCAGTTCCCTGACCATCACAGGGAACTGGTGTCACTAGTTTCTTCGGCAGACTTCCAGAAACATATGTATCTGTAGACAAAAGGATTTTTTCAGATCAGTGGTAGACTGCTTGCCTAGCATGTTCGAAGCCCTGGGTTCATCCTCAGCACCTCAATAATAATAGCAATAACAATAATAACAATAACAAACAAAAGTTACCTAAATGCTGTATATCATTCAACTTAATCTGTAATTTGTCCTTTCCCCTCACAATGCATCAGGGATGGGTCTGTGCAGCACAAGCTTTCCGGTATTACACAGTGTTCTCTTGGAGAGTCCCTCTTTTTTGGCCAGGCCGTTGTGGATGGTTATTTGTTCCTAGAACTGCACTGCTTTTGTTATAAAGATTTATGTACCTAGTTTGTTGTTTTTCGCGAGTTTCTAATTTATTAATGGTGCTTTAAAAATAATGTCAGTGCCTACTTGGTGTTCCACTGTTTAAATTTATAATCTGTTTAAAATTTATAAGCTGTTTGAAATTTATGTTGTTCCCAATTTGTTTTCATGGTGAATAAACTTCCTTATATGTAATTCTATGTATATAACTCCATGTTCTAAAATAAACTCCACGGAGGAGAAAATCAGCAGCAACATATAAAATCCTCTTCACCATCTTTGCTAAATACTAACTGTTGATTTTAAGATAACAGATATGGTGGTTTGATTGAGAACAGCCCCCATAGTCTCATATTTGAGTGCTTGGTCCCTAGTTGGTGAAACTATTTGGGAAGGATTAGGAGATGTGGCCTTGTTGGAGGAAGGGTGTCACTGGGGGGTGGGCTTTGAGGTTTCAAAAGCCTATGGCATTCCCAGTTATCTATCTATCTATCTATCTATCTATCTATCTATCTATCTATCTATCTATCTTCATCTCCATCTTTATCTATCTCTCTTTGGCCCCAACTTGCAGATAAGATATAAACTCTCAGCTACTGTCCCAGTGCCATGACTGTCTGCCCCCATGCTCCCCACCATGATGATTATAGACTCACCCTCAGAAACTGTAAGCAATGTCCCAATTAAATGCTTTCTTTTATAAGTTGTTTTGGTCTTGGTGCTTCTTCACAGCATTAGAAAAGTAATAAAGACAATGAGTTAACCTGGGAACAAAATCATTGACTTTTTTTCTAATTATAATGTTGGGTTTTTCCTCATCATTATAAACTACTTGAAGAATTCAATAATTTTAGACACTTTTATAAACCTTTACATCTGTCCATAAATCATAGTGACCACCATTTTTACTGAATAAAAAACAGTATGCCCAAAGTTAAGATTAAGAAATCACAAGTCATTTGATTTTAAGGAGTTCTCATAAAACCTACCATTCAGTGAAAAGTCTTCCTGATAGATCTTCTAAAATAGTCCAGGCTTCCTTCTAATATAAATTCACCAGATATCATAGTTGAAGTATATCATTGGCTTCTTATGTATGGATTTCCAAAATTTTATTCTGCCAATGCCAAACACCCTTTTAACTCTCTACATCTAGAAATAAAACTATCCCAAAGCAAATAAAAAGTCTCCCAGTTAATCCTTCTCTTTCTTCCTTAAGAAATCCAAAGGAAGTATCAGTTTATTTGGCTTCAAAAGGATTAGGCCTCAGCACTGATATTTTGCAGAGATCCAGGGAAGAATGTCACCAATTAGTCAGAAAAAAAAGTGCATCCCAGGAAGATATGGAGTCCTGTTTATTATTCCTCTTGCTGCGTCATAAGCTACCTACTCACTTATGCTCATAGGGAAAATTGAAAAATATGGAGCCTTTGAATTGACTTTAAAACCAAACTCCAGATTCAGCAAAGGAAAAGTAATTTTCCCAGGAACCTTTCAACCCATTCCCTGCTTAAATCTTTCTGAAGTCATCACACACCACTTCTCTTGGACTCTATGTTCTGCCAAGTGATTAGCATCTAAAAGTCTGGAATCACTCAAATGCACCTCAGTCACACTTAAAATTAACCTGAATTAACTTAGAATTAGCCTTGTAAGGATTTTTAGTAGGGCCTGCCTGGAGTAGTCTAGGGCATGTGGTGGAATGGGAATGATAGGGAAGATTGCTCAGATGCCTGTTAGCTCTGAAATCCCATCTAAGCCATGTCACTGCACCAAAGGTATTTATTTCAGGGTCCATCTTTCCACAGGGATGGGCACAAGGCTGCCGGTTCCAGCCACTGCAGTCCCAGAACCACAGACTCCAAGCTTCTGAGATAGGAGTGGGAAAAGTAAGGTTGTCTGAGGATTCCATAGTGGTTCTCTTTCCTTGATGAGAGATATTACAGTGGTAGGTTGATCTACTTTCATTTTTCTTTCTTTTAGATGTAAAAAAGAGTCTGGGAGTGTAGACCTTTAATTACAGTTCTTTAGGCAGATAGATCTCTAGGAGTTCTAGGCCAATCAGAGCTGTATGAGACCCTGTATCCAAAAAAAAAAAAAAAGGAAGAAAGAAAGAAAGGAGAGAAAGAAGAAATGAGAAGCAAAGGAATGAAGAAGGTCCAGTGTATGTCGTCATCCTCCCAGAATTATATTATATTTCTCTTGTTCTCAGGAAAACATTTCTGGCAGTCAGAGGACAATATTGAGGCACTCCCTTCCACCATGCAGGTTCTGGGGATCAAACTCTGGTCCTCAGGTTTGACGCCAACTACCCTTACTCACTGAGCCATCTTGAATGCCCTCATGAGAAAGAAGCTTGAGAACAGTAAATGAAAAAATGGTAAGACTCAAAAAATGTTATTTAATCTAGTAATGACATTTTTAGAAATGTATCTGATGTTATCAGGTTGTGAAAAGTATTTCTTTGTATGGTTGGTTACCTATAACAGATAAAGCAGTTTACATAAAAATAAGTAAACAAGGCAAGAGTCAAATATTCAAGGATTGGCTGAATCACCAATTGTGGTGGGCCAAACTGAAAGGATATGCAGGATTCTGAGAATCAGCTAACTATATTACATTATATCTACCTGAAAAATATGAAGTAACCATGTTACATATAAATACTTAATAATGATGAAAATTATACTATCAAATAAAACTATTTGTTAAATGAAAAGGCAAGTATTAACCAATGTGAACAAAATGATCCTTATAATGTTTTCCAATTTTCCTTTTTTTTTTTTTTTAGGATTTGATCTCACTATGTAGCCAGGTTGGCCTTGAACTTGAGAACCTCCTGATTTAGGTATGAAGAATATGCACCATTATGAAAGATTCAACCATCTGTGCCTGTGAGGTGGGGTGAGTTGCACAGTTGTGCCCAAAGTTGGAGGTGGTTTGTGCTTCCTGTAGGTACTGGTATTTTCGAGCTTTTGAGATGGGCTCTCACCATGCTGCTCAGGCTGGTCTTGAACTCCTCTGGAATCAAGTGACCCTCCACCCCTGAGGCCCAGGACACTAAAACTACAAGTGTATATCACTGTGCCTGGATGCCATTCTGTATTTTAGTTCAAAATGAAACTATTTTATGAAATTTGAGGAAAATCCCAGTAATTAAAACATTTAATTGCATTTAACTTTTTTTTTTTTAATTTTTGTGTGTATGGGGTTGGGGGCACGTGCATGGCATGGCACATGTTGTGGAGGCCAGAGGACTACTTGCAGTGCTGGGTATTTCTTTTCACCATGAGGGGACCAGGAATCAAACTCAGGTCATCAGGTTTGGGATGATGGGTCAGTCAGAAGTGTCTGCCATGCAAGGGTAAGGACTTCAGTTCAAATTTCCAGCACCTAATAGCTGAGTGGCACATGTCTGTAAGTCCAGCTCTGGGGGAGCAGAGACATCTGGATCCCTGGAGATCACTGGCCAGCCAGCCTAGGCAAATCAGAAAGTTCCAGGGTCAGTGAGAAACCCTGTCTCCAAAAAATGAGGAAAGTGATTGAGAAAGATGTTTAGTTAAGCCTCTGCACACACACCCCCACACACACACGTCCTCTCACATGTACACATAAACACTAGGCACATGTGTTTTCACGTGGTAGATACGAAGCTGCATCTTAGCTATAGATTAAAGATAGTTAAGGGGCCAGCCTGGTCTGCAGAGCGAGATCCAGGACAGGCACGAAAACAACACAGAGAAACCCTGTCTTGGAAAAACAAACAAACAAACAAACAAACAAAAAAGATAGTTAAAGGAAGGAGGACCAGGGCTGCTGTAGCCCCGACCAAACTGCTCCTGGCACCGGCCTGACTCGCTGAACATCTTTTGCCCTGCATACTAGAGAACTTACCCCAGGTACAGTAGCTGGCACACACCCTCTGCTGCTGCCGCCATTGCTTCCACTGGCAGTCATAGCCACTCTGCCAAGTATTTGTAATCATTGCTGCCAACACATTCCCTGCCGGAAAGGCACCGCCAGCAAACTTCTACTATGAAGGGACCCAGGAGACCCTCGCTACCACCCATGTGCCCCAATTCATCCACCCATCACAGCTTCCTTCCTGCCCAAACTACTGCCGCTGCTACCACGCATCAAGTCCCACCACTGCCACTCCTGTTGGTGTTGGGCCTGTGGCCAGCCACCTCAGCCACCCTGTGAATCTGCAGACTGGGGTCAGTATGGTCTCCACAAATGACCCGTGAAGAAGCAGGATTGTGAATGTCAGAGAGAACAAGGCAGAGTAGCATAAAAGTATGTTTTCCTGAGAACAGGTATGCTGACATACCTGCTCGGGTGGGCGGGCCCTCCGTTCCCTTTGCCTTGCCTGCAAAGTTCCATCCCTAAACCACAAAGGACAAGACTCTAAGGCAAGGAGGGAAGTCATCCATCCTCACAGACTTCCTTCTAGTCTAGAAGTGTGATCTGACTTAACTGGTGTGAGTTGCTGGAGCTATCAGTCGTCACTGCCACCTGTAGAGACTGTTACACATGACAGTCCCAGGGAAGGGACCTGCCCCATTTTCTCAGTGACTATATCTTACTTGCATCTGGAATATACCTTCTGTTTCATGGCATGACTTTTTCTAATTTTTAGTTTTCTTTCTAGTGTTTTAGTTGCTTACTTTCTTCCTCCCTAAAATTGCTACCTTTAGCAAATTACATTCACAGATTTGTAGGTTAATTGTTAAGCTACTGTATTTTAATTGTACCAAACTCAAAAGGACATGCATGGCTGCCCCTTATTTATCCCTACTTGCAAAATCTTCTCTTATCTATTTCTAAATCCATAATTGTCTCTCAACTACCTCTCATATCCTAAATCTACATACTTTCCTTCTCAGTCAATTTTACACATTCTTTCCCCTTTTCCTTATTCTGTCTTCACCTTATTAATTAAACATCGATCTCAATAACTTTAAATAATCTATAAACTACATTTTCTACACCCATTACCCCATCACTGCTGTCCCCGAACATTAACAGAGAAACCAAGGAAATGCGCAAGTGTCTCCTGAAGCAAGGTAAGGCTGAGACTGCTGGTAAATCAGTAAGCCACACTAATGCTGCCATCACCCCACCACCACCACCACCCATGCAGGAAAATCTAATTCTCCGTAAAGACAACACTCTAGACAGACTCATATAACACAAAACAAACAAACCAAGGGTGGGGAAATGGAGAAAGTTAAAACTGTGAGATGTAGCCAGACAGCAGATGTGTACATCACAACTAAGAAACACAAAGAATATGAGACAACAACCTATGTTCTGGTCCAGTCTCTTCAAGTCACCTGATTTTAGTCCATCCCTACCACACCCAACCTCTAGACCTTACCCAGGGCATTTGTTGTGTGCCAATGTCTGGTCTGGTAAGTTCTGGGAACTCTAACCCACCTTGCACACTCTCCAATCCCTGGTCCTGTTCTGGATTGTATATCTTGCGCTTTGGCCCAGTCTGGCTAGCCCCCCTTATGCCGTTCTCAACCCCCAAGGCTGAGTTTTAGTTTCTTATCCTCTGTGTTCCCCCATTATGATTATTCTCACATGCACCTTTCTTACCTCCCAAGGCTGAGTCCTAGTTGCTCATCGAGTTAGCTGGTTTAGTCCAATCAGTCACAGCTGTGCTGATCCCAGTATCCAAGTTTGGCCCAGGTGGCACATCCTGTGTGCTGGTCCAGTCTGGTGAGTCCTAGACCCTATCTCACTTGCTCCATCTTCAACCTGCAGTCATAGTCTGGAACTCAGGAATCTGAGCATGGACTCAGCCTAAATAATCACTGTGCCCTTGTCTGCTTGTGCCAGTAGGTCCTTGGGCCCTGCTTCAGTAGCATAGACTGTACACCATCTACCTTAGACAGCACAGAATCTTACCTCAGACAGACAACCAATGAAAGAAATCTACACATCCATCCTCCAAACACAAACAATATTAAAGGCCAAGATAGTTTATCTCCCCCCAAATCTGCTAGTCCTATAGACATATTCTCCAATTATTTATATAAACCCCAGGAGGTAGGGCTTAAAAGAACTATCATAAACTTCATCAAAGAATTCAAGGAGTTTTAAAGGGACATAAACAGTTCAATGAACTTAGAGAGGAGAGCAATAAGTGACTGAGTGATTTCCATGAAAACATAAACATACAACTGAATGAAATGACAATGATAACCCAAGACTTGAAAACCAAATTTAATAAAGAGAGAAAAATAGAAGAGAACTCAATCTAAAATGAAGATGGAACTGAAAAGCTCTAGAAGTCAATCAGAAAACTCAAAGGAAAACCTCATCATGGCTCAAGAAGAAGATAGAGTATCAGGACGTGAAGATAGAGTAGGGGAATTCAACCACACAGGCCAAGACGATGAAAATTAAAACATACATAGATACATACACATGAAACAAACATACAAGAACTGTGAGACACCATGAAAAGACCAAATTATCTAACTATAGTAGACACAGATGAGGATGAATCCAAGGTCAATGACATAAACCAGATCTTCCAGATTGTAGATGAAAACTTCCTCAAGGAAACACACACCCATACAGATACAAGAAGCAAACAGAACACCAAATAAACAGGACCAGAAAAGAAACTCCCTGTAACATACCATACCTGAAGCACTAAATATTTAAAACAAAGACAGTAAAAACCAAGAGAAAAAAAAATCACATGAAGTCACATATAAAGGAAAACCCTTCAGAATAAGAGCCAGTTTCTCAATGGAAACTTCAAAAGTCAGAAGATTCTGGAGCAATGTACTTCAAGTTCTAAGAGACCACAGATGTCAACACAGACCTAGCAAAACTATCTGTCATAAGTTGAAGGATAATTAAACCTTTCCAAGATACAAACAGGCTGAAAGAATTCATGTCCCCCAAACCAGCCACACAGATAATACTGGAAGTAATACTTAGACAAAGGAGGAATAAGCATAGCCAAGAGAATATAGAAAAATCAATTACCCAGATGGATATAGATGCAAATATTCTCAATAAGATACTTGCAAACCTAGTTGAATATTGGAAACTATTGGGGTCCAGCCTCTATAGTCTCCTTCCCAGGGGTCCAGAAGAGATGCTACCAAAGGCAAGAATAATCTGAGGGAATGAATCTAAGTACACTGAACTCTAAAGTCCTTTTACTTTCTTCCTCTGAGACAAGATTCTATCTACATAGCTTCAATTCTGTACTCATACTTAGCTCCTCTCTGTTCCTTTTCCTCCTGTCCTCTCATAACTCAACTAAGTTCTTTTCTGTCTCTGTCTTCATTTGCATCTTCATTCTTGTCCATCCTCATTCCTTCCTGTTCCTCTTCCCATGACCTGGTCTCAGTACCCCTACAATCTGCAAACTCTGCCCTGCTGCCTTCTGGCCCAGTGGGATAACTCTACTCAGAGCTAGGAAATCTGCCTCATGGCTTCACTGCACCTGGTATGCCAAAAAAAAAAAAAAAAAACCCTTTTGTTCTGAGTCAATTGCTCTGGAATGCCACTTGGGCTGTGAAAAAAAGGAGGGTCTGAGCTTCATTTGCACAAGAAACAAAGCTATGCACCTAACTCCTAGGCCTAGGGGAATAGGCCGTGTCTCCATAAGGGTGTTTACCTTAATTCAGATCAGTGGTGGTCTGAAAAGCTCATTCTGTCTGCTGTTTTGGCCTAGGATGCTTGAGAGGTATTTCAAATAAATACATTGTTAGTATGAGAGCACACATGAATTCATATCAGGAAACAGCTTATACATTAAAAGCCAAATAACATCAAATACTCCTTGAGATTTCAGTTCCTCTAGAAGAATTCCTTGATTCTTCCAAGTATAGCTTTACCATATACAGCTGAATTTCTACTTCATATTCCTGTGGCTTGTAGCAATTGAAGAACACACCAAAAAGCTCACTCATTGTAATCAAGTTGATGTCATTCTAGAGATTCAAATACAGTTGAACAAATGAAATCAAGTAAATGTAACACATCACATAAATGGACTCAAGGACAGCAATCACACAAATTGTAGCATTCCTTTGTGATAAAAGTCAGTAAGAGACTAGCAATGGAGGTTATATGACTCAGGTTAATAAAGGCCACTAACATACAACCCAACATCATACTAAATTGAAGAAAACTTCAAGCATTTCCAGCAAAATTGGGAATAAGACAAGGTGGCCCATTCCCTTCACTCCTATTCAATACAGTACTTAGAGGATAATTGGACTACGGGCCTGGGTACCAGGTGTTTGTCAGGGTCTACACTTGACTGTAACTAGCAAGGGGGAGGTCGTTTGTTCCATCCCTTGGCATTGCTATATATAGCTCTTTAGAATAAAGTTCTGGGCAGGTGGATAAGGATCTAGGCCCACCCAAAGCTATCCAGTGTTTCTGTCTGTTTCTCTCCCCTCTTCATTTCTAATTAAGTCTCTTATTCCTCATTCCTCAAGAGTCCCTGGGGTAAATATATGTGGGAGCTGGGCCCCCACAATCTTTCTCCAGCAAAATACAAAAACAAAATCTTAAAATTCATATCGAAGTACAAAAGACTCCAGGTAACCAAAGCAATCCTAGGCAAAAAGAATCATTCTGGAGATATTGCTACACTTTGTTTCAAATCCCAGTGCAGAGTAATAGTAATAAAAACAGCATGGTGCTGGCCCAAAATCAGATGTAGATTAATGGAACAGAATGTGGGACCCAGATCAGACATAAGCCTACACAGCTACAGCCATAGGATTTTTGACAAAGACGCCAAAAAATATACATTGGAGAAAAGATAATCTCCTCAGCAAATGTTGCTGGGAAAACTGGATAACCATACACAGAAGAACAAAGCTAGATCCATATCTCTCACCCTGTACAAAAAATCAAGTCCAAAGGAATCAAAGATCCTAATATAGAGCTGAACTTCTGACACTGATAGAGGAAAAACTGAGCAAACACTTTAATATGTAGGCATAATTGAGGAATTTCTAAACAGGATTGCAGTCATTTAGGAAATAATCCCAGTAACTGACAAATAGGACCTCATGAAGTAAAACAGAACAAAACAAGATAAAAGAAACAAACAAACAACTCGTACCACAAAGGAGACAGTCAAGTAAAGGAATGCTACAGAATGGAATAAAAGCTTTATCAGGTATTATTCTGATAGAAGATTAATATCCAAATATATAAAACTAAAACAGCTAAATAACAAGGAGAGAAACAGCAATCAGAAGCTGAGATAGGGAATTAAACAGTCCTCAAAAGAAGAAATATAAGTGTCCAATAAATATTGTAAAAAGTGCTCAATAACCTTAGCCATCAAGGAAATACAAATTAAAACTGCCTTGAGATACCACTGCATTCCAGTCAAAATGGCTATCACGAAAAAAAACAATGAACAACAAATGCTGGCATGGATGCAGAGAAAGGAGAATTCTTATTCACTGTTGGTTGGAGGGTAAATTGACACAGCTACTATGTAAACTATATGGAGATTAAAAAAAAAAAACAACAACACAGAACTTTGCTATGACCCAGGTATACCACTGCTGGACATAAACCCAAAAAAGACTCTGTCTTAGAGTTTCTATTGTTGTGCTGAAACACCATGGCCCAAAGCAAGTTGAGGAGGAAAGGGTTTATTTCATTTATACCCCCACATCATAGTTCATCATAGGAAGGCATTCAGGCCAGGAACCCAAACAGGGCAGGAATCTGGAGGTAGGAGCTGATGCAGAGGCCATAGAGGGGTGCTGCTTACTGGTTTGCTCTCCATGACTTGTTCAATCTGCTTTCTTATAGCACCTAGGATCACCAACCCAGGGATGGAACCACCCACAATAGCCTGGGCCACAATCATCATTAAGAAAATGCCCTACAGGCTTGCCTACAGCCTGATCCTATAGAGGCAATTTCTCAATTGATGTCTTCCCTAATCATTGCTCCCATTGGGGAATATTATTTTAAGTTGGGTTAATTTTGTTTATGTTGTATTTGTTTGATTCTGTGAAGCTGTATTACTGTGTGTGTTTAAAACACCTGATGGTCTAATAAAGAGCTGAATGATCAATGGCAGGGCAGGAGGAAAAATAGGTGGGCTGGCAGGCAGAGAGAATATATAAAAGGAGAAATCTGAGAGGCGTGGAAGAAGGAACAAGAGAGGAAGGAGGAAGACTTCAGGGGCCAGCCACCCACTTACATGGCCAGACACAGAGTAAGAAGGAAAGAAAGGCATACAGGAATAGAGAAAGATAAAAGCCCTGAGGCCAAAGACAGACAGGATAAATTAAGTTAAGAAAAGATGGCAAGAAATAAGCTGAGCTAAGGCCAGGCTTGTAAATAAGAATAAGCCTCTGTGTGTGATTTATTTTGGAGCTGGGTGGCGGGCCCCCCAAAAGAGCAAAAACAAACAACAGCCTGCCCCCATGACTCTAGCTTGTATCAAGTTGACATAAAACTAGCCAGCACAACTCTGTAACCCTATCTCAGGGATAATTGCATATCCATGTTTACTGCTGTTCTATTCACAATAGCAAGGAAATGGAACCGGCCTAAATATTTACCAACTGACAAACAGATAATGAAAATATAGTAACATACATAGTGGGATTTTATCCAGCCATAAAGAAAGATTAAATTAAGAATTTGTAGGAAAATGAATAGAACTGGAAAATATCACACTGAGTGAGGTAACTTATGCTTTAAAAGACAAACACACATGTTCTCTCTCATGTGCAGATCCTAGCTTCTAAGTTTTACACACATGTGTTTATGAGGGGGTGGGCATGTATAAGGCCAGGAAATAGAAAGAGGCCCATGAGAGGCAACAGAAAATTCTTTAAGAGAGGAGGGTAATTGTAAATGGAAGTTTTCCTGTGTCACGCCTGGCCTGCAGCAGCTTATAAAATAATCACTCCAAGGCTTAATATTAATTAGAAATTCTTGCCAGCTAGCTCTTTCATCTTAAATTAACCCATTTCTATTATTCTTTCTTTTGCCATGTGGCCGTGGCATTACCGGTCTGCTGGCATATTGCTCCTTGAGCATGGGCTGGTGTCTGTGTTGACTCAAACTTTCTTCTTCCTGTCTCTCTCTTGGATTTCCCACCTGGCTATAACCTTAGGCCATAGAACCTATCTTACCATAAGCCAAAGTAGCTTCTTTATTAACCAATGGTAGCAACACATATTCACAGCATGCAGAAAGAGCATCCCACAGCAGGTAACAGAATGCATTTGGTACGAGATTGGAAGGAGGGGTAGTGGAGGTCGAAAGGTTTGAGCAGGAAGGGTATCAGGGAGACAAGGGAAGAGGGAAACTTGGGAGAGAGTCAACCAAAACTAGTGGTGCATCGAGAAGCCAGAAGGAGCTCTGGTACTTGACAGGATAATCAAAAGGGGAATTTTCAGAAAAGAATTTTAACAGAGATACTCTGTGCAGGTAGATAGAGCTGTTTCCAGAAGTCATAGGCTATTAAAAAACAAATCCATGTGCTAGGATCAGGCTATCTTCCTACAAGTTGTTGATCTGGAAAACAACTGAGACTCCACAAACAATACAGATAATTGGCACTACTGCTTATTGTCACTCAGAACTAGATCATGAGACTTTGTTGCTGGAGATGTCACAGACCCTGTTTATAGGACATAAAGAGACCAAGCTGGAAGTGGGTTAGATGCTTCTTCCTTGCTAGACAGCCCTTACCCTGCCAGGAGGTATTATGGAGTCTGCTACGGAAATGTTGTCATCAGTGATCTTTCTCAGTTGTGGACTTGTTACTGTGTGTGAAAGAGTATTGACTGGCCAGGAGGGATGAGGCCGCTAGCGCAATAATGGCAAGTCTGTTACGGTGGCAACCAACCACTTTTTTAGACCGGATTTGGTGCCCACTCCACGGGCGAATGTATTCCCATCTTGTATTGTAGATCTTGTCGAAAGCCCTGTGGGTGGAGATGTTATCAGCCCGAAGTAGGGGAAACTACTGCTGTTGTTTTGCTAAACTCATCCATCAAATACCTGTGTTTGTGTCCCTAGATTAATTAATGCTGTTGTCATCTTTAATCAGAGAACCCTCTTTTTGCTGTGCTCAGTGGTGGCTAAAGTGAATCATAAATTAAAGTACTAGTTAAAGTACTGGGAATGAATGGTGGTTGAATACCCAGCCATAACCCTTCCAAAGCTCAGGAAACATTTTGGAAGAAGGGATAGGAAGAATTTAAGAGTCAGAGGAAGGGAGGGAAAGTGGTATGGAATGCTGACTTCCAGGGATGACATAGCTCTTGAACTCATGATAGTTGTGATTACTTATACAAGATCTACACAAAATTAGACTATTATATCAATATTTTATTATGGAAGTGGCTGGGGCTCATGGAATTGCACCTAGAAGGAGGAAGAAATATTCTCTTCAGTAGTCACTGGAAAATTTCCCATACTTTTGTAAACAAACCTCCACTCATCCTCCTGTAAATAATCTTAATGAAACTACCTAGGATACACATAGACACACAGACACAGACACAGACACACACAGACACACACACACACACACACACTAGCAAAAAAAGGGGACTTCCTGGGAAAAGAAAGGGGATCATCAGGACAAAAGAAGGTAATGGGTGTGTATGTGAATGTGATCAAGGTACATTATAGGCATGTAAGAAAATGTCATAATAAAACTCACTAATATATAATTAATGTGTTCAAATAAGAACGTTTTAAAAAATATGCTTTCTTCAGTCTGGTTCTCTGGCTTGTAATTGTTTGTTTCCTGTCTTGATTCCACTTCTCTGTCCAGTTTGTTTGTTTCCTGTCTTGATTCCACTTCTCTGTCCAGTTTATTGACCGTCTCTCTGTCTGGCTTCATTTTGGACTTAGAGCTTGGTACTCTGGCTTCTGTTTGAAACACAAATTGGAAAATACCCTTATATAATCTAAACAACTACCAAATCAGTGGTCTTTAAATTCTGAGGCAATGTAATTCTCATCTAAGACTAGGACAGAGGTTTTTTTTTTTTTTTTTTTTTTGACAACTTTTCTTCATTTCACAAATGAGAAAAGGAAAATTATACCAAATTAAAACTAGAAGCTTAAAAGCAACAAATAATTCTTTGGTGATGTTGATATTAAAAGTCAAATTTCTTTCATCAGAAGGTGTCATTTATAATCCTAGTTTTTGAAAGGCTCAATAATTACCTCGATCTTGGGCTGTGTATTGGAAACTGAGGCAGGATAGTGAGTTTGAGAACAACCTAGAGTACAAAAAAAAAAACCCACAAGTTATCTTGGAAGAACTTTTAAGACTATATTTTTACTCTTTAAAAACTGTATTTTTGTTGTAGGTATATGATGTTATTCATGAAATAAGATGACCTTAATAACAATTTTAAAGCTAAATGTTTTAAAATTTAAAATATCAGGACCGGGACATACAATGTATTGGTTAATCATTTTGTGCATTTGTGGTACTAAGGACCAAACTTAGGACCTTGCATGTTTTAACACATGCTCTACCAACAAGTTGTAGGCTTACTCTTGATTGACCTTTATGAACTGGAAGTAAAAAGTGATAAATGTTATGTGCAGAAATCCAGAAATTTCTCAATCATGGGTGCTAGTATACAAATTATTTTAATTTCAGTTAGTTAAAGTAGTCAGCTTTTGAAAGTGAAATAAGCTTTAGGCATTGCTATTTGGGTGCTAAGAAAACACAAACATAAAAACAAAAACCATGTTTCTAGATTCTGGTTTGATGGTTTCCTCATTTTATTGTGTTCACTCTTGTTCCCAGTAGCTGCATTTTGCTATGTTGCTCTCCTTAGTGATACCATACAAAAATAATGTGCCCAAGTCAGAAGAATGCAAACATTGGTGTTGCATGGGTGTAGAAAGCATATGTCTATGATATGACCTAGTCATGTCCTTGGATATTTTTGTCTACGTCTCTATCACTGCAGTAACATGTGCACAATGAGTAGTTAAAACACTAAAGGAATTTGACAGTGTAAACAGCGTCCTACACGAGCCACAACTACTAGTGTGAATGGATGGATGAGTTCTAACTTCTCTGAATCTATCTTAATAACTTCAATGAAGACACCTTCACTTGCTAAGGCTAAATGAAGTAAAAGTGTGGACATGTACGATAGACTACATTTGCTCTACAAAGTCTGATCACATGCCAAAATTTATTCTTGACATATCTTTGACAGTAAATTCCACTCTGAGAGAAAAGAAATTGAGAAGGATTTCAACCAAACACTCAATGTGCCTTTTGTTAGTCAAGTCTTAAAAAAAATTCAGACATATTGTTTCTTAAATGATGTACATTTTTAAAAATTTTTTTTTGGTTTTTTTCAAGACAGGATTTCTCTGTATAAATTTGGCTGTCCTGGAACTCACTCTGTAGACCAGGCTGGCCACAAACTCACAGAAATCCACCTGCATTTACCTCACAAGAGCTGGGAGTAAGGCGTGCACCACCACCACCAAGCAATGATGTACAGTTTCAAACCAATGCCTTGTTCAAAGGCAGCTGTGCCCATACACATACACATACACATACACATACACATACACATACACATACACATACACATACACATACACATACACATACACACACAGACCATAAACCTAGTTGGTTAGTTTAGGGTAGGGAACGGACATGTGCATTTAATGATTAAGTTAAACAGGACTCCTTAAATTGCCAAGAGGCAGAAACCTGGCTTATGTTGGCTTCAGCAAGAGGGATTGATTTTATTGACTTATGTAACTGAAAATGTCTACTAGTGATTGTCCTTAGATCATGGAGGATACCTGGCAAGATATTTCAGTGGGAAAAGGTGCTTGTTGCCAAGTCTGATGACATTGAGTTTAAACCCTGTGATCCTCCTGAGGAAAGGAGAAAACGGATTCCTACAAGTTGGCTTCTGACTTCTGCATGTACGCTCCATAGACACAAAATAAATGCAAAAAAATTTTAACCATGGAGGACAGTCTCCCCAAGAAAAATCAAGGATGTGAATACCAGAGGATCAACAAATGGACATGAGGAATCCAAAAACAATGTATGTCCATCACAACAAACATTCTAAAAATGGTTCAGAATAAGAAAGGTAGACTTCACAGCCTATCAACATGTTTGATAGACAGTCTGGAAACCACATGAAGCTATGATGAACACCCAGAGTCCATGATCATGTTACTGAGGCAATTTTTATTTTAGAATATCACAAATATTCTCAATAGGCGTTACAAAACTTGTGCACCATTACATCAGCTTTCATTCTTTCCCTCTTTTGTGTCCACTAGAAACACATCTTTTAATAAAGGCGAAAGATTTATACGACCTGAAGAGAAACCAGAGTATAGAAACACATCTTTTGACTATAAGCATCAGGGCACTAACATGTCTAAAGATAGTTGTGCACAGTTGCTGAGAGCTTTCATCTCAATTCAACAGGACAGTTCAGTACTGAGATAGAACCTCAGACCCTATTCTAAATGTTTGATAGAGAGTTGTGGCTGGCCTATTGTACCCAGAAGCCACTGGCTTTGGAAAAAAAATAATAATAATATTAATTGGCTCATGTGATTTAAAGTCAGAAAGGATGGTTTCTTCAAGAAAAGCCAGGGGAACACTCAGCCAATGGTGCCCAGGGGGAAACAGGGTTACAAATGATGAAAATGACATACGTGTTTACCTGTGTGTTCAGTGAACATAAGAGAAGAGAAATACTCAAACAGAAGTCATTGCGGGAGGGGAGCTCACCCAAAAGAGTCTAAAAGAGAATACTCTTAAAACAAATGAACAGCTCTCCTCAGACCCTGCCCCTTTAATATTTTGGAACTACCAATGAAACTTGATGAGGCTGGCAAGGGTACCATCAACACTCCTTCATTTAGCTTAAGGAAATCTTCAGGATGTCACTTGGCCTGGTAGAGTTAGCAATCTGCCACCTGCAGGAAGGCAACCAGTTCGTTAGTCAAAGGCAACTGATGCTACTGAGAAAGGGCTCGATAAGGGAGTCTACGGTACTGTATCCAGGAGACAGGAAGTACGTCCACATGATTGTGTGAGGATGCTATTTTACTGTGGCGACCAATCTTCCTAACTAGAAACAGGTGACAAGTTACTTTTCTAACCAGTGCAGGGCAGAACAGTGTAAAAGAAAAGGAAAAATAAAGTTAACTAACTCCTTTTCTTTCCAAGCATTTTAATAAGTCAACTTCTTGTTTTCAAACATTTTAAATTTTTCAGAGAAATTGCAGCAAGAGCTGAAAGCAAGTGTTTCTACTTCGTATCTGTCAGTGTGCCATCCCCTGTGTTACCTCGGCCCCTCTGCCCAGAAATGTCCAGAACACATCACCAGGGAACTTCCCCTATGCTCATTCCATTCCTCAAAGGAGTTTTGGTTCACATTGTAAAATTATAAACCTTCTAACAACTTTGTATTGAGTAAGGAAATGCATCAGAATGAACTTTCTTGGTCAGGAAGATGTAGATGTGGCCCATGCTTTGCAGAAAGGAATATTCTGAAACATTCTGTGCCCATCTAGGTCCCTAGGTGGTCATGTGATATGCAGAGGGGGCAGTAGTGAATCCAATGAGCAACCCCTAATTTTTCATAAAGAAAAGGCTTGCAGCCTAGCTGTTAGACATGGCTGTGCTGCTATTCCCCCCAGGGATGGTATACACTGGAAAGAGCCACTTCATCATAATGTCACACCTTTTCTTAGACAGCTGTCACTGTGTTACTGCTGAGTAACAACTTCAAACATCTCAGTGGCATGTAAAAAAAAATCAGACTTCCTTTCTACATGCCTCCCTACCTTTCTTTCTTTGGAAACAGAGCCTTAACTGTATAGCCCAGGCTGACTTTAAATTCATGATCCCCCTGCCTCAGTCTGCCTCATGCTGACATTACAGGTGTGTTCACCACACACAGGTAAGCATTCATTTATTGCTCGTCTATCTGGAGGTCAGTTAGCCTGGGCTAAGTTATAGATTTATATTGGTGTCATCTGGAATAGGTACCAAGTCACAACTCTGGTTCAAGTCCCAAGTCTCTCACTCTAAAATGACTAAAAGAGCAATTGCTATTTAGGACATGTCCTTCCTTCGTGTGAGTGAATGGTAGAAGTTCTAGAAGGCTAGCAAGAGTTGTAAGATCCCAGCGCAAAGCTCAGCTTGTCACCACTGTTTTTATTCCACTGGCCAAAACAAGTTCTACAGCCAAGCTCAACATTCTTGGAGCATGGGAGGTATAATCTATGAGCTACAAGGGAAGAGAACAAAGGATTCTGTCCACTACAAGCCTCCTGAAAGATGAGTAGATGTTTCTCAAGGAAAGGAGCCTTCTGGGAAAAGGGAGAATGGGAGTCTGCCTTGTTCTCTTGTAGAATTGAAAATTTGTAAAGTTTTATTAGGATGAACATTTAAGCAAAAGTTAGGTGCAAGGAAAAACAAGTCCCTTCATCAAAAAGAGAAGGAAAATCAACCTAAGGACAGAAATAATGAGTTTAGGGAGCTAATTCTATGCACACACTTGGCTTCTAATACAGCACTTCCCAAATGTTGTGAAGGCCAATGATCATTTCTTTGTATAAAAGAATTATAACATTGGGATCATGGGACTATACCGCATTCCAGCATAGAGCAAGGCTAGTGATGGGGGACATACATATAATATTTTCACAATAACACTGCAAAGTATGGGGATTCTAAATGATTTTCTCTTTCTACTTTAGACCATAATAAGCAGGGTTGACCCCTTAGCCATAGAAAGCACCAGGCAAATTGGATCCTTGGCTTTAACCTGAAGGACTTGGGGGAACATGCAATAAATGGGAAACTTCCCTTCTCAGAAGGGTTATAATGTAAACAGCCTAAGTTATTTTGCATGCCAAGTATCACAAAGCTAGTTATCTTGGTTAGGTGGAAATAAGACATTGTCTCTGCCCTTTAGAAGTTTGATCTTGATGAAAAAATATAAAAATGTCGAGATATTTATTATGTCTCCCATCTCCACTGCTTTATAATTTTAAGGTGGGGTCTGCCTTCCCCCTTGTACAATGCTTGTCCAGCAGGCTAAATTCGAGACAGAGCACCAGATACAACAAACTCCCTAGAAGATGGAAATTTGAGTGTCTGCTGATGTAAAACATCAGCCACCCCCATGCATTATCAAGCAGCAAGCTGAAGGCCCGTGAGCTTAAATAACTAAGAACATGATGTTTTGAAATGTAGAGCTCCTGGCAAGGCTGAGTCCGGAGGAGAGAGAGCTAATGATAATTACTGCTGTTTTGAGAGTAGGCGAGTCACCATTTTACTTTATGACCTAAATTAGTGTTTTAACATCAGGCAAAGAGAGATACGTGTAGTGAAGAAGACCTTAGAATGGTCCTCAGGTTTAATCCAGGTGTTGTCAAGGCCCAGCCAGGCAAGCGCCATGCAGTACCTAAGTCAGTCGGGAGTACAATAGTAAGCTCACAAGAACTCACATCTGTTACCAGTTGGCTTACAACCTACTGTTTCCTCCACCCGAGGGACTGACTTTCTGCGTGGATGGTCTGATTCCACTCAGGGATCTGGTTCGTACTAGAGTCTTAGGCTCAGTTCCACCGGGACCCTCCTAAAGTGCCCAGCTCTCCCCAGCTCCCTCTCCTCAGAAGTGAACTTCAGCTTTCACCTTGTGAACTGATGAGTACTGGCCAGCTGAGACGCTGCAGCCATCAGGAAACCCTTTGGCCACATTCTTGGCTTGCGGCAAGCAAGTTTGAATCCAGACTGAATTAGCTTGACACTAATGGTTTGTATGAGTCACCATTGTTATTTATTGGATTAGAAGAGTCCTTTCAGACCAGAATCAGAACCAAGTCCCAACACACATCCGAGGTTACCTACCAAAGTTGAGAAAACAATACATGTGTGTGCCCGAAAAGGATAATAAAACCATCTCTTCGACGGCTTGTGGCAAGGATTGCTTTTTGTCCAGCATCTTGGCAGGGCTGCAGCAGTGGCCACTGCTCTCTGAGTTCCCTCACGTCACCTGAGAATGACAGGCAGAAGAAAGGCACCAAAAAGTCAACGACGGGGCCGGGCGGTGGTGGCGCACGCCTTTAATCCCAGCACTTGGGAGGCAGAGCCAGGCGGATCTCTGTGAGTTCGAGGCCAGCCTGGGCTACCAAGTGAGTTCCAGGAAAGGCGCAAAGCTACACAGAGAAACCCTGTCTCGAAAAACCAAAAAAAAAAAAAAAAAAAAAAAAAAAAAAAAGTCAACGACGGGAAAAAAAGACCCAGTGAATAAACGTGTGAGCAAGGCCCGAAAGGTACAGTCGGGCTTTCCTTGGACCCCAGCTCCCAAATAATGACATGGAGACTTCTTAATATATATATTAAGAGATTTTCTATTCATTTTACATACCACCACAGATTCCCCTGTCTTCCCTCTTCCCACCCCCCAGCCTTCCCCCCAAACCCACCCCCTCATTCCCACCTCCTCCAAGGCAAGGTCTCCCACATAAACAAACAGAAAGAAAAAAAAAACCCATGACCATTTCATTAGATGCTGAAAAGGCCTTTGACAAAATCCAACACCCCTTCATGATAAAGGTCTTGGAGAGATCAGGAATACAGGGAACATACCTAAACATGATAAAGGCAATTTACAACAAGCCAACAGCCACCATCAAAGTAAACGGAGAGACTTCTTATTAAGTATGAAAGGTTATTCCCAACTAGCTCTTAAAACTTAATTTAAATTAGCTGGGCAATGGTGGCTCACGCCTTTAATCTCAGCACTTGCAAGGCAGAGCCAGGCAGATTTCTGTGAGTTAGAGGCCAGCCTGGTCTACAGGGCAAGATCCAGGACAAGCACCAAAACTATACGGAGAACTCCAGTCAACTTAATTTAAATTAACCCATTTATATTCATCTATGTTCTCCATGTGGCTTGTTACCTCTATCTCAGTACTGTGTGTCCGACTTCCTCCGAGTGTCACTGGTGAATCTCCTGCCTCGGATTCTTTTCCACGAGTTCCTATCTCTGCCCGGAAGTCCCGCCAATCTTCTTCTGCCCAGTTATTGGCTGTTCAGAAGGTGCCTTAGGCAAGTGAGGAAGCATGTAGGCACATCTTCACACTGTGCATAAAAAGATTTCCCATCAGCCGGGCGGTGGTGGCGCATGCCTTTAATCCCAGCACTCGGGAGACAGAGCCAGGCGGATCTCTGTGAGTTCGAAGCCAGCCTGGGCTACCAAGTGAGTTCCAGGAAAAGGCGCAAAGCTACACAGAGAAACCCTGTCTCGAAAAACCAAAAAAAAAAAAAAAAAAAAAAAAGATTTCCCATCAAAAATAAGGGGTGGTTTGGACCAACCTCAGTAGACTCGTCTTACTTAACCTGGCTGCTTACGGGAACCCTGGAAGGAAATTCCCAGTTGTAAGCTTAGAACTCCTGGGTAGCTTCTCAAAGATAGGCAGTGTGGGATTTGGAGGCTAGACGCCCCTCAGCAGCTTCTTGGCTAAGGGCCTGGCAGATCTGCATCAAACCAGAGTTTAAATAATTGACCAGAAACACCAAGCAGGGAGCTGTGGTAGCAGCTGGTGAGGATGCATCAACAGGTCAGTCAACTGTACACTGGGGAAAACATGTTTTTACTAAATCTCTGAAAATTACTTTATGTAAAACAAAGATACCGACAGTTAGTTCTCCAGTATCCTAATGCTGAATTATCAGAAATGACAGGACTCTTGAAGTTCGTACATGTGACTGTATTGCTTCGGACTTCTGCTGAAACATTTATTGGAATCCTGAGAAATCAGACACCCAAGGAGCATATGACTATGGTTTGTTTTTCAAGTCTTTAAATTTTCATGGTATATATTCATTTTATATGCCACTGTATTACATAAGGACACTTCAAGACAAGGATAAATAGTAAGAGCATACTCCAACCACACTTCCAACTTTACTCTTCTTCAAACTCCCTTCCTAGCAGCATACATCATTCCCCAAGACAATTTCACATCTACCTTCATGGCATATATACACACATAAATTTATGTATCTGAATACAGTCTAAACACTACATATAAGAAAGAACATATAAGAAAGTGATGTATTACACTTATTGATGTCTTTGTGTATGTGGAGGTGTGTGTAGTGGGTAGCCATTCCAGCTTTAATCTGGAAGTTCCAACCCCCATTGAGGCTTCAGCAACTGTCACACCTACAAGGCGGGGCCAAGGGAGGACCTTGGAGACCCGAGATCGGGATGGGCCAGCGCTCTCTCTCTCTGTTCCTGGGCCCTGGACAGTGGAGATTGACCGAGCAGAGCTCCAGAGAACACCTCTGGACTGCGATATACCTTCCCCAGACCCGGCGACCTACCTATCCCTTCATTTGTAGTTGCCCACTAAATAAATCTTCCTTTTAACTACGTGGAGTGGCCTTAATAATTTCACCAATAGGTGTGTGTATGCGTGTTCATTGTGTGTGGGTACCCAAGGGCAAAGGTACAGATGCACATGTGGGCGCACATTGAGGAATCTCCTTTGATGGCTCTCCACTTTATATCCTGAGGCAGGCTTTTGCAGAGCCCAGAGTTCACTGATTTGTGCAGTTTAGCTAGCCAGCTTGTGCTAGGGATTCCTTGTTGCTTCCTTCCAAGTGCTGGAATTACAGGGAGTCCTCGGCTGCTGTCTGAGTTCGGGGGATCCAAACTCCAGTCCCCACACTTGCACAGCAGGTGCATTATCCACGGAGTCACATCCCCAGCCACGGAGACTGGCTGAATTTCCTTAAAATGGTGATCTCCAGTTGCACCAAAGGTACAAAGCTTGATTCTTCTAAAAAATCCTAACACCTTCCCATCAGGTATGTATAATGCAGTCTCTGTCCTTGTGTTGCTGGACAGTCTAGGTTGGCTCCATAACATGGCTATTGTGAAAACAGCTGCAAGTGTCTCTGTGACATGTGGACTTGTAAACACCCAGGAGTGGTGCATCTGGGTCATATGGAAGATCTATTCTTAGATTTTTTTTTTTAGAGAATCTCCAAACTGGTATCCCTAGCTGATGTTCAGTTTATATTCCCACCAGAAGTGTATAAAGGTCTCTATCTTCACCTGCATATTTTTCCTGACGACTGTCCTTCCAACTGGGTGATAGAGAATTTCAGCGCAGTTTTGATTTACATTTCTCTGGTACCTAGTGAGGTTGAACATTTTTTTAATGTATATTGGATGTTTGATTTTCATCTTTTTTTTTTTTTCTGAGAGCCATCTGTTCATTTTGTTAGCCCATTTATTAGGTTTTTTTTTTTCTTTAGTTTTCTGAGTCCTTTACATTGTGGATGTTAGTCATCGTCAGATGTATAGCTGGCAAAGGTTTTCTCCCATCATCCAGGATGTCTCTTTATTCAGCTCTTCTTGCTGTTTAGAGCTTTTTCATTCCCTGAGGTGCCCTTTCTCAGTTGTTGGTGTTATTTTCTAACAGCTGCAGTCCCCATTAGAAGTCCTTACTTGGGTGACAGTTGTGTAGCTTGGTCTGTTTGTGGGGCCCCTAGCGGTGGGACCAGGATCTGTCCTGGCACATGAGCTGGCTTTTTGGAACCTATTCCCTATGGTGGGATGGCTCGCTCAGCCTTGGTGCAGCGGGGAGGAGCTTGTCCTGCCTCAGCTTAATATGCCACGTGATGTTGCCTCCCATGAGAGGCCACACCCTTTCTGAGGAGTGGAATGGGGGGGCGGTAGAAAGAAGATGGGGGAGGAAATGGGAGGAGAGGAGGAGGGGAAACTGGTTGGTATATAAAATAAATTTTAAAAAATTAAAAAAAGAAGTCCGCCGGGCGGTGGTGGCGCACGCCTTTAATCCCAGCACTCGGGAGGCAGAGGCAGGCGGATCTCTGTGAGTTCGAGGCCAGCCTGGGCTACCAAGTGAGTTCCAGGAAAGGCGCAAAGCTACACAGAGAAACCCTGTCTTGAAAAACCAAAAAAAAAAAAAAAAAAAAAAAGAAGTCCTTACTCCTCCACCCTGAGATGTCTTCTCTGCCTTTCCTCTAACAAGTTTCAGAGTTTAGGGTTTTCATTCAGCATTTGGTCCACTTGGAATTGACAGGATAAGGTCCTAGTTTCATTATTCTACATATGGGCATCATTTTCCCAGCTCTGTTTGTTGAAGGGAATGTCTTTTCTCCAATGTATATTTTTAGCATCTTTGTAAAAAGTCACAAGGCTGTAGCTGCGTGGATTTATATCTGGGTCCCCTCTTCTTCTCCACTGATCTACATACATGTCTATTTTTGTGCAATAACATGCCGGTTTTGTTTCTAGATGGCTAAGTAGTATAATTTGGAATAATGAATGATGATGCCTATGGCATCATCAAGATTGTATTTACTACCTGAGGTTGTTTATGTTTCCATATGAATTTTAAGATTTTTTTCTATTTCTGTGAAAACTGGCATTGAAATGTTGATGGAATTTCTTTTTTTTTTTTTTTTTTTTTTGGTTTTTCGAGACAGGGTTTCTCTGTGTAGCTTTGCGCCTTTCCTGGAACTCGCTTTGGAGACCAGGCTGGCCTTGAACTCACAGAGATCCGCCTGGCTCTGCCTCCCGAGTGCTGGGATTAAAGGCGTGCGCCACCACCGCCCGGCTTGATGGAATTTCTTTAAATATTTAGATAGCTTTTTATAAGGGTGACATTTTTGCAATATTAATTCTTCTAATCATGAATTTAGGATGTCGTCCCATGTTCTAGTGTCTTCTTTTCTTTCTTCAGTGTTTGAACATTTTCATTGTGAAGGCCTTTCACTTCCATAGTTAGGTTTATTCCAAGGTAGTTAAAGGGTTTTTTATTTTTATTTTTTTTTTGTTTTTGGTGTGTGTGTGTGTGTGTGTGTGTGTGTGTGTGTGTGTGTGTGTGTGATGTAGTGGGAGATACCGTGTAGCATGTGTGGAGATCAGAGGACTTTGGAGTCAGTTTTCTCCTTCTACCACGTGGGTTCTGGGGTCAAACTCAGGATGTCAGGCTTCTGTAGATCTGCTTTTATCCACTGAGCCATCTCACCATCCCTCCAAGATCCTTTCAAAAAGCACTTGTGAATGTAATTCTGTCCTTGATTTCCTTTGTGTGTGTTTACCATTGTATATGAAAGCTACTGATTTGGGGTAGAAATTATCCAGAATGTTGTTGATTTAAATGTTTAACAGATCTATGAGTTTTCTGGTTCAATCTTTTGTATCCCTTATTTATAGAATCATGCTGACAGCAAATAAAGACACTTTAATTTCTTCCTTTTCTATTTATATCTCTTCTATTTCCTTCTCTTCCCTTAATGTTTTGGCTAAGACTTTAAGCACTATCAAATGATAGTTCCCAATTACAGTAAAATGCTTTGAGTTTTTCCTTATTTAGTAAAATGTTGGCTATAGATTTTTCATATAAATCCTTTATTATGCTGAGATATGCTCTTTCTATTCTTAGGGTTTTTTTTTTAGTTTTTTTTGTTTGTTTCTTTTTATCATGAAGTGATGTTGGGTTTGATTCAAAGTCTGTGTCTTTGATGGATCTTTTGAGTCCATTTATGTGATGTATTACACTTATTGATTTCTGCATGTTGAATCATCCCTGAATCTCATAATGAAGTCAACATGGTCACAGTGAATGATATTTTGATATATTAGGGCAACGAGTCTTCAATTTTCTTTTGTTGTTGTTGTGTCTATCTGGTTTCAGATCAATGTCTTCTTTAATTTTCTGCTTTTAAAAACAGTTTGAGAAACATTGGTGTTACTTTCTAATTTATATTTTATATAAGTAGATAATGTTTGTTAGCTACAACTCCCCACTCCTACACTCTTGAAACCCCACAATGTTCTTTTCTAAATAATAATAATAATAATAATAATAATAATAATAATAATCCACTAAGTCTAATTAGTGCAAGCTGCATAAGCATGGACAAGCTACCAGCAGCCACACTCCTGAAGAAAAATGACTCTGCCTACAGCAGTCACCAACTGCTGATATCTGCTCAGCTAGGGTAAGTGTTTCATGAGCCCCTCCCCAGCCCATGCTGGAACTATTGACGGGTTTGCTCCTGTTACTTAAGCACAGCTACTGTGGGTTCGTAATCACTACAATGATCGTGTCAGGAACTGAAGGTAGCACTTCGTAGCACTTTCCCCTCCTCTGGCTTTTGGGCTCTTTCTGTTGCCCTCTTCTCCTCTGTCCCCTGGGCTTTGTGAGCCTTATCCTACTGTGTCATTTAGGGATGAGCACTTTATAGCTATTTACTCTCAGCACTTGGACCAGTTGTGAGTCTCAGTGTTGACTGCTGGCCAAAGCAGGAAGAAGTTTCTCTGACCAAGGTTGAGAACAGCACTAATCTATGGGTACAAACATGTATTTAGAAGGTAGTTTGGTAACATATGTTTAGCAAGACAGCAGTAGTATATTCCTTTTCTAGAGCTCATGACCTCTCCAGCTATGGGCTTTTGACCATGTTGACAGTACTAGACAGGAATTCTCTCCTACGGAGCAGCTCTCAAATCCAAGTAGAAAATATTGGTTACCCCCACAACACTCAAACCATTATTACATTGTGGATACAGCTTGCCTAGCAGGTCAGTATTATAGCATGCAGGAGCCACTGCTGGATAAGTCTTTTGATGACTTTTCTCCCTCTGCAGAGTACATTTCAGTACTTTGAAAGCTACCCAGTAGGGAGGACATTTCTAGATCAGTTCCAGCCTGATTTCTTTATGTGCTGCAACCAAAATGTGTTGTGTTTTCACTGAAACCACTTAGTTACAGTAAACAGCCAAGAGCAATGGCAGTAGCTTGTGTTATTTTGTGAGACTCTGGGGCCTCCCTGACCAGTAACTCATACAGTGGTATCCCACACCTAGTACTGAGATTTTCATATAATTTTCAGATAATCTGTGTCTTCTTGCCAGGTGGTGGTGGCTCACGCCTTTAATCCCAGCACTTGGGAGGCAGAGCCAGGTGAATCTCTGTGAGTTTGAGGCCAGCCTGGCCTATAGAGTGAGATCCAGGAGGACAGGCACTGAAACTACACAGAAAAACCCTGTCTCGAAAAAAAAAAAACAAAAAAAAAAACTATGTCTTCTGGGGTAAACATCCTCCTCCTACATAGGGTACCTCCATTCAAACTAGGATGGTTGGCCCATGAGCCCCAGTGACCCGTCTGTTTCCAATTCCCAGCACTGGGATTGCAAACTCACTATACCATGCCCAGCCACCACACCTGGTTTTTAAACATGGGTTCTGGGGCTCAAACTCATGTCTTAATGATTGCAGGGCAAGCAGTTTGCCAACTGACTATCTTTCCAGCTTATTGAAATAGAATTTTAAAAAGAAAAAGAGCCTGTTTTCTTTCCAGATGCTAGCTCAGTTCAACATGTGTGGAGATGAGTCAACTTACTGAGGTCAGGAACTTGCTATGACTGCCTTGACTCCATAAAAAGGAAGGGAGAGAGAGGAGAATGTGCATCTGTTCCAGAACTGTGTAAATTAGGGGCCTATTGCCTAACTCAATGGCTAGTCAATATTGGGCAACATGAACGCCCAGAAACTGTGGATGAAAAGCAAGAGGTGGGAAGATTGAGAACGTTAAGCAGGAGACAAGAGACAGAGCTAGGAAGTGAAGCTTCTTCGTCCTAGACAGGCATTCAGCGCCTCCCTTCCTGTATTTCCACAGCCATAGCCTTGGGTTCCCTGCTCCTTATCTCCCTGAAGGATTGATGCAGAAACCTGGAGCTGATGACCTCAAACTGGGTTAGAGGATCACACACACACACACACACACACACACACACACACACACACACACCTCTCAGAGCAAAATAACCCTCTGAGGCCTCCCAAAAGCACGGCCCATGGCTTTGTGTGCACAATCTAACCAATTTATGTACACAAAAGTAGGAGAATGAAGAGAAGGTCTGAGGAGTCACATTATTTAGGATGACTATTAAATCCCTTTGTGCTGATGGCTGGCGAATGGGTGGAGAAACCCCAGGTGTTAATTTACTTCATTAATGTTAAGCAATAAGGTGTAATAAGGTTATTTTCCTTTCTTGTTATAATGATTTAAGGAGTCATACCTTGCAAAGGGGTCAGTTGAGCAGAAATTCAACTGGGGCTACTTGTTCTTTGACTGTCTTAAGTTTTCTTTCTGGACTAACATCTGACTATATCTCACTTCTGTATGAAATTCCCCAGAAGGGTACCCACCAGGATTTTATTAAACTGCATTTCTTCTGTTTAGCTAAGCCACACTGGACAGTGCAGCCTCATCTCTGTAGATGTATGTGGATCACAGTCACTCAGACATGACAAAGTATAAGTGAATTTGAATCACATTGGAACAAGGCTGTGCCTGACCAAATACTTGCACACTTAAAGGAGAAGTGAGGGCGTGCAGGCCTGGGAGTTGTTACCAATCCTACCAGGCAAAAGCTTTTTGCTGGTATCTTAGGGTTTCTACGGATGTGAAAAGACACCATGACCATGGAAACTCTTATAAAGGAAAATATTTAATTGGGGCTGGCTTACAGTTTCAGAGGTTTAGTTCATTATCATCATGGTGGGAAGCATGGCAGCATGCAGGCAGACATGGTGCTAGAGAAGGAGCTGAGAGTTCTATGTCTGGATCTGCAGGCAGCAAAGACTGTGAGCCACTAGCCTGGCTTGACCATCTGAGACCTCAAAGCCCACCCCCAGTGACAAACTTCCTCCAACAAAGCCATACTTACTTCAGCAAGGCCATACTTCTAAATAGTGCCACTCCCTGTGAGCCTATGGGGGCCATTTTCTTTCAAACGACCACAGTTGGCTACGTCAACTTTCCAGTGTCGTTTTATGCCCTATCCAGGCATGCCATTTACTCTCACCACATCAGCACTTGAAGCCTTGGATAAAAGCTCCATTTTTTCCCCCACATATTTGGCAACTCCTCTCTGCATTCCCTGCCTCATCCCTGCTTTACAGAACTTTCCTTTGATAATTCACTCACATGCCTTCTCTCAAAAATGATGCTTTCCTCATTTACCGTCTCTTCCTAAAGTAGTTTCTTTTCATTTCTCATTTGAGGCACTGTCATTTTTATTAACTGTAATTTAATTAGTTGTTTACAAGATAGAAAGAAGAGGGGGAGGAAGAGAGATGGGGGGAAACCGGAAGAAAGCAGAAAGAGAAAAGTTAGAAGACAGGAGCAGGAGGGAGAGGACTGAGGAGGTGGTCTGTGTTAGGAAGTAAAAGCCTCTTTGAAATGTCATCTTTAGATTTCTGTGAAATGGGTTGAGTCAGCGGATCAAGCAGATTGCTTTCCAAGCTTCACGGTTCACACGTGTCTCCAATCCCCTCTAACCCATCTGCACTTGCACACAGCTCAGGGCCACAAAAACTGACCTTAGGGTTTTCTTCTGACTATTTCCAGGTTACACACATGTTTCACACGAGAACCCTGGTTGGTTCCTGTGCATATCTTCTCTGGCCTTATCATGATGAGAGCTTTGACTCCACCCTGGCCTGGGCTACATCATAAGGCATCCTAAACTTCTTTTGTGTAGGCCACCTTGCTCTCTTCATCTCCAGGGACAGGCAGCTAGCAGATTCCTGGGCAGAGCAATTCACTGTTTTGGGGATGTATGTGTCCCCCCCATCCCTTCGCTCACTCGGGCAGCATCGACTGGGTTGTACTAAATGGACGGGAACCTAGCCAGGCAGGACAGATATGAGTCATTGCTTGAATCTGCTTTTCAAAGATTTTTTTCCCTCTCACTCTCTTCCTCTGGCAGAACCCACTGCCTCTTATCTTGTTTCCTCTGCTGCTCTCTACCTTATTCTTCTGCAACCGGTTTTGCAAACCCACTTTAAGAAACTCTTTCGTGGCTGTTTTCTCCTCCTCGCTGACTTCACCTCCTTTGAAAAAACACAGCCCACCTGGGCTCAGGTCCTGGCTCCGTTTCTTATTTGCACTTCAGCTTTCCCCTCTGTAGAGTAGCTGCAGCAAGAGGAGTACCTATCTCAGACGTTAGTTTGAGGACTAAGAGATTAGCATGCCGAGTGCATAGGTATTAATGACTGCCATTAGATGTGCTCAGTTGCTGACATAGGCTCACAGCAGGCCAGTGACCACGCTTACACAACTGCGGAGTATTCTAACGGGACACAGAGGGCAACAGTAGTCAAATAAATATGTCCATTACGATGCCTGGCTGCCTTGCACTGGGGATCTTCAGAGACCAGGCATGACCTCCAACTGTCTTTCTGCTATGAGAGCTTGGGTGCCTCTCCTCTCCAATCAAGGACAGTTAACATAGAAAACACCTCGGGACCAGAGAAACCCTGCAGAGTCTGTTGTTTCTTGTATGATCTGGTCACTTTAGTAAACTGATGTGACTGAGAATCTTTTTCTTTTTTCTTTTCTTTTCTTTTGTTTGTTTTTTTGGTTTTACAGGATAGGATTTCTCTGTGTAGTCCCTGCTGTCCTGGAACTCATTCTGTAGACCAGGCTGGCCTCAGACTCAGAGATCTGTCTGCCTCTGCCTTCTGCATGCTGGGATTAAAGACATGCACCACCACTGCTGGGCTGTGACTGAGAATCTTAACAGCAAAGCTTTGTATTGGAGGTGGGGATGGGATTATTGAT
Organism: Peromyscus eremicus; assembly: GCF_949786415.1. Lineage (NCBI taxonomy): Eukaryota > Metazoa > Chordata > Mammalia > Rodentia > Cricetidae > Peromyscus > Peromyscus eremicus. The sequence continues at coordinate 45,817,560 of NC_081416.1, forward strand.
ATTATGGCTTTATTTTTAGGTTGAACCACAGGATAATATTATAAGTAAAAATGGGATATCAGCAATATCATATGGTTCAAGTTAACACACTTATTATTTTCACTGTTGTGGATGGGATTTGGAAATTTCATTTTCTTTTCTGTCCTGTCCCATAGGATGGGGTCTCTCGGTACCCACTCAATATAATAGCAATGCATTTGTAGCCAGAAGTACTTTTTCCTTGTGTCATATTTGAAAGCACCTAGAACGCTCTATAGTAATAGTCTTGGGAACTAGAACGGGTCTACTATGCAAATGATATGCACAAGTAGAGTCTAGAGACTGAACAACAGCTTCATTTTTACCAACAAGGCACCGTGTTTGTCAGGGTTTCTATTGCTGTGATAAAATCCCATGACCAAAATCAACATGTGGAGGAAAGGGCTTATTTCAGCTTACAGTTCCACATCACAGTTCATCACTGAGGGACATACGAGTAGGAACTCAAACGGGGCAGGAATCTGAAGACAGGAGCTGATGCAGAGGCCATGGAGGGATGCTGCTTACTGGCTAGCTTCCCATGGCTTGCTCAGCCTGCTTTCCTACATCCAGGGCCACCAGCCGAGGGATGATATCACCTACAATGGGTTCGGCCCTCCCACATCAATCATTAGTTAAGAAAATGACCTACAGTTTTGCCCACAGGCCATTCTTAATGGAGGCATTTTCTCAGTTGATGTCTTCCCAAATGACTCTAGCTTGTGTTGACATAAAATTAGCCAGTATGGCATCCAATATGTAAGCAGAATGCCAGAAGATGTGAAGGAATTAAAAACATGTCAAAAATGTTCTGTGTCTGTCTAGGCATTAAGATGTATAGAGAATGGTGGCCTGTCAGAGGAAATGTTCTTTGGACTTTCCGTGGTGTTTTAGTCAGGGTTCTCTAGAGTCACAGAACTTATGGATGAATATCTGTCTGTCTGTCTATCTGTCTTTCTGTCTATCTCAATTTATTAGAATGACTTACAGGCTGCAGTCCAACAATGGCTAGTTGTGAATAGAAAGTCCAAGAATCAAGTAGCTTCTCAGTCCCACCAGGCTGGGTGTCCCAGCTGATCTGTGTGTGCTGGAATCCAGAAGAAGTAGGCTCCAGTGCCAGTGAAGGAATGGATGTGCTGGCAAGGCGAGGACAAGCAGGTGAAGAACAAACACACCCCCTGTCTTCTTCCATTGTCCCTAGGTAGGCTGCCATCAGAAGGTGTGGCCCACATTAAAAGTGTGCCCTCTTGCCTCAAGGTCTGGATTAAAGGCCTGTGTTATCCACCTCAAGGTCCAGATCACAGCTGTGCATCCCCTCCATTTCTGGAGTATAGTTCATTCCAGATATAGTCAAGTTAACAACCAAGCACAGCCATCACAGATAGGTGGGCGGGTAGCTTATAGTTTGTATCATCACAATTACAATTTTAAAATAAAGAAAAACAAAAACCAGCTTCTGAATCTATGAGCAGTCCAACAAGTGTAGTCAAAGCCATGGTTTTCTTTTCCTTTTTTTTCATTTTTCTTTATTAAGAATTTTTCTACTCACTCTACATACCACCCACAGATTCCCCCTCCTCCCTCCTCCTATCTCCCAGCCCTCCCTCCCAAGCCACCCCACATCCCCACATCCCCACATCCACCAAATCAAGGTCTCTCATGGGGAGTCAGCAGAGCCCAGCACACTGAGCCTAGGCAGGTCCAAGCTCCTTCCCACTGCACCAAGGCTGCACAAGGCACCACACCACAGGCACCAGATTCCCAAAAGCCTGCCCATGCACCAGGGATGGATCCCGATCCCCTTGCCTGGGTGCCCCCCAAACAGTTTGAGCCAAATAATCATCTTCTGTATCCAGAGGGCCTAGTCCAGCCCCATGGGGGCTTCACAGTCACTAGTCTACAGTTCATGGGCTTCCAATAGTGTGGCCGGTCATCTCTGCACTTCTTCCTGTCAATGATCTCTACGTCCCCCACCTGCAGAATCCCTCATCTCTCAAGCCATTGCCTTATTTGTCTTCTTCCTTTCTTCATTTGGCTTGGTTTCTTCCTCATCTTTATGCACATCCTCATCCTTTTAATGTAATTCTTTAGGAATTTCACATCATGCACCGCGGTCCCACTTACTTCTCAGTCCCTCCATATCCACCCCTCATCCCCTGTAGCACTCTCCCCCAGAAGAACCCCCACCTCCAATTATCTATTGAAAACAAAACAAAAAACAAAAACATCTCCTCCTCCATTTTTCTAACACCTCTTCATTCATCCTAGTGGCATTGGGAGCTGCAGTGTGTCACTCAATACACCCTTTTGTCCAATCAGCCCCATCCCCAAGATGTTCATTGCAATGAGTCATAGGACTGGTTCAAGGCCTTTGACACACTGCCATCACTGGAACTCCTCTTGTGTATCTTGCTGTTGACCCAAGTCATGGGCATCCTATGGTTATCATTCCATAGAACCAATCCCTTTATGAACTCCAGCAGGTCATAGATGGCCGATGTTAGGATGGACCAACCCAAGCCCAAAGATGTGGGTCTAGGTGATAGGTGAGCTGGTCGGTCTGTGCCACTGGAACTGGCCCCCTTCAGGCAAGGGGCAGAGCCAACTCTCCTAGGCCTATGCCATTGGGACCAGCTCTCCCACACCCATGGTAAGGGGTGGGGACATCTTTCCTGAGTGTGAGGGCCAGTTCTCCCATGGGGGGCTGGGCCAGCTCTCCCCCTGCAGAGGCATCGAGAGGCAGAGCTAGCTACCCCAGGGCCAATGAGGAGCAGGACTGCTCAAAACAGCTCTAGGATTTCAACACTCATGGTTCCTATGACCACATGTGAGATTTCAACACTCACAATTCCTATGACCACCTGTGGCAACACAGACCATGGACATCATCACAGACCCCACTTGCAGCAGGACCACAGACTCAGATATGGCCCTTGGCAGCAGCCTGGGCCCGGATGACACCATAGCCACATATGGCAGCACAGGCCACCCAGATTGGCATGGCCCCTATGGTGGCATGGCCCTGGTGGCAGCATGGCCCTCAGACATCAACATAGCCACGGGTTGCAGCCTAGACCCTGAGCATCCATATGGCCTTTGGTGGCACCATGGGCCAAGGACATCAACACAGACCCCAGCTGTGGTAGTATCACAGACCCAGCTATGGTCTTCATCAACAGCCTGAGTTTGGATGTCTCCATGGCCCCAGGTGGCAGTGCAGGCCACTCAGATCTGCATGGCCCCGTGGCAGCATAGCCCTCGGATATCAACATGACCCCAGGTGGCAGCCCAGAACCTTAGCATCAGCATGGCCTTCAATCATCCTTTCTTCTTATCTCCACCTGTTTCTCCATCATGCCCAGAACATTCTTCCTCCCCATGATCTGGCTGCTTCTCTTTCTACATCTTCATCTTCATAGTTACCTTCATTCTCTTGTTCATATTTCTTGCCCATAAACATATGGAAGCATTACTAGTGTGTGCAATGTTTATTTATTTGCTGAGGGTTTTTTTTTTGAGACAGTGTCTCATCTAGCCTTGAACTCACGATGTAGCCAAGGATGACCTTGAATGCCTGATTCTTCTGTCTCTACCTCCCATAGGCAGGTGCCACCATGCCAAGCTTGTACATTTTAAAATTTTGTTTTGTTTTAGTTCAGCTCCCAATTTTGTGTTTACATATAGCACTTTTTAAAAAAATTAATTTTATAAGAGTGGTACAGTGATGCACACCTGTAGTCCCAACACTCAAGGAACTGAGGCAGGAGGACTACAAGTTTGAAACCAGCTTCGGCTACACAGGAAACTATTTCAAAACAACAACAAAATACCCTAAAAGTAAATAAGAAAGCAAAAACAAAACAAGGCTATAGAATGTTGGTTACTGTTGAGGTTTTTTTCCATAAAACATTAATTATAAACATTAACATATGTTCCATAAACATTAATATAACTTCAAAATGTCTTCCTCCTCATTGTCCCTCTCCACCTTGTGTCTCTGGTCTCCTTCACCCACACCACAACCTCTGCTTCTGAGTCAGTGATCCTGTTCTGTAGGTCACAGCCATTCAGATAGAGCAGAAGCCTGGAGATGCTCTCTCTGGTTCGTGGCCTGATTGTTAAAGATCCAGGCTTTACAGACAGCTCAGCTCCTTCAAAGGTTCCGTGGTATTGACGTTTTTCAGACCAGTCCAGATGCCAAGATTTGGAAGTTTTTCTGCTAACATGGTCAGATCTTCAAAGTGTTTCAAAACAACAGCAAAATACCCTAAAAGTAAATAAGAAAGCAAAAACAAAACAAGGCTATAGAATGTTGGTTACTGTTGAGGTTTTTTCCATAAAACATTAATTATTTCTTAATTAAATTAAAATTTCTTAATTAAACAAACACTTCTTGTTTCTGAGCTGAAGGTTTTTTGTTTTTTTTTAAACTTACGTGGCTTGAAGCTGAACTCCAACCCAAACTTATAATACAAAGGAGCCCACAAACTCAGTGATTACTCTTTTCATTTCTCCATTATTTCATTTCTAAATTGTCCAAGACAAGGCCTGAACCACAGATGGGTTCTCATACCACTTGGGTTCAGGGAGCTAGCAGCTAAGGGAAGCCATAATAATGTACAGGGGAATGAAAGATGTCATAGTTTAGTTTTAAAATCTTATTAGGTATAAAATTTCACTTAAGCACAAGTTTATAAAGATTTCTTTATATATACTGTATAACATGTTAATTTTGATTGACAGGTGCAAATAAAGCTATCTGTTTTGTTTTGTTTTGTTTTGTTTTTTTAAAAAGCGAAACATTCTGGTAGTGGTTTGAATAGGTGTGCCCCCCATGGACTCATGTGTTTGAATGCTTGGCCTAATAGGGAATGGCACTATTAGGAGGCATGGCTTTGTTGAAGGAAGTGTGTCACTATGGGGTGGGCTTTGAGGTCTCATATATGCTCAAGCTATACTCAGTGACACAGTTTACTTCCTGTTGCCTGCAGATCAAATTGTAGAACTCTCAGCTCCTTCTCCAGCACCATGTCTGCCTGCATGCTGTCATGCTTCTCGCCGTGACAACAATGGACTAAACCTCTGAAATGGTAAACTAGCCTCAGTTAAACGCTTTCCTTTATAAAAGTTGCTGTGGTCATGGTATCTCTTCACAGCAATAGAAATCCTAACTAAGACACATTCATTAACAAAAATAGGTATAGGATACCACCAACACACTGGTTGGTATCACCTGCCTATCACGTGTGCTGCCATTTGTCTGTAATCTCAGCCCTCAGAAAGCCCAAGCAGGAGGGTCACAACTTGAGGTCATTCTGGGCTACAGAGCAAGCGCCTGTCTTCAAGCTGCTCCCATCCCAACAGAACAGAAGAAGAACTAGAAAGCAGTGTTCTAACAAACAAGAACTCCTCAACAGTGTGTCTGAAGACTGGCCTTTGTAGGATGTAAACATCTTGGAATTTGATTCGTAAGAGGATTCACATTGACCTTTAACTCTGTTTACTTTAGAAATGTCCACAATGTGATAGGTCTAAGCATTAGCAAATGATTTTCATAAAATAAATTCCATTTCTCCCAGGAATGAGAGGTCATATTTTTTATTTAATAGTGTAGAGGGCTGTAAGTGGAAAGAAAATCACAGAAGAATCACTGATTCAAAATTATTGTTCCTTCACAATTATTAATTTAAATTTTTTTTCTTATATATCTTTTTCCCTTTCCAGGGCTCTAGGGCACCCACACTAGCTAGCGCTCTCTCTCTCTCTCTCTCTCTCTCTCTCTCTCTCTCTCTCTCTCTCTCCTTTTGTTTTTATGTTGATTCATGCTAGTTAAACACTACTAGTGAGCAACATCTCAGATCATATAGTTACTTATTTTTAAAAAACAATGTATTTACTTGTTTATTACTGCTATGGGTGTATGCATACAACATGTGGGGGCACACATGTGGAGGTTAGAGGACCACTTTGTGGAGTTAGTTCTCTCTTTCTACCTTTATGTGGATTCTGGAGTTAGGCTGTAACAGTTTTTACCCAGAGAACTATCTTGCTGGCCTGAGTCACTCACTTTTGTATGAACTGTGACGTACATCTTGAAATGCACAATGAATATACCAGATTATCAGCTTCTCATAAAAACCTTGTGAGCTTGGCAGGACTGGGTTAATATTCTATTTTATTGAGTGGTTTGATAGGCCAACTTCTAACGTTGACTCTGCTGACCCCCTCCTCCTAGGACGCATGCTATTTTATGATTTCTCTTCTGCAGACCAGACCCAGTTCATCATCAATAGATTACAGCAGAGCTGATGAGACTCTCACCTTGTGACTAAGTTTTAGGAGGATTAATTTAGCCTGACATGGAGGCACTCTCCTGTAACTCTATTTCTCAGAAAGCTGAAGCAGGAGAATCTCCAATTTGAAGCCAGCAGACTCTACCTCAAAACAAACAAGAAGATTGTGGTTTGTATCTTTCAAGCCATCAGACTTGTGCAATTGCTCCCTAGCTTGCATGCTCGGAGGAAGCCGGCCACCACATCAATGATGCCTACAAAACAAAGAACTAAATCCTACCAACAGCTACATGAGCTTTGAAGCCTTCTTTAGTGAGGCCAGAGATATCTGCAGCCCAGTGAAACTCAACACCTTGTAGGAAAACACTGAAGAACAGAAATCATCCAGGCCAAGCCCAAGTTCCTGGCCTACAGAAACTGTGAGGTGATAAATGGGTCTTGATTTAGCCATTACGTTTTGTGGAAATTTGTTATTTAGCAATAGATAGCTAATAGCCAACATAGATGGAGGCTGACTGTAATCAGGCTGTGGAAATGGATCTCCACATTTCCTCTGCCTACAGGTATTTTAGTGATTCTATCAATATCATACTCAGTAAGTGATACTATATGATGTCCAAAGCTTTGTTGTTGTATCAGTCAGGGTTCTCTACACTAACAGAATTTATAGAATGAATCTTTCTAATATATATAGAGAGGAGATTTATTAGGATGACTTACAGGCTGCAGTCCAGCTAATCCAACAATGGCTGACTGTGAGTGGAAAGTCCAAGAATCCAATAGTTGCTCAGTCTGTGAGGCTGGATGTCTCCACTGGTCTTCAGTGTGCACTGGAATCCCAAATAAATAGGCTTTAATGCCAGTGAAGGAATGGACTTGCTAGCAAGGCGAGGGCAAGCAGGCAAAGAACAAAAGCTTCCTTCTTCCATGTCCTTAGATAGCAGTGGTTCTCACCCTGTGGCTCCAACCCCTGTAGGGGTCAAATGACCCTTTCATAGTGGTCATCTAAGACCATTGGGAAACACAGATATTTATATTACGATTCATAACAGTAGCAAAATTACAGTTATAAAGTAGTAACAAAATAATTTTGTGGTTGGGGTCACCACAACATGAGGAAGTGTATTGAAGGGTCATGGCATTATATAGGCTTCCAGCAGAAGGCATGGCCCAGATTAAAGGTGTGTCTCCCTGCCTCAAGATCCAGATTAAAAGTGGATCTACCTACTTCAAATTAAGTGAAAAATCTTTCACAGGTGTGCCGTCCACTTTTGGATTTTAGTTAATTCCAGTTGTAGTCAAGTTGACAACCAAGAATAGCCATCACTGCTGTATAAGGCCATGCAACATCTATCTGTGTTTCATCTTGATTGAAACACTCCCTTTTGAAGCTTTGAAATAATGTGGAAAAAAAATTCCCATTACCGTGTGGTGAATCCACACAACTTGGAGGAGCCTATAGCCCCCACCGACCCTACTCACCCAGGACAAACCCAGCCATTCAATTCTTCCAAAGCTGATCTTACAGACCAGGAAAAGTCATACCCCTGCACTGTCTGAATTCCTAATCATGCAATTTCTGGGCATAATGAAAAGATGATTGTTTAACTTTGTAGATTTTTCGGTGCAGCAGGAAGCTAGAACTCTGCCCTGTGTCACATGGCCTGTAAGTGGAGGCACTTTAGATCAAAATTTTCCAAGTCTGACTTCAGCATTCTTTCCACGCTTACATACGCTGCCCTTCTATCTGGGGTTCTTACGTTTCTGGTCAGTGTAGAAGATGATAGCAACAGTGTTTCATGTTGCCAGCATATCAGGACCACTTGGGAACATTGAAAATATCCATGCCTGGGTCCTGTCCCTAGAAATTTTACACTGTCTGGAGTACAAGCTAAGGACTGGAATTTCTACAAAACATCTGAGGTGTCCCTAAGACATAGCCATGTTTGAGATGACTGGCCCATGTGAGCAATGAGAAGTCACTGCTGCACTTGGGAATGGTCAAGTCCACTCTCAGTGACCCACCCTAAAAGAATGCAGAAGCATAGAGAACCCAAAGGCATCTTTAGATTCCACAAGAGTGTGCCTACTTGTACAAGTTTTTGTGAGTATTCTGGACCCAGCTTAATTTTCTAGCATGTACAGGGCACCAGAAGTCATGATACTGCAAAAAGCCTCATCTTGTACCATGTGAGGAGACACTAGAAATGCAGTCATGTATTTGCCACGAAAGGAGCCTTCACAAGACAACCCCCATAAGCAATAGGGAATGTCTTGATCTTGGACTTCCAGGTCTCCAGGACCTTCAAGATAACTTTCTGTTGTGTATAAGGTATCTAGTCTATTGTATTTATTCTTTTGTACATCCATTGTGTGTGTGTGTGTGTGTGTGTGTGTGTGTGTGTATGTGTGTGTGTGTGCATGCACATGCCACAGTGAGCATGCAGAGGTCAGAAGACAGCTGGTAGGAGTTGGTTCTCTCCTCCTGCTGTGTGGATACTGGGATCAGGCTTGGAGACAAGCCCCTTTACTGGTTGAGCTGTCTTGCAGGCCCCGGTCTCCTAAACTTTTGTTATTGCAGTCCAGTAGTAGCCACATCTAATAGGACTCATCACAGGGGACAAGCGGAGGAAGTAGAAAACCATGAGGTCATGCTGAAGCCTAAGTGCTGAGTCTTGCTTCATCTCACTTTCTGGTTAAATGCCATGATTGTGTGTGACAGCCTCAAATATGTCAAATGACAAATACTTACAGGTCACACACCTTCAGGGTCATTTATAAGTGAACATGAATCCTTGAATATGGATGGATGATCTACTAAATCTTATGGGTTATAATCCAATATAGATATAAATAAGCAAGGCATAATGGTGAGCCCTATAATCTCAGCACCTAGAAGGTGGAATCATGAGAGTGTAAGGCCAGGTGAGGTACATAGTGAATGCCCTCAAAAAAAAAAAAGCAGTGATATGGTTTCATAAAATGATTATTGCTTTTTGTGAGCTATTTTAAGCATAAGGTTCAATTTTTAAAAAGAACTTCCATGGGTGTAGTAATTCACACTTGCAATTTCAGTGCAATTTATCTCTACTGGAGAGATAGAGGCAGGAGGACTGAGCACATTCCAGACCATTCTGGGCTAACAATGAGATCCTATCTAAAAAATAAACAAAAAGTAACTTGAAGGAGACAGAATAAACTTAGCTTTCTTGAGCGTGCCCACAAATGCACAGGATTATTCTACATGGAATGTGCATATGCCATAGTTGTAAAATTGTTCTTCTATTTTGGTAGTGAACTAAATATTGAAATGGTACAATCAAACGATGTAAACTGTAGGACAATGAGAGAAACAGGCTCACTGAACATGAAGGTAGCAGTTGATCAAGAACACCTCTGAAGGAGGAAAGTGAGATGATCACAGAAACCCCATCTCAGTGAGATGTTCACAGAAACCCCATCTCAATGAGATGTTCACAGAAACCCCATCTCAATGAGATGATCACAGAAACCCCATCTCAATGAGATGATCACAGAAACCCCATCTCAATGAGATGATCACAGAAACCCCATCCCAACCTGATTACGGCACAGAGGGCTCATTTAGGATGTGTATGTGTGCATGTGTGTTTGCTCATGTATTTTGTGTCCCGTGAAGAAATAGGAAAGGGGCTCAAGCTGTGGGGTACTGCCCTGCATTAGCTGAGATGTGGTTGAACCAGATTATGGTTTCTGATTGTCAGTGTCTTGCTGTTCATGGGAACACGGCTCTGACATCAACAAGAAGCTCTTCTTTTAATAGAGTCTGCCTCTATGCTGATGGGATGGATTAATTGTCTCCATCCCCTAGTTTTAACACTGTGGGTCTGCGTGTTTCATTAGCTGGCTTCCCATTAGGCTAGAATGTCATTCACAACTTGCTTTTGTTAGATGTTAGCTTCAGACTGTGCCTGGGAACCATTCTACTTGCCAACCTCAAATTTGCATTTCATTAAGTGTCTAGAAAATGCACCGATTTCACACCTCAGAGGGACTATCCAAATTCCTACTGAAGACATCAAGGAGCAGTGGCACTCACAATACTGTGTGGGAAACATACGTAGGAAATATACTTTTTAAATTGGTTTGAGGAAACCCACTGAAAACTGCCTGAAATCTCCCATGCACACAGCGTCTGCTAGTTTGATATTAAGAAGTAAAATGGGTGGGTGGGTTGACATATACCAGTATTCTCAGCACCTGGGAGACTAAGATGGGGTGGGGTCGGGGTGGAGGGTCAAGGCCAGCTTGGATGCATAGCAAGAACCTGTATTAAATAAAATTCTTAACAAAGTCAGGGGATGGTTAGCTCAATGGCTTGCTTGGTGTGCAGGAGGTCCTGGGTTCAATCCACAGCACCAGTCTGTCTGTTGTGATGCCAGCCAGAGTGGTATGGGGTGTGGCATTAAGTGGGGGCGTGTCTACTACCTGTGACTGACACCCCCATGCTGGGGTTGGACTTCCCCTTCCTTATTCCCAGTCTATCTGCCCACCCACCAATGGTGGTGTGTTCTAATGGGTTGAACTGGAGTCTCACAGGTGGCAGGCACTTACCCACTCAGCCATCTTCCCCTGCATTAATCTTTCTTATTTTGGGGTGGGGGAGTCTCTCTAGTAGCCCTGGCTGTCCTGGAACTCACTCTGTAGACCAGGATGGCCTTAAATGCAGAGAACCACCTGCCTCTGTCTTCTGAGTGTCAGGGTTAAAGGGCTGGGCCACCACATCCTGCTTAGTCTTTCTTCACTCCTCCCCCAGAACTCCACAGGTCAAAGTCAGGGGATGGGTAGCTTAATGGTTTGCTTAGTGTGCAGGAGGAGGTCCTGAGTTCAATCCACAGTACCAGAAAAATAAAAAGGACATTTAAATTAAAAAGATGAAAGTCCAACCTTGTTAGGACAGTATAGGTTAAAACTGCTTAAATATTCGTCTAGTACTCATTATAGGTAAGTTATACTATAAGGTTAGCAGAGAGAGTTTTTGTTTGTTTGCTTGTTTTTGGACAGGGTTTCTCTGTGTAGCCCTGGCTGTACTGGAACTCACTCTGTAGACCAGGCTGACCTCAATCTCTGAGATCTGCCTGCCTCTGCCTCCTGAGTGGTGGGATTAAAGGTGTGTACCACCACCGCCTGGCTCAGAAAGAGGTCTTAATGAGATAGCATGGACCTGAAGAAGTTGGGTTTGGTCAAGATACTGAATTCTATGTGAACTCAAATACACAGAAAAAATAGTTGCTGTAAAAATTAAGAAACCCAGAGCCTCTCAGGGTGATGAACACATCCCTGCTCTAGTAGAGAAGGAATCGTTAAACGTATGAAGATTTGACATCATTACTTCAGAGTAGATTAATACACGTTAGTGATAAGATAAGCATCGGCTCCAGAGTTGGCTGCAAGGTTCTACTTTTTGAAGGCTGGCCCTTTCATTTCTGCTTATGAGTTCCTCTTTGTGAACTTGCACAAGATGAAACAGTTCTGTGAGTGAGCAGGCAAAGAAAGAAGGAATAGCCAGACTATTCCCACTCAGGACTTTGCTGAGCTTGCAGTCAGGGAAGTGATGCTGGACGATCTGCTGACGCTGCCTCTGAGATGTCTGCTTGCACTAAGGCCATGCCTTTCTCCTGGGCAGTTCCTTCAGCAGATGTGTAGCAGTCAAGCCAAGCAGAACGTGATGGTGCTGGTGAAGTGCTTTCCAGTTCTTAGGGCTCTGCATGTGCTTTCCCCTGTCGCGATGTACAAGGCAGAGGCACAGTTGCTATGGAATTATTATGCTTTTGGAGATAGTTGAGGACAAGCTTCATAAAAAAAAAATACTTGTGTGTATCAGCAATCCTCTGAACCAAGTGCTGCTTAAGCGCACATGTCAACAAAGTATCAAGTGCATGGGGGGGAGGGGCATTTAGGGAACCAGCTCTCTATGACATGACAGGGCTGTTGTTGGTTAGTAAAAGGAAGTCATGGAACATCCAGTATAGTATGATCACTGCAGGAAAAAAAAAAAAAAAAAACAATTCGAGAACTCTTTCGCCTAGGTGGCACTCAAAATCAAAGACATTCTGACTAATCCTACTGCCAGAGCTTCGAGCCAAGAAGGCAGCACTGAGTGATATGGAATTATTCATGGGCCACTCATGTTCTGATGACCTAAGGTACAGTCTGAAGAAAGCCCAGGTCTCCCGAGAAGGGCACTCTGGGCTGAACAAGCAGGACCACTGTGGATTCCAGCACCGAGCTTCCCTGACCACTGAACCGCATGAAGAAGACAGGAGACACTGTACTCACAGGAGAGGAATTGCTGAGCCATGATGTGCCAAGGTCAATGGTCCGCTCAGATCTGACAGTGAGGAAGACAGATGTTCCATGGGCTTCTGATGACGGTGCTTCAGATGTTTTCAACAAAATTTCGGTCATCTAGACTGAGTCCAGCTGGCTAATTGTATACTTTTTTACCATAAAAACATTAGAAACAAAATTATACATACAGATGCATATATTATCTACTTATCTTTTTATTCAGCCACACAGACAATCTCTGGAAGAATCCTTCTAATTGTTACTAATAGTTCATTTAAGGGAAATAATTTGGCAGGAGTGGGTGGGGACAATGACAGGTGTGTGCCACTATGCATGCCCAGCTACTTGATCCCCTAACTATGACAAAGACTTAAGAAAGTTGAAGACTGACATGCTGTACAAATTTCTGCATTGTTTGCAATTAGCTACATCTCAAATTTAAAGATGATTCATATAAAAAGATATCAAGTGAATCAGCTGGAATCTAAAATGCAACATGAAATAACAGCCTATTACATGCTTATTAAGAGCAATGTGAGTAAACCACTTTGATATTGCTATGGTGTGCTATGGCAAAAATAACAAATATGACTGGCTGTAAAAATGCCTCAATGGCCAGTACTTTGCTTCCTGGAAACAGCGTGGAAGGAATCCAGAGATAGTGGCGCTACCAGAGGAGGGCCTGACATTGAACTGCAATAATAGTGTAATATGTATATGAGGGGATTAAGAAGAAAGCACTGAAAAGTAACTTGACTGCACTGTGAGCGAATTGCTGTAGGAATACACCATGACACTTTGGAGACATTGCTGTTCCCTCAGCTCTCTTTTTTCCTGGTGTTGAGACACATGCCTTTTCTCCTACTGAATCCTCTTTATTCAGAACCTTCCAGAGCTCGACATGACAACTTTATGATTATTCTTCAAAGTTGGCTTCACTGTGTGTGCCTTCGCCCTGTGCCAGCAAAACTTGCTGTACTCTGCACATCCGTATGTGGTGGGTTTTTTTTCCTTCCTATTTGCTTATAATCTCTTCTAATTTGATCTCATTTCCTGCAGTGTCAAATACAGTACATATTCATTAAATGAGAAAATAGTGTGTTCTCTGGTTTAAAAATTACCTGATTTCAAAACTAAAACAAAAAAACACAGAAAAGGAAAGCTAATTTCATAGAAGTCCAGAGGAGTGTGGGAGAAGGGGTAGAGGAACTTGGTCTGTGGATACAATGTTAGTATAGACTGGGCTGCTTTATAGCACAGTGTAGTGGCCATGGTTAACAGTGATTGATAGACAGAAAGAGTACATGGGAGGTGTGAATCGGAATTGATGGACTTAAAAAAATGTATAAGACACAGAGTTGGGTGGGAAAGGAAGGTGAGGTAGATCTGGCAGGAGTCTAGGGAAGGGTGAATATGATCAAAACACATACAAAATGCTCAAAGAGCTGATTAAAATAGACTGTATATTTCAAACAATTAAAGCAGTATTTTTCATTTTAACTATGGAAATATATTGCTGTCCAGTGACAGTGTACCGTGACGCTGCCATGCATACTTCCTCGAGTCTCCCCTTTTTTCTACCCTTGCCTCACCCATCCCTGACCCTGTTTCCAGTCCTTAAGAGATCCTCCACCACTGTCATGTTGCCTGCTGTTTAGTTTGGGGGTCTTTTGAAGCTTTTGTCCTCGAGAAAAAGTTTGTACCAATTATCTGTTTGTGTCTAGCTTATTTTTCTTAATAAGATGGCCTCCACTTCCATTTATTGTCCTGTAAATGACAGGACTTCATTTACCTTTAGCACTCCATTGTGTATGGATGCCATCTTTCTATCCGTTCAGCTGTTAATGGACACCCAGACTCTGTAAGTCATCATAGGACAGTGCGTGTATAGTTCTCACTACTGTATACCAAACACACCTTCAGGTGTGTGCCCAGGAACTGTGTAGCTGGAGTACACAGTGGTTCTAGGTTTACTTTTCTGAGGAACCTCTGCACTGATTTTCATTGTAGATGTACTAATTTGCATTCCAGTCAACAGTGAATAAGAGTCCCTTTTCCTATACACACATCCACACTAGCATTGTTATTTTTTGTAGTTTGATAACAGATCTTCAAATTGGGGCAAAATTGAATCTCAGTGTATCTCTGGCTAGCATTTCCCTGATGAGTAAATGTGCTGAACATTTTCCCCCACATATTTCTTTGTTTTGTTTATTTATTCTTATTGAAAATAAAGTTAATCCCATACAATATATTCTGATTACCACTTCCCCTCCCTCATCTCCTCCTAACCCCCCTACCCTTCCAACTCCATGCCTCTTTCTCTCTCAAGAAAATAAACAGGAAAATAAAAAAGAGACGAAGACAAGAATAAAACAAAAAGGAATAAACAAATAAAAAAGAGAAACTAAATGGATCACAAGAAATGCATACACATACAGAGACACACATGTATTTCTTAACAGCTTGTACTTCTTTTTAGGTCAGTTGCACATTTGCATTAGATTACTCAAGACACACACACACACACACACACACACACACACACGTGAATGACAGGATTTTTAAATTTACTCATTGTAAAGAAATAATAAAATCATAAAACTTGGGGCTGGAGAAATGGCTCAGCAGTTAAGGCCACTGGCTACTCTTCCAGAAGACCTGGGTTTTACTTCAAGCATTCATATGGCTGCTAATAACTGTCTGTAACTCCAGTTCCAGGGGCTCCTATGCCCTCTTCTGGGCTCTACTGGTACTGCACACTTGTGGTACACATACATGCAGGCAGAACACTCATAAAATAAAAATAAATAAACCTTTTAAAAAAGAAAATAAAATATAGACTGTCTTTACAAATCAATCAGTAAAACATGGGTATATTTAATTTCAGATGTGTTCCTGAAATATCAAATTTAAACTAATAATAATTAATTTATGGTAATTATCTTGATTTGATATTTATCTAATATATTAAAACATCACATGGTAATATTATGAGCCAATCAAAAAGTTATACTTAAAAGACTTTTTTAGAATGACCTAATTGGAGTAATCAGAATCTTTTCTATGTTTTTCTTTGTAAACTAACCTGTGGTGAAGGACCATCAACTTTAGTTTTAGGTATAAGAACTCACATGTTATGTTTTCTTTCTTCTGACTTGTAGTTATGATTGAGAATGCCCTGTGTCATTTGGGGATAAATTGCCATTTAAAACAGAATGACATTTGCCCACACTATCATAGGCTTTAGCTTGGTTTTGTTTCTGTTTTTCCAGTGCAGTAGCTAGGAATCACACTGAGAACTTTGCACATGCCAGGTTCGTCCTCTACCCCTAAGAGCAGCCCATACTTCAGACTTCATTCTTACTGGCTCTCAATGAAAGAAGCCTTTTATGAGATATTTTATTTATGCATTGATATTTGTGTATGTGTGTGAGCGCACATGTGCACTGTGCTCATGTGTGCTGAGGTCAGAAGAAAGTGTCTTGTTAGCCCCTCTCTCCTTCGCTGATTCCTTTGAGGCAGGCTCTCTCCTTGAACTTGGGGCTCATGTTTTCATGGACAAGGCTGGGAGCCAGTAAGTTCCAGCCCTCTTTAGCCTCTTAGACACTACTATCATTTTGGGGGACATGATCAAAGCTATTTGGAGAGCATGAAGGACCTCGCACCAATCATTTGTACTTTCTGCCCATCATTGTTTCTGACTGTAAAATGCATACACTGGAGCCGGGCGGTGGTGGCGCACGCCTTTAATCCCAGCACTCGGGAGGCAGAGCCAGGTGGATCTCTGTGAGTTCAAGGCCAGCCTGGGCTACAAAGTGAGTTCCAGGAAAGGCGCAAAGCTACACAGAGAAACCCTGTCTCAAAAAAACCAAAAAAAAAAAAAATGCATACACTGGACTCAGTCTGTTTGTCGGGACATGTCAGGACTCCAAGATGACAATCCCATCACTGCTTTTTAAGTTTCTATGGAAACAAGTTTTGTAGAAATGCAGTTTGTGCTAAAACGTCGATAAGCAAAAGGCATCATCGTGTTTCAAGTTGACTGTGAATGGGCCGTTATTACAGGATGCCAGGGTGAGGGATCAGGAAACGGGCTGGCATATGCTAGCATCTTTATGTTGTGTTCGAGCTGTTAGAACGACAGGAGTGGCTGGCACCGTACATTTGAAAAGATTAGATGTATTGTTCTAACTAGAATAAAAGCTGATAAGTAAACTCATATAAATAGGGAAACCAAGCAACAAGCCGCCTGGAGGGAGAGTGCTGAGAGAAGCAAGCAGGGCCTGCTCTGGTTTCCCACAGTTGGTTTCTCTTTCCTGACACTTGAAGATTCACATTTGCTCACACCTTAAATTTCATTTGCTTAAAATGTATTTGGTGATTTAATAAAGACCCTGGAGAATATGAGGGAGGAGATAAAATTAAATGAGGATTCATGTTGAAGACAAAATAATTAAAAAAAAAACACCTTGAAAACCACCCCAGATGGCCATTGTGCCCCACCTCAAACCACGCTAGCATTATCGTTTAGAAAGATTTTTGGACAGGAACTAAACACAGAAATAATTTTCCAAAATCTGGTACAAGTGAGTTGGAGCATTATTGATACAGTTGCTAGTTTTTCTGACCTGAGAATCTTCAGAAACTAAAGGGAACTAATTCAACTTATATGTTCTAGTCTTTTCTGATCTTATAACACACTTGAAGTTAATAATCATTACTTGCACACCACACACCACAGTAGAAGATATTTTATCAAAACTTTGGAATGAGGGCCAAGAGTGAATGAAGTTCAGTTGGTAGTATTCACCTCACATGCATGAAGCATGATCTCCAGCAAGGCATAATCCGGTCATCGTGGCACTAGTTTGTAATCTCAGCATTCAGGAGGAGGAGGCAGGAAGATCAGAGGGTCCATCTTCAGCTACATAATAAGTTCAAGGCTAGCCTGAGATACAACAGAGTCTGTGTTAGCCACAGCAGATCCTTCAGAAAGCTTGTACACTTAGATTAAATAGGAGGATCTTGGTGTCTTAGTCTTTTTGGACATTTTAAAAATAATTAGCAGCTGAGTGTAATGGCGCTGTCCCATAACACCAGCTACTTGGGGGGCTGAGGTAGGGTGATTGGAAAGTTCAGGGCCAGCCTGTCTCAAATAAAAATACATGTGAACTAGAAGTGTAGCTCAGTGGTAGCATACTTACCAGGTATATACAAAGCCCTGAGTTCATTTCCCAGTATTGTGATGATAGCAACAGTAAAATTCAGTGAATTTTCTTCAAAATTATATTCTGGGTTCATTTTAAAGTGCTGGGATGAGTCCAGAGCCTTGTGCATGTGAAGAAAGAGTTCCAATACTAAGTCACACCCTCAGGCCCGAACAGTTTTTTTCCCCATCTGATTGCAGCTAATTATATAATTACAGGTCACATTAATAACTTTTAATTTCTTGTGGAGAGAAGAACCCTTGTTCAAGGCTGGCTTTGACAGGCTGTCACATAGTTCATCTGATTATGGGATTTATCTAGGAGCTGGACAAAGATGATACACTATATGAGCCTACAATCCTAACCACAGCATCATCTTCATCTCTTCGTTAAGTTAGGGATTGAGCACTGTTGCACTCTCTTCCCTGGTTTAAATCTAGATCTGGGAATTTCTCTTCCTGGAAGCTATTCCCAGCTCTCTCTGCTGTGTAGCTACAACTCTAATTTAGCCACAATAGTGTGCTTGAATTATAGACCAAACATTTTTGTGAAGAAATACCAACATAATGCCAATCTACTTAAATAGCATTATTTAACTATTTAAATAATTTTAGATATCATTATAGGCCAAGGCAAGAACCAAGATTAATCAATCATGTCCAACCTCTGCTGTGTAAGAGAACTTGAGATAATTTCAATGACATCACTGAAATCTATTTGTCCTCATCTTGGTATACTCTTTTAAGAAAAAGAGTAGTGATTCCTAAACACAGCATTCTTCAAGTGCTCACTGACATTTGCAGCCCCTGAAGGTGCCCACAACAAAAAAGTGAGCCAAGTTGAGGCATCAATCCAGGTTCCTTCAGGTACAAGTTTGACACCCAACAGAGGGGAATGACTGGATTTGAAGATGCTTCTAAGTTGACAAGGGAAGGTGAGGACCAGATGTGTGAGTCTCAAGTCATCAGAGAGTGTAGATGGGGAAGCCAGAGGGGTCAAAGGAAGGGTGGAAACTCATGGAATCAGGGAAAGGGAGAAGGAAGAGGAGGGAGAGGAGGGGGAAGAGGAGGAGGAAGAGGAAAAAGACAGGAGGAGGGAGGAGAGGAGGAGTGGGGGGGGCAGAGTTAAGAAGCCAAAGCTAAGCTGACCCCCAGGAAGGTCAGCAGAACATGGAGCTGCAGTTGCTAGTTGTGACAGCCCTGGGTGCACCGTCCCAGGTCTCTGTGACTTCAACCTCTTTTTGTCATAAGAAAATCAGAGTCCTGAAAGCTCCAGACGACTCGTAGCTAAATAAACTCCAATACATTTTCTTCATTTTAGTAACTCCAACTGGGATGTTTTGCCCAATCAATTCAACTGCTTTGAAATCTCCACAGTCGGAGAATTACAATTTAGTCTCTCATGTTTACCATTTCCCAAGTGCTTATGACATTAACCAATCACATAAAATATCACAGTAACAAGTGCACGTGTCCTTAAAATTTAGATACTGCAACACAACAAGCCCCTGCCGAAGTACTAGTTTCCCTAGGCTAAAGTGTGTCAAAACACGTTCTGTGGAAAGCAGGGGCTACTTAAGAGTCTCCGCTTACAAAAATAATTTTTAAAAACATTGAGTATTATCCTCAGGAGATTATATTTGAAAAATGAGGTTCTGCTCCCTCTGTTATGTTTGAAAATCATTGCTTTGTAATAGTAGCTCCCACACTGGAGTGGTGTTCCCAGATCCCAGGAAATGTGTACAATCGAATCATGCTGCTGTCACAGCTCTTGACCTTGGTAGAGCTAGAGAGGTGGGAGGCTGGGAAGAATAGGTGGAGAAAACAGCAATAAGAAAGCAAAGCTCTGTGGCTCATATTCAGCAAACACAGCCCATCCATACCATTGCCCAGTGACCATCATAATCAGAAGGTACTCTGAAATTCAACTATTAGAATTTAATCTGAGGGAAAAGAGAAACTAAACCCACAGAAAGCTTTGTGGAGGCTAGTTGTGGTGGCACACACCTATAACCCTAGCATGCAGGGGGCCAAAGCAGAGGGGTGGCAAGTTTGAGGCTAGCCTGGGCTACATAGAAAATTTTGTCTCCTCTATCTCATAAAAGCAACACAGGCTGGAGAGATGGCTCAGTGGTTAAGTGTGGTGGGTAGCTGTTCCAGCTTTGACCTTGAAGCACTGCCCCTAGTGAGGCAGTAAGTAACTGCTACACCTGCCTATGACCTGCCCCTGGAGCGTGGCCTTTTTGGGCCCTTAAGACCTGGGATGTGTATGTGCTGGTTTCTCTTGGCTCCTTGTGGTCCTGGATACTGGATTACAGACCAAGTCAGAGTTCTCCAGAGAGCCATGTTGGACTGCACCTCACCTCTCCCAGATTCTGTAACCAAACCCTTTAATGGCTGTAAGTTGCCCCAAAACAAACCTCTTTTAATTACCAGATAAACCATGTGGAATTGCCTTGTTTATTGCCGCTTTAGTTAAGAGCACTGGCTGCTCTTCCAGAGGACCTGGATACAACTCCCAGCACCCACATGGTGGCTCACAACCATCTGTAACTCCAGTCTCAGGGGATCTGACATATTCTGGCCTTTCAGGGTTCCAGGAATGCATGTGGTACACAGATCTGCATACAGCAAAACACTCATATGCATAAAAATTTAAAACAAAACAAATCAGGAACGTCCTTAGTAAATTAATTCATACTAGCCCCAAGCCAGAAACATGTCCACTAGAAACCCACTGGAGCTATGACAACAAAGGGACGCAATGAGCCATCCACACAAGAATGAAATCAATCTCAAAACTATCCGGTCGAATGAAACAAGCCGAACTGGACACAAAAGTGCCCATATTGTATGGTTCTGTTCATGTGAAATCTAGAATGGGCAAATCTAAATAAACCACAACAGAAAAAAAAAAAAAAAAGCAAATCAAAGCAGTGGTGGCTTCTGGGAACCAGGCTGGCTGCCAGGGAGCACAAGTACAGAGTGAGCACAGGAAGTGGTCTACGAAGGGAAGAGGATGATGAAATGTTATGGATTTTGATGGAGGCAAGGATTGCGTGAGCACATTTGTCAGCACTGAGGGAACTGTATACTTACGATTTATGGATTTCAGTGTAAGAAAGATGTGCCACAGGCTTCCTTTGGAGAAAATACTCAGCTGAAAAATTATGCATAGGAAAGCATATAAGAAAACGTCTTTAAGAGTTCATCGTAAGGAAGGTGAAGGACGGACAGTTCTAGACAGAAAATATTGACAAATTTCTTCATCAAAATCACCCGCTGAGTGAAGAGGAGACTTACAGAACAAGCCAACTCAGAAACCACCAGTGTCTACCCTCACAAGTAATCAAGTGGTACAAGTTTTTGAAGAGATACAATTACTTCGTTCCTATTATATTTACAGTAATTTCAGAGTGAAGATGTAAAGCATAAATCACTCTGTACTAGTGAATTCTCAATTGATTCTGTAATTTTAGTGAGTGGCCCACCCTAGTACCTAGGAACTGAATGTCTGTTATGTATTCTAGACACGTCTTACATGGCACAAGGACCATGGATGGACAATGGCAGTTATTGTGATAATGTTTGTACTCGTAAATATGGATTCTATCGTTGTGCCCATTAATAAAGGGATGGATGAATAAAGGTGGTGAATTCATGTAATATAAAGAGAGTGTAGCTTTTAAAAGATGAAAACAGGATCTACATATACCAAGATAGTTAGCTATCAGAACTCAGAACATGTGAAAATAAACTCTGTGTGTGTGTGTGTGTGTGTGTGTGTGTGTGTGTGTGTATGTTTATGCATACAGTTGTTTTCAAATACATGGAAACTAGATCACAAGAATATGGATAAAAAAAATCTTGGTATTGGTTAGATCTGGGAAGCAAAGAATGAAAAAGCTAACAATGTATCAAACTCTAAACAGAGGCCAGGGGTGGTGGCACATTCCTACAGCCAGGAAGCAAAGGCAGTGAATCCTTCTCACAAGTTCAAGACCAGCCTCCAAACAGCAGATGCCAGGCCAGTCCGGGCTACACAATGAGACCTTTACCGCAAACAAACAAAAACCACAAAGGACTAACCAGAAGAAATACCCTATTATAAACAAGTCAGTCTCGACTCGGTTATCACACCATATGCAAAAATCTACCCAAATGAATTGTAAATAAACATGAAAGTGTTGACTCTAGCTTGCGGTTGGTCACAAATTACGCAAATAGTTCTGAGATACAAAACAACAGAAGTCACTTAAAGATAAAAAAAATTGATATGTTGGCATCAAAATAAAGAGCATTCCCTGTGAAATACGCTACTACAAGCATGAAAAGTGAAGCTGTGAACTGGGATAATGCATTTGTAAATTATTGAACTTGCAACCAGATAGATGAACAACTATCACAACCTAGTCACAAAATTAACCATCCTAATTTATTTATTTTTGTCTGTTTTGGATGATCTAATTTTTAAAAATGAACAAGGAGATAAACAGATAACCCATAAACACATGAAAGGCATCTGAGGTCCTTACTGGTCAGGGAAGCTTAAATTGCTTAGATCATAACGAAGAACTTGTGACATCCAGGGCTGTGAAAGACAAATGGCAACCAGAACTTTCAGACACTGCTGGAAGGGAGTCACGAAGATATAGCCACTTTGGAGAGCCCTTCAGCAGAGAAACGCTGGTCTGCAGGTGAGCCTAGGCAGCTAATGTGGAAGTGGTGGGGGTTAGGGCACGCCACCTGTTCCTCTTCCCATGTTACTGTTTCAGTTTTGAGTTCACTAAATGTCCTGCTAGCTTCTCATAAATAGGCAGGTCTAACAGCGAATATCATTGTTTTGCATTTCCAACCTGCTTTCCCTTAATCTCGACTAAGAAACAGAAAAGGGGGGGGGGCGCACAGGGGTGAGGGGTTGCGGGGAGAGGAGTCTGGCTACTCATGCCAAATACCACCAAGTGTCTACAGCAGCACATGTCTGGGCTCTGCAGGAGAGTGCCCGGGGTCCAGTGGCAGATTCCACGCTCTGCTCAAGGAATGGTGCCTACCAGGATTGCAAACACTGATGCCCATTGAGGTTCCTGTGTGAGCATACTGGAACAGGAGAAAGAACGGAAGCGGAAGGAGGATATGAGAAAGAAAGAAAGAAAGCTAAGCCCTGTCTAGATGCTGGTGGTTCATCAAGCTTCTGAGACCTTCTCTCAGGGAGGCAGACTGCTCTCTCCATAGGGGCAGCTCTTCCAGCTGGTTAACCCCATTCCCAAGATTCCCCCCACATCTCCTTTACCAACACAGTTGTCTCATTGGATCTGCATCTTCTAGCCCACGTTATTTGTCTCTGGGAGACAACCTTCCTCGCTCTGGATTAAGCACTAGGTCAGAAACAGTAAACCAGAGAAGCCCAGGCGCTAACGCCAAGAACAGAAGGGGAACGCCAAGAACATAAGAAAGGAAAGAAATAAAAATTGAAACATTAGACCCTCTTGTTCTGATTTTACTTTCCAAATCACTATTTCGTTTTCTTTGCCATTAAGGAAACCACAAATGTAAGTATGACGGCACATGTCAAGTAGCACCCAGTCTTGATTTGGTGACCAGAAAGAGGGAAGGGAGCAGTGGCAGATCACAGTCACGGCCATCTAAAGGAGTGGTGTTGCAGTGTGGGATGAGGGACCATGTTTCATCCGCTATTGTTCCACAAAAGAAGGAAATATGGGTCTCAATGTGAAATCTGAGATTTAAATATTGGACAAAACTCAAATGTTATCAAAAACATTGGGCAGGTCAACTCTCTTCAGGCCAAACACAGCAGATTTGGAGGTCACGTAGAAAATGGCAGCTGCCACTCTGCATCCTCTGATGTAGACAGATGAAAACTAGCCCAAGCCGACCATTCCACCCACTCCTGTGCCCTACGGAGACCTCCCAGTTCCTGGTAAGACCAAGGGCTGACTTACCACTCTAGCCACATGAGAGAGAGGAAAGGAGAAGTCCCCAGAAGAAAACAGGAATCGAATGTTTGGTGTAGGCTAGCTCTTCATGGCTTGCTTTCTTACAGAACCCAGGACTACCAGCCCAAGGATGGTACCACCTACCATGGGCTGGACCCTCCCCCATCAATCACTAATTAAGACAATGCCCTACAGCAGGATCTTATGGAGGCATTTTCTCAATTGATGTTTTTTCCTTTCCGGGAACTCTAGCTTGTGTCAAGCTGACATATAACTAGTCGCCACAGATGGTGTTCAAGGTCTCTCCATTACTACCTGTCATGATAGAGATTTTTCCCTGCCTTTAGTTCTTTAACTGGTGGAGAAAACGAAGCCAATCAAGACCCGTAGACAGTAACAATTGGGTCCACTGTCAATCTGTTTACATTTATACATATATATATATATATATATATATTTTTTTTTTTTCTTTATCTGTTTTATGTGTGTGCAAGCATGTTTGTACGTGAGAATACCTTTCAGGTGTTGATTCTTGCCTTCCTTCTGAATAAAAAATACGAAATAAAAGGAGGAGGACAGGACTACTTTTTTTTTTTTTTTTTTTTTTTTTTTGGTTTTTTCGAGACAGGGTTTCTCTGTGTAGCTTTGCGCCTTTCCTGGAACTCACTTGGTAGCCCAGGCTGGCCTCGAACTCACAGAGATCCGCCTGGCTCTGCCTTCCGAGTGCTGGGATTAAAGGCGTGCGCCACCACCGCCCGGCAAGACGATTTTATTGTACATACAAGGGATAAGACAGGCAGAGGGAAGAGTCCAGGCTGAAGATGGCCGATGACAGGACAGAAGGGTGAGGGAGAGCAAGAGAAGAGCCCAACGACCAAGAGAGGTGGCCTGGGCCAAGAGGCCAACAGACCGGAGTAGCCAAATGGTTGCGTTATGCAGGGATCAGCCTGAGGGAGGGAAGGGAAACTCCACCGTGCCGCCCCCAACCCCTCCGGGAGCGGTTTGGGGTAGAGGGGCGGGGTCAGAAGTGCTGGAGCTACAGGTACCAAGTGAGACTTGTCCCCTGGGTTCCTTTGAGACCTCACGCCACCCTGAAGCAAGGTCTTTCTTGTTTCTGCCCCCCTGCCTACTCCAGGAGCTGGCTCTAAGCTTCCAGCCATTTTCATCACGCCATCTCCCATCTCAACACAGGAACACCGGGATTACAGGTCGTCAAGGGTGCCAAGCCGGTGTTTTTACCTGCTGAGCCATCTCCCTGACCCAGATCTGCATTTTAACTAGATCAAAACGTTGTTGTCCACACGGACACCTGACACCCACCGCGCTGGATTGCGTAGACTCTCAGTTGAAGGACTGTTTGCATAGCGAATCCATTTTGCCTTCTGTCTAAAATGGATAAGGAAGAAAGGCCTCGAGCGCCCCCTGGAGGTCATCTTAGGAACTGAGCAGCTTTGTAGTGAGGTTTTTTTTTTTTTTTTTTCTTTTTCTTTTCAGAGATACTAAGAATAAAAACACTGTGATTTTGAGCCCTTACTAACATCAAACATTGAGATTATAAAGTCACATAAATCATCTTATTCAGACTATCATTCAGGTGCTACTATTCTGCAATCCATAGAGGAAGAAGTTTCCCTGCGAATCTCTGGCATTTGATCACCTGTTTCAACACGCTTTCTCTGGGCGGCCAGGACACCCACACTCTTTTTCATTTGCCTCGGGTCCCTCTGGCTCTTCCTTTTTCCGTCTTTGTTTCACCACCCATCTCCCAGCTCTGTTTTTCTTCCTCCAGAGAGCAGTCCTTGGATTTCTTTTCCTTGTTGCTAAACTTCTTAATACATTCTTTTATCCATATGTCAACAAATCCCACATTTCTATCTTGTGACCAGCATGCCTCTTGATACACACACGCAGCTGCCTTCTGGACATGTCTACTGGGGTGCCTCAAACTGTGTCCAAAAGCAGAGTTTTCATTTCCTTCCTTACTGCTCTTCCGTACGAGATGTCTCTCATCTCAGTTGATGGAAATTCTCTCACCAAATGCTTGATGCCCGTGTCACACATATACCTCCTCCATCCCACAGCCCCCTCTTAGGTAAAAGCATCACCTCCTCCAGGCTACAGCCTCCTTCTTGGTCGTCTTTTTTTTTTTTTTTTTTTTTTGGTTTTTCGAGACAGGGTTTCTCTGTGTAGTTTTGCGCCTTTCCTGGAACTCGCTTTGGAGACCAGGCTGGCCTCGAACTCACAGAGATCCGCCCGGCTCTGCCATCCGAGTGCTGGGACTAAAGGCATGCGCCACCACCGCCCGGCTCTAACTTTTATTTTGGTTTTCTTATTAAACTTTCCTTCCAAGAGATGATTCTCAGAAACCAGAATGGCTTTCCTAGAATGCTTCTCAGATCTTATCATGACTTCTCTACCTAACACCCTACCTACCAAGCCTGCATTCCACTCCGTTGAATGTCAAGTCTTTAGTTCGGCCACCAAGGCCCTGCACAGGGAAGGGCCCTCATGCTTCCCGCTGCATTCTCCTCATTCACCCCACTCCAGCCACACGGGTCTTCCCTGTGCCACTCCTAATACACGCCTGGTGGGAGCACCCGCTACCATCCCCTCATCTAACACTTTGCCTCTTGCAAACACTCATTCCAGGATCACCTGGTCCACAGAGTCAACTCTGTCATTTCTATTTAAATTTGCAGCCTCTCCCGCCTCCCCCTGCACCTCTTAGCACACTGGACCCCGTCCATAGCATTTTTACAGCTTTCCAACAGCTACGTTTGTGGGTATTAGTTTTCCTCCAACTAGAATGTTTAACCCAAAGGGGCAGACATTTCTGTCACTTTTGTTTACTAACATGCCCAATACAGAGATCTATACCTGAAATATTTTTAAAATGTTTGTTGAATAAGACATGGACTGACCGCATATTTGGCCCTGAGTACTTCAGAAACTCATTTAAAAAGGAAATCAGCATAATAAGCACATCTTCTCTTATAGAGAAGCATTGCAGTCCTATGAAGCCTGGCCTTGGCAGCTCCTGAGGATAGCAGTATGGCTCCTCCAGTTCCCAAGAGAAAGGACACCCACGAGGCTGTCCTCATATATCTACTCTGGAGCAAATCTCAGTCCCCACCACTTGTGATTTTTTTTTTATATACCTGATTTACCTAAAGAAATAATGCTGAGTTATTCATAGAATTTTCTCTCCAAACAAAAAGCCAAATGTGGCATTTTCATGTATGATTCCTATTTAAATACGAGTCCCAAGAAATTGTAATTCACAAAAATAAGCTACATAAAATTGTGTGATGTGGGTTTTCTATAAGGTTTTCCTGAGTAAGACCGACTCATCTTCAGATATATCTTGACAAAAGTCGTAACAAATGGCTACGTGACCAGGGTCCTGAGTTGCCCGAAGCTGTGTTTGTCACAGGGAAGCAAGCCTGCCAACTCACTGCTCAGAGAGCACTGGGAACTGAGTTTGGGGAAGAAAGCTGACGTGCCTGGCATCTGGATGCACAGGGTGGGTCTTGGACCTTGTGTTCCTTATCTCTTCTTGGCTGAATTATGCTGAGTTGCTCTTGCAGACTCCGTCTCTCAACCCAAAGGTGGGTTGTTTCCCAGAGCCTCAGGGTCCCACTGCTGCTTCCTTGCTCACCATCACGAATCCCAAATTCCGTTCTGGCCAGTCTGACCCAGGTCCTCTAGTGCTATGACCGTGGCTGCCGCCATCCCGTTCTACAAATGAAAACAAACCCAAGGGATTTCTCAGAACTTAATGAATAAGCCATCTGAAGCATTTCTTTTCCATAATTTGTTTTTACATCGGAAAAAAAAAAGGATAGACTCTCAAGAATCACTGCCAGAAAATGAAAGGATAGAACAGGAAAAGTCTTGCCCTCTGAAAAATTTATCAAGTGCACCCACACAAGTTCCCAGCAGTCCGACCACACACACAGTTCCTCAGATTTATAGCTTAATCTTGCAAAATGGGACCAATTGCTTCTTAAAAAAACAGTCAACTAGACAGATTGCTCAAGTGTAGAAGAAGAGCTTCTGTCTGTCAGCGGTTAACTTGTGTCGAGAGTGAGTTTAAATTCCAACACTAAAAACAGCTCCATGGCATAAGATAGCGCTACTGTAGCTTCCACGGTATCTCGACAAACTCCCTGTCTATAGGAGGGACTTCAAAAGCTGCTACATGCCACACTGCTAGCTAGAGCTCCTCCACAGTGTAATTGTTAACACAAGGTGGCCAGGTGGCACATGAATCCGAACTGAGGAAACACCTGCTTCCCTCGATAGCCAGGACTCCACGCTCTCCAAGCTGTCTTCTCACCTCCCTAGTCACCACTTCTCAGTCTCACCACAGGCTCCTGACCTCCAGCTAGGGGACTGCTACCTGGAGCATCTTTTTATCTCCTCTCGCCAGTGATCATCCCGGCCAGTCTTCTTGGCACTAGGTGTACACTAATGAGCCCTGTTTTTCTATTTTCAGACCTGAACTTTCCATTGAGATCCAAGCTGCTCAAAAACAAAGACTTACTTGGTGTATTTCTATATATCTAAAGAAATCATAACTCAATAGATTCTGTACGAAACCACTGAATTCTCCTCTTACCCCACCAGAAAGTCTTTCTCACTCACTAGCAACTCCTTTGACCTTGTTGCTCTGTCTAAAATTCTGCACTCACTTCTGTCTCTCATACTGTCACATGTTGTATTATTCTGCAGATCTCCCGCGGTAGGTGTTCAGAACCTGTCCAGAATCTAATCACTTCCCATATGCCCTGCTATTACCTGGTCAAGTCACAACTGTTGTCTGTGAATGGGATTCCTGCCTCTCAGATCATCCTGTTGCACACCAGTCCTGACCTCTGTGGTTCTGACAAGTGGTCCCAGATCATCAGTGTCCACAGCACCTGACAATTCAAAAGAGGGGAAAGTCTTCTGAACTTGACTTCCTTAATCAAGACTCTGAGATAAGTTTGGGTGGTGGATGGTGTAAAAGCCATCCAAGGTGATGCCAGTACAAGGTCAAGTATGAGAACCATTAATCTCCAGGGCCTCTAAAGTGATCCTTTGAAAAGTTAAGCTGGTGTGGTGGTTTGAATGAGAATATCCCCCATAGGCTCATATGTTTAAATGCTTGGTCCCCAGTTGGTAGAACTGTTTGGGAAGGATGAAGAGGTATGGCCTTGTTAGAGAATGTGTATTTAGGTTTCAAGAGGACAACCATTCCTGGTTAGCTCTACTGCCTCCTGCTCATGGATCAAGATATAGGCTCTCAGCTACTGTTTCAACACCATGCCTACCTGCCTGCTGCCATGCTTCCCACCATGATGGTTATGGACTCTAACCCTCCAGAACCATGAGCCCCAAATTAAACACTTTATTTTATGAGTTGCCTTGGTCATGGTGTTTCATCCCAACAGTATAAAAGTAGCTAAGACAGCCAGTTTTTCAACAACAACAACAAAAGCAAAGAAGAAAGAGCCATGATAGCAGACAACGTGCAGCTATGGCCTGTCAGTCTCCAGGGAATAAGCTGGGGAAAGCTGGATAATAGCTAGCAGAAGAGGTGGGGGATAGCCAAAAATCTCTAGTCTAATAATGAAGTAAAGTAGGACACTTTAAGAATCAAAACAAGAAAGAAAAAAAAAACCCACAATCTGTCCTGGAGAGATTGGTTCATTCTGGGGCCACTGGTGCTTCCCATGAGACAGAGTCATGGGGGCCACACTTAAGACAAAGACCCATAGACAATAAACGTTATACTCTTACCAATGTATATTTAAAGGGGGAAAATAATAAAAATTATTTTGTTTTGTTTTTATCACTCTTATCCTCTCAGAACAAATGTTTTCAATGTCCAAGAGGGCGTGTGTAGCAGTGATTTTGAGGTGTTGTACTCAAAGGAAGACAAAAGCTACCTATGGTAGCAGCAGAGCAGGAAGAAGCACAGCACTCAACCTGAGCAGTGGCAAGATGCCATCTAAAAAGACTCCTGCTGAGTCACAGATTGACAGCCCCAAACATGCAGCGAACTGCACTCTCAGGAACTCCAGGACAAGTGTTCCAGGACTGTCCACCAAAACGTGGCCAGCAGGATATCTTTAGACTACAGGCAAGAATGTCTGCACTAGAACCCTGCCGTGCTTACCTACAGGAGAACTTAGATTTGAAGCAGCATGCCCGATGTTGGAAAGGAATGCTCAGGAGAGGGGCCAGCGTTTGTGGTGGAACTTCTGAAGGGCCATTCAGATTTTGACCAGCATCGCTCACCTGACCTATAAAGAACCACCACTATCAGAGGCAGCCTTGAGACCTGACCTAAACCTTAATAAGGACTGCTCAGAGTCAAGAATAGTATTTTCAACCTGAACTCCAAAGGACTTCCCAGGGAACTGTCCAGAGCTGTGACCAACATTTGTGACTTGATCTGTGATGGGCCACCCAAGGGTGTGACAAGCATCAGGGAGCCCCCGAAGGAACAGAGAATAGGGGAGGCTGCAGCCATCAGTCAGGCAAGGAAACATTCATTCTCCAGCCCCTCGTCCAGTGTTCTCTATCCTCCATATTCTTCCTTCTATTTCTACCCAGTGCCATGTAGCAGGCAGCTCTATCGTACTATGTCTCACTTTCTAGCTTTTCCTTTTATCCCTCCTCTACCTTTTCCCTTTTCCTCTTCAATGGGCTTCCCAAACTAACGTAGGCTAATGTGCTTTGCAGGTCTCTGTGGCTCAGCTTCTCAAGACTTGGAACTCTTTGTCTTGTTGCGTGTCTTTACCTTTTCCTTTTTACTCTCTCTTTAGCCAAAGCCACTTCACCCCTTCCTCATACCTATTGCTTCCCTTTGATCTACTTTTCCTTCCTCTACTTTTCTCGATCAGCCCAAAACTCCCATTTTTCTTCTTTTTTTTCCCACGCCACTCATACCCACAGTAGCTAATATCTTGGAGGACACCAAATTATCTGTAATCCCTTGCTTTCTAAAACGGTTAGAGGTTAAGGCTTGTGGTTTGTTACTGCACTATTAGGTTTGTTCATAGTGGGCCTACACTTTGAAAGTGATTGATTTGGTAGACATTAATCTATCTTCACTGGAGTACTACGACTAAGCCTGGGGTCCCAATCACCAGCCTAGCAGAGAAGTATAATGCTGCAAACTCACCGGTACTAGTCCCTCTTGAACACTGAAGACACTCCGGCTGAGAGAGCAAGAGTAATAAAAACAAAACAAAACAAAAATTCCCTAAGACCTGACCACTGATGTGGAAGTCCCAATAAAAAAAAAAAAATCACAAGAAACACAAAAAATGCAAAGCAACAGAATTCCTGTAAAATTACTATTTTTATAGGTCCTCCAATGAGAGTAAAAATTCAATGAAACTTTTGACCAAAAAATGATTATAAATATGTTCAGTCAAAGAAGACTCAAACTTAAGAGAATATAAAGAGCTAAATGAAATAAGGAAGTCAATACAGAATATGAAAATAGAGTTCAACAAAGAGAAAATTTTAAGAACTTGAAATAGGAGAAAGAAAAGGCTTAATAACCTGAAAAAAAAAAAAAAAAAGCTATGTGGAAAGCCTCATCCACAGATCGTGGGAACGACAGGTTATCAGAGTTAAAAGACAAGTTAGAGACCATGTATAATCAACCCATCTCCAAAGAACATTGTGAATCAATAGGATAAGTACTTCAGAAAAACAAATCAACTGGGCAGTAGTTGCAAAGAGGAAGCAATTTTACAAGTCACAATATACAAAGTAAGTATATAAAGCTTCAATGTTTGTCAATTTACTACAATTAACATTCATAAATTAAAACAATAGAGAATTACTCCATCAACAGTACCAATACTTTTGTTGTGAATAGAATAAACTTAGCCCTCATTTACATTATTAAAGTAGAACTTATTTTTTTCCTGTCTGGGCAGTCTTAGTAAAATAAAAATTTTCAATGATCTTACCTTTAGATCTACACGGTCCCAAAGCTAGTATAGAATTCACTGAGTAGCAAAGGATGCTCTTGAACTCCTGATTCCCTGCATCTACTTCTAAGACCTGGGAATATAGGTTCGAATTACCAGGTCTGGCCTCTAAAACTTTATAAATAAAAGTTAGTGCCTCTTTTTTCTAAATATTTATAAACAGTTTCTGTCTGGCTTGTCACTGTTACTTATATTCTCTATGATATTCCTACTAGACCATAATTAAGAGGATTAGTCAATACTATTCATTATTTTTCTCTAACTTTATAACATGTGTATCCATTAGTCTTGAATTCCTTATTATGTTGATGGGTTATACTGTATTCTGTCTAATTTCTACCTGTAAATAATGAAAGCTGTGATTTAAGGTAGATGCAACACTGTCTATTTTATAAAAAAATAAATAAATAAACTCTTTTGAGGATTAAAAAAAAAGACAAGTTAGAGGGATTAAAATATTCAGGTGATGACAAAGCATGAAAGAACATTCAGGATCTCTGGGACACAATAAAAAGACCAAATCTATGAATCGTGGGTATAGAAGAAAGAGAAGAATACTGTTAAAAGTCATAGAAAAATATTTTTAATAAAATCATAGACAGGGCTGGAGAGATGGCTCAGAGGTTAAGAGCACTGGCTGCTCTTCCAGAGGTCCTGAGTTCAGTTCCCAGCAACCACATGGTGGATCACAACCATCTGTAATGAGGTCTGGTGCCTTCTTCCAGTGTTCAAGCATACACACAGAACACTGTGTACATGATAAATAAATAAAATCTTTAAAAAAATCATAGACAAAAACTCCCAGGTCTAAGAAAAGAAATGCCCATCTAGATGCCAGAGGCATTTGTAACACCAAACAAGATCAGAAAATAACATCCTCATGTCCCATCTAGTTCAAACACTTTACAGAGCAGAGAAAGAGAACCCAAAGCCACTTATGAAAGCCCCTCAAATAGCACTAGGTTTCCCAACATAAACTCTGAAAGTCAGGGGCATTCAGAAAGATGTATTCAGGGCTGGTGAGGTGGGTCGGCAAGTAACAATGCTTGCCGCCAAGCCTCATGCCGAGTTAGATATCTGGACCCCACCGAGGGAGAAGGAGAGAACCAGCTCCGTAAATTGTCCTCTGACAGCCACACTCACGCTGTCCCACATGCGTGTGTACATACACACACATACATAGAATAAATACATGAATAAATGTATTTCAAGTTCTGAAAGACAACAACTGCCAATCCAAACTATTAAACACAAAAAACTACCTGCTGTAATTGAAGGAGAAAGAAAATGCTTGCACAATAACAACAGACCAAAGGAATTCGTAAGCACAAAGTTAGCTCTACAAAAGACCCTTGAGAAAACCTTTGGACTGAAAACAAAGACTAACTCATCCATGAGGCAACAGGAAAGAATAACCAGTTATGTTGGTACTTAAGCAAAGAATAATAGAGCATGCCAATTAGTATAAAATCAAATGAATGATAGAAATTAATATTTGTTTTCAAATAATAACCCTGAATATTAATGAACTCAATTCCTCAAAGACACAGACTATCAATTTGGAGTCAAAATAGAATCCATGTATTTGTTGCTCTAAAAGATGTATGTTACTATAATAAACAGACACAACCTTGGGATAAGAGGATGGAAAAAACAAATGGAACTAGGAAATAAGCAAGTCCTAATATTTGACAAAAAAAGACTTCAAAGCAGAATTAGTCGGGAGAGATAAAGGAGGCCATTTCATACTAAATAGGTGAACAAGGCATTACAATTTTAAACACATGCACCCCACCATGGTGCACAGGGTACACCTAGTTTCATAGAACAAATGCTACTGGATGCAGAAACACAAATTAATCACAGTACAATAATAATGGATGACTTCAGTGCCCCACAGTCACAAACAGAGATGTCATCTGGACAAAACAATAAACAGAAACATCAGAGTTAAGTGACATCATAGGTCAAATACCTAACAGACCATACACCTAACAGACATCTACAAAACATTCCATCTGAACCAAATGGAAAACACATTCTGCTCAGCAGCTATGGAACTTTCTCAAAAATACATCAAGTGCTAGGACACAAAGAAAATCTTAAGAAATGCATGAAAATTGAAATCATTCTTTGTACCCCATCTTACTACAGTGAACTAAACCCAAAAATCCATAGAAAGAGAAAGTACATAATATTTAAAAACTCATGGACATTGAACAATACACTGTTGAATGATGAATGGGTCATTGAAGAAATCAAGAAAGAAAATTTAAAAAATAAAAACAACTCCTTAAATGAAATGAAAATGAAAATGCAACATACCAAAAACTATAAGATACAATGAAAGTAATCCTAAGAAGGAATGTTCATAGCTATAAATATCTGCATTAAAAAGTGGAGGAATCTCAAATAGCTTAATGATGCACCTTAGGACCTCGAAAAAGAGAGCAAGTCAAATTCAAAATTAGTAGATGAAAAGGAATAATTAAGATAATGGCAGAATCAATGAAATGAACATTTAAAAAACGGTACAAAGATTTCAGGAAACTGAGTTGTTTCTTTGGAAAGATAAACAAGATCAACAAATCAACCCTCACCCCTGGGGAAGCAGGGGAGGTTAGAAGTCTCAAATTAATGAAATTAGCGATTACAAGGGAAACATAATAACAGATACCACTGGAATTCAGGAAATCACAATCAGTAGCTGGTTTTGTCCTGAGTGGTCTGTACCCTATTCTCTTGGCTATACCTAGCTGGAGGTGTGACTCAAGCCCTCTGCCACAGAAAGGAAACATCCTAAATTACTGGGTTAGAGTTTCTAAGTCTGTCTTTCGAAAGATGTTGTTTAGTTCAGACTGGGTTCACAGCACCTCTTGGGTATAGACAATATAAAATACTCATAAAGGCCCTTCGGTTACCTGAACCTGGCTTAGAAATTCATTGGTTTGAAGCAAATATGTATATCAAAAATAAATGTTGAAAATAAAAAAGGACATACTTTAAAGACACTTATATTTCACTAAATTGGAAAATCTAAAAGAAATGGATGATTTCTAGATGCCTATGACCTATTAAACCAAAGTGAGATAAATGATGTAAGCAGATGTATAGTAAGCCACAAAATAACACAACAAAGCCCTCCTAACTCGGGGAGACTAGGTGTGCAGTGCTGACTTCCAGGAAGACAAGGCATTTAACGCTCTTGAACTCACAACAACCATGATTACACGCACAAAATTTGGCTTGTCAATAACCTACCATAGAAGGGGGAGGAGTTCATGGACCCCTACCTCTACTGAGGACTCATATGCAGTTAGTGATTAGTGGGGAGACTGAGATTTTCCTTAGCTACTGGTAATGTGCCCATGTTCCTATGAGCAAGACTGGGTATGAAGGTAGAGCAGGGACTACTTGGGAAGAGGATGAATAGGAGTGGGAGGGGACTAAGACAGGGTAACAGGGTGAATACATCAAATCTCATTCTGTGCATGCAGGAAAACATCATAATATAGATCATTATTATATATAGTTAATAGATGTGCTAATAAAACATTTTTACAGTCTCAATTTAAAAAGTCCAAGCCCAGATGGATTATAGACCAATCTCCCTGATGGACATAGATGTAAATATTCTCAAGAAAATTCTCAACCAATTCAAGCATACATCAAAAAGATTATTCACAATATAAATAAAATAAACCTTAGGGGTTAATGAGATGGCTCAGTGGTTAAGAGCACATTCTGCTCTGACAGGACCCAAGTTCAATTCCCAGTACTCATGTTTGGCAACTGATAACCACCAGTATTTCTACCTCCAGGGGAGTCCACCACCTCTGGTCTATGTGGGCACCTTTACTCACAGGCATGTTCCCTCCCCACACACATATACAAAATTGAAAATAAAGCAACTAATCAATAAATATAAGAGCATTCACCATAATCAAGTTGGCATAATTCCAGAGATATAAGGATGATGGTTCAACACACACAAATCAATAAATGTAACACATCACATAAATGGACCCAAGGACAGAAAACAAAATATTATCTCTACTGATACAGAGAAGGCTTTTGAGAAAATCTGACATCCCTTCACAACGAATGTTCACATTGCCATTTTCTAAAGGAAGCTGCAAAGTAGTTTTATGAGTTACACTGTTCAGCTTGGAGATTTGAGAAGAGTACTGATATTGTTAAACTCAAGTGGAACAAAATTCTTCCCCAAGAAAATGTAGTTCATTTATTATTGTTTCTAACACTCTTGCTTGATATATCTCTTGAAAACAGGTCTGGTGTGGTGGCCCATGTCTTAAATTCTAGCACTGGGGAGGCAGAGCCAGGCAGATCTCCGAGTTTGAGGCTACCTGGTCTACAGAGCAAGTTCTAGG
Source organism: Peromyscus eremicus (assembly GCF_949786415.1). NCBI lineage: Eukaryota > Metazoa > Chordata > Mammalia > Rodentia > Cricetidae > Peromyscus > Peromyscus eremicus. The sequence goes on from NC_081416.1 coordinate 45,853,752, forward strand.
GCAGTCAGGGCCTGGAAACCTTGTCTAAAAAAAAGTAGGGTAGCAGGGTGGAGGCGGGGAGGGATGGATACTGTGTTTGTATGCGATTTTTCTTCTTCTTTTTGTGTGTTTGTTTGTTCAAAACAGGATCTCATATAGCCCAGGCTGGCCTTGAGCTCACTAAGTAGGCCAGGATGACCTTGAATCTCTGATCCACCTGCTTCTGTCTCTCCAGTATATAGTTACAGATCTGAGTCACCACACCCAGCATATAGGGTGCAGGGGCTGAATTCAGGCCTTTGACTAGCTAGTGGCTGAACATGTGGTGGATGGTACTGGATTCTGCATACAGCTTACATATAGGTTCAATGGGTAAACATCAGTGTATGAGTCATATAGAAACAACTCTCAGTGGTTAAGAGAAACCACCCCTTTTTTAATATAGCATTTCTACTAATTCTTTGAGAATTTTATTAATTCTTTGAGAATTCATGAATATAATCAATTTTTATCATATTAATGCTCCACTCTTCCCCCAAATCCTTCCAGATCCACTCCCCAACTCCTCATCCCCTCTCAACTTTGGGTTCTCATTTAAAAAAATTATTAACCCCACAGCAATTTGTGCTGCCCACATATGCAGGGATCTAGGGCCATCCACAAGTGTGCGGAGATCACCCTGTTTTAAGAAGCAAAAATCACAGAGAGATGCCCTGCCTCAAATTAAATAAGTAAATAGATAGACAAATTAAATAAATAAATAAATAAAAATCACCTTACAAGATACATCATTCACTACCCCCCAGAGTCATGTGATGTCCATGTTCAGCTATTAAAGAAATCAAACTTTGCTTTGAAAAGTAGAATTCTAAACCACCAAAGACTTCACGGGCTCCGAGTGCAGTTCCCCATGCGACAAAAGCATAGTTCTGAATTTGATTGAGCGCGTTTTATATCTGAGTGATTTAATTCTTGCAGCCGTTCTCCGAGGTCCCAGTTATTAACATCATTTTGCAGATGATAGAAATGCAGCTCAGACAGGTGAAGACGCTTCTTCCAGCGCTCCCAGCACGGTGGGGTGGGGTGGGGTGGGGGGATGTTAAATCCAGGCTGATTAGCAAATGTTCTTCTTGTGCAAGAGAGCCATAGAGAAGAACAACCGTGCATGCCTCTGGGAGAGAGCTCCTTTGGGACATTTCAGTCAATTCTTAGGTTTCGCTTTCTCTCTTTCATTCTCGTACCCCATAATCCTGACGTTCCAGGAAGATTTGAACCCTGGAGTGAACAGACTGTGGCCAGGACGTGTGGCCCAGTTCTGTTTTCCATCCCTGGAGCCTCAGGATGTCAGTAAGTGGAGAGACCGCTCTGGATGCTGTCGTGCTGGGGGTGGGGTGGGGGTGGGGGTTGCCATCGCCATGGGAATGCGACGCTTTCCAGGGCTATGTGGCCAGCATTGTCCCCTGAACAAGGCTCCGTTTGTTGGGTAGAAATAGAGAGTGCTTCTCATTGGGGATTTAGTCCTAAATAAGGATCCACAATTCAACAATGCCTCCTTGTGTAGTGGGTGACTTTTTTGGGGGAGGGGGGGATTATGAGATTTGGCTTCCAGATTCATAGTAAACTCCTGAGTGTCTTTCCTACAGCGTTTTAAATCAATGCTTGTATATTTTGCAGTCTTGGAAGATGCATCTCATAACACGTTAAGATTAAGGCTCTGCGTTGTCCTGGGCAGACTCCGGGGCATTTCCACAGCAGCCAAGGAGCAGGACGAAAGAAAGCTGTAAGGGCAGAGGAGACACACTGCGTGGGACCCCCTTTTGTGGAGAGCGCCCTTCAAGCAGCCACCTTAGGCTAGGTCAGTTGAACCGAGGGTCACCAGCGCAGTTATTTTCCACGTTTTACAAGTGAGAATTGTAACTGGGTAACTGGAGCAAGATCACGCTGCTGGTGAGAAGAAATGCGCATGCTTCCCAGGCTGAGTCCAAACCGCCTCCCCACTTCTCCTGCATCCGCTGTTCATCCTGACCTTCAGCCTTCAAGGCCTCCTGGTTGGAAGCACACGGGGAGTTCTCGCTCCCCTTCTCATCATTTTGTTATCCATCTTCCTCCCTCCCTTCCCCTCTCTTTCTTTTTATTTCTTTCTCATTCAAATCTTTCTTTTCTTCCTCCTTTGCTTTTCTCTATCGGAAAAATAAAATTAACAGATTCCCATTCCTAATGGCAACATTAACTCTTTTAAAAGACCCCCGGGGCTAGGAATAAACCAACAAGAACAGTGTGAGGTCCCTAAGAAAGTAAGGTTTTTTCCGAAGATCTTGAGCAGATAGAAAGCTGTACTTGTCTCTAATGAAAGAATTCTAAGGATGTCAACTTTTTAAATTTCTCTTGTTTGTTTTTGTTTTTTTGAGCTAGGGTTTCTCTGTGTAGCCCTGGCCATCCTGGAACTCGCTCTGTAGACCAGGCTGGCCTCGAACTCAAAAATCCACGTGCCTCTGCCTCCCGAGTACTGGAATTCAAGGCATGGGTCACCACTGCCCAGCTAAGATGCCGACTTTCTAAATTAACCTACAAGTAGGTAATTTTAACAATGTAAAGGAATTCATGGTACTTGAAAAACTGATTTTAGAATCCAGAATACTAGAATAAGCAAAACAGACAAAAAAGGAAGAAAAGGACCTGACTTCAGTTTTCTAAATAGTCTAACTTAACCTTAAATAACCCATATTGTATAGTTACAGAAAGGCAAAATTAAACGGGACCTAAAGGGATAATTCAGAATCAAAGCTGTAATCAATGGGATGGTTAGAAAAGCAACATCTTAATGAGACAAACAGTCCAAAATGATCCGAAAGAGTTGTAGTCCCAGAAAACTTGAGACTTAAGTATTATGTGTATCATAAGCATAACATCCAGTTGGGCTAAATTCTAAGCACCACATTTGAAAAGAACTTAGAAACTGGAGCAAGAGATAGCTCCTTGGTTTTCATTTATGTAACTGGGAGGCTAATGACAGCTGGCCCGGGAAAGACACAGAGTCCGGGGTTGGAGATTTAGCTCAGTGGTAGAGCGCCTGCCTAGCAAGCGCAAGGCCCTGGGTTCGGTCCTCAGCTCAGGGGGAAAAAAAAAAAAGACACAAGACACGGAGTCCAGGAGCCATTGACAAAAGACCAACAGTTCCCACCTCAAAAATTTAAAAGACCTTGATACAGATATGATTGGGGTTTTCCCCAAAGATTCATGTGCTGGGGTGCTGGGAGGCTTAGGAAGTAGAGTAAGTGGGAAGGAAGCCTTTGAGTCATTTATGCTCCCCACCTCACCCCAGAAGGGACTGTGGAACCGCAGGAAATCTCTCTGATTTCCTGTCTGGCCAGGGAACTTGTGTGTCTTCCATGTCCTCACCACGATGTTACCTATTGGCAGGCCCTTATCAGAGACCAGACCACTGAGGTTTGAACCCTCAACTCTCACTCTCCAAAGCTACGAGCTGAATTGTCTTTTCAGTCAGACGAGATGCCTCAGCAGGTAAAGGTGTTTGTCTCCAAGCCTGATGACCTGAGTGCAGGCCTTGGGACTCACATGGTAGAAAACTGATACAGATTTATATATCAAAAGATACCAAAATAAAAGGTGGTGATAAAAATCATAGTATATACGAAACCAAATATGCTATGCAAATGTATCAACAGCTCTGAAATCATCATAAAGAGACAAAATACAAAAATCTACGTAAAAAATGAGGGAAGACTTCACATACACACACACACACACACACACACACACACACAAACACACACATTTGGGTGTGATGGCTCATGTCTGTAATTCCAGTCCTCAGGAGGCTGAGGCAGCAGGATTGCCATGAATTTGAGAATAGCCTGAACTACATGAGTTCCATGTCAGCCTCACTACAGTTTGAGACTCTGTCTCAAAAAACAAAAACGTTTTCCAGCTCTCATGAGGCAGAGGCAGGCAGATCTCTGTGAGTTTGAGTTGGAGATCAGCCTGATCTACAGAGTGAGTTCCAGGACAGCCAGGGCTACACAGAGAAACTCTGTCTGGAAAAAACAAAAACCAAAAGCCAAAACAGAAAACCACATAAACACACAAACATCTTAGGGAAGATGAAAATCTGCTTAAATGGAAAAGGAGTTGGAAAATAAACAATAAGACACACTTCATAAGCAATTGGATTTTTAAAAAAACTTTGGTGAAGGCTGTGTGGATAATTCAGTGGTAGGACACTTGCCTAATATGAACTAGGATATGGATTCTATTTCCCTCACTGCAAAACATTCTGCATATTGGCACCAGTATTATGAGATGAAAATGAGCAATTCCATGCACAATGTGTTAAGAGTGTGAATTAGTACAATTTTCATGATAACCTCTATTCGGAACGTTTTTTGTGATACTGAGGTTCACATAAAGGGCCTCATGCATGCTAGGCAAGCACTATACCATTGAGCTACATCCCAGTCCTCACCACTAGTGTTCTTAATGCCATTTCTAGACACCCGACAACATATTCACAAAGCTGGTGAGCATAAATGGTCATTGAAGCTTTATTTCTAGTGAAGAAAACTAGAAAAGGGAAGGAAGCTCCGTGGATTAAGGAATGGTTGAATGAATGATGCCCACATTTACTGGGGTGATATGGTGACTCAAAGAAGATGGGCTAGGTTCCAGTCACCACATAAAAAGGCTCCCAGGGGAAAAGGCAAGAAATCAAGAAGTCTGGGCAGAGAGGCTCCGGTTTTTGTGAGGCTTGGTTTGGGTTTCTGTGATGCTGTCTACAGGACGCAGAGCCTTGTGGCAGCTGGGCAGGTGTTCTTCCAAACAGCCCAAGGTAACGTTTATTCTTCCTACACCGGTCATATTGCTTGTAGTATTTATTGTAGGCATACTTTGATTATGAAAGCAAAGTAAGTAAAGTAAGTATGAAACCCTTACTTAGCCTGGTTCAAATAACCACAGCAGTGTTTTATGGTCGTGATGTGTCTAGTAAACGCCCCCAGGACCCAGAGGCCAAAAGAGACAATGCCACCTCCTCTGAAGGCAGAGGGTGGAGGTCCAAGGGAACACAAGGAAGCCAATGCTGACCTGCACCCAAGAGGGGTGGGTGGAGCAATATAGCCTCTTCCTGCTCTTGCTCCAAGTCTGAGCTATATAGGAGATGCTTGGTCCATCCAGCTTTAGCAAGACTATCCTTCATTTCCTCTTCTGCTTGGGTTTCAGTGGACCAGCTTCCTGAGGAGGAAGGATGTTTTCCAACTATAAGGGATCCATTTTCTATTTCTTGGTAACCTCCCTTCTATCACAGGGGAAGAGCATTATGTCTATCCTTCTTCCTTTCCTTCAAAACCTTAATTCTTCTTTAGCTGAAACATAGCAGGGAGGAGGGCAGGTGGGGACTTCTTAAGACATATTTGTAAAATAGTTTGGAATTCCTAATTCAAAAACCTCTAACTCAAATGCTCCAAAATCTTAAACTTCTTGAGCACTGACAGGACACTTTAAGTGGGAAATTCTACACAATGAAATTTGGTTTCAACCATAATGTTACTTAAAATATTGTTATAAAATTCCTTTTGACCTATGTATATAAAGTGCATGTGAAACATGAATGAATGTTGTATTTGGATTTAGGTCTCATCCAGAAGACAGCTTATTGTGCATATGCAAATATTCTAAACTTAAAACTTTGGAAACCTGAAGCACTCCTGACCCCAAGCATTGCTGATATGTAAGGGAAATTTAGCATGTACATGTGCACATAGATGCTACACGTTACACTAGGCAGCATTTTTCTGGGGGGAGAAAAAAACCCCAAACCTTTAGAAAATGAAAGACACTATCAGCACTTGTAACAACATTATTCTATAATATTTTAAGTCAACTTATTTTGGACCTTACACTCCTCTCTTCTAGTCAGGCTTCTGCTTGCTAATTATTTTGTACTATTTTCAGATTTTTCTTCCCCATGGCTATTTTGATTTGCCTAAGGCTCACAGGATAACTAGCTAGAATTAAAAGTGAAAGTGACCTTTAAAAAAGAAGGAAAAAGAAAAGATAAAAAAAGAAAGAAAGTGAAAGAGAGAATTCTGCACACACTGAAGAATGAGCAGACATGAGCCTGCAACAGAATGGCCTGTAACTTAGCTCTGGTGAAGGGTGCTGCTCTCTTAGATCAGAAAGACATGAGTTTTCTCATCTGAAAATTAAGTGAATTGGGTGACAAGAGTTTTCATTTCCCTTCCACTGTAAGAGTCAGAGACTTTGTGTGGACTTTCGGGAGTGGAGACAATTTTCAGACAGAAATTAGAAATAGCAGTGACAACATTAACATGAGTAGGTATCCTGTTGTAAATTCTGACTGTGTGCCAAGAACTAGGCTATATGCGTGTACGTGTGTGTTTTTGGAGGGTGTGCATGTGTGTGTACATGTGCATGTGCATGTGTGTGTGTGTACATGTGCATGTGTGTGTGTACATGTGCATGTGTGCATGTGCGTGTGTGTGTGTGTGTGTGTGTACATGTGCATGTGTGTGTGTATGTGTGCATGTGTGCCAAGAACTAGGCTGTGTGCTTGTATGTGTGCTAGTGTATGTGTATGCGTGCATGTGTGTTACTATATTATCTTGTTTGAGTCTTATAATGATTGTTTATAGTAGAGATGATTCTCTCCGTTATACAAATAGAAAAACTGAGGCTGGGAGAGAGGGAGAAAAGAGCTTCCCCCAGAACACACAGCTACAAGAAGCCTGGATCTAATTCTGAACTCCACACTTTTAACCCAAGAACCAGCTACAACCTTTGGTATGAGCCTTCTTCAGGACACCTTTGCATAGTACGATTATTACTGCTGGGTTGGGGGGGATGGTGGAAAGAGGAGGCAGGCTAGCCCTTCAGGTGTAGGAAATTAACCAAACCGAAAGCTTCCACTCCCTGGACTGTGTAGTCTAGTAGGCTAACACACGTCATATTAGGTTAGAGATTTATAGCTGTGAGAACATTCTGAAATTTTCCATGAAGATGGGGGAGTGATTCAAAAAGCAGGAGACTGATGACTCTCCCAACAGAGTCTAGAAAAGATACTTCCAGATCAGGTCCCTTGGCCAGTTTGGATGCCAGGGATTCACTTATTGTGTGATTAAGTAGTGGGTTTATATTTCCAGAGCAAATGATTCTAAAGTGTTTGATGTATTACACTAAAACACATGGAAAAAAAAAAAAACAACCTAAAAGCATTTAGGAGCAATCAAAGCATCTGGAAATTAAGTTTCAATTTCTTCATTTGCTAAACTCTTCATCAAGTAAATCAGTAATTTTTCAAATCCATAAATATGATACTCAAAGAATTTAAAGGAGCAATTAGCTTGAAAGTGCATATGCATTTCCCAGAACACTCAGCAGACTTACAACTGAGCCGTTTCTCAGTTGCTTCATTTACTGTCTTGACTTAGATGAGTGTCTGTGAACCCTCTCTTGGATAACGTTGCTTTGTGGATTTTGACAGGTACGCAATGCCTGACATGCCGAAAGACCTATGGATAAAAGCCACAGCGAACATTTGTTTTGTTTTGTTTTGTTTTTTGTTTTTTCGAGACAGGGTTTCTCTGTGTAGCTTTGCGCCTTTCCTGGGACTCACTTGGTAGCCCAGGCTGGCCTTGAACTCACAGAGATCCACCTGCCTCTGCCTCCCGAGTGCTGGGATTAAAGGCGTGCGCCACCACCGCCCGGCCACAGCGAACATTTGTACGTTGAGATTCTAGCATGTGGCAGTGGGCAGTCTTCTCTTATTGGGGGTTAGGTATAGCAGACATTGATCAGGTTGAGCTGAAGCTTTGTCATCATACCATCATGTCAAGGTACCATCAAGTTCAGCCTCGAAAGAGGCACAGTTAGAAATTCTCCTGCTGGTTGTGGCGGCACATGCTTGTAAACACTCAAGAAGTCAGACGGGAAGACTGTGAGTCTGAGTTAGCCCGAGCAATTTAGTGAGACCCTGTCTCCAAAAAAACATGTTTCCATCCAAGCAACCCTTTGACTTCTTCAGTTAGCATCTTTACTGTACTCAGGGCCAAATCCAGCACAATGCAGACTATGCAGTAAGCATTGTATCTTTCAGTGAGACCCCACTTCCCATCCCTAGCCATTAGCCATCCATGGTTTTGGTTTTCAAGCCTCTTTAAGTAACGTTGATGACACTCAGGGGTGACCCTGTCTATCCTGTTTTACTGACCTTGTGGAGATCTCGGCAATGATGAGTGTGTTTGTGTGCATGTAAAGAGGTTGCGGTGACGTTAGGTATTTTATATAATGTGAAAACAAAGGAAGCTGAGGTGTCGTTTCTACTTTCAAGTTCCTAAAACCCTTTCAAAAGGCTGCCTCATTCTCTACACAAAGAATGACTCTGCGAGAGGAAAACGCTGCATTGAGAGTGTGAGGTCGCATTTCATGGAAACAATATTTAGCCATGTAAAGCCAGAACCCCAGACACTTTCGTGGCAAACTGTTGCATCACTAAATTATGAGACTACCACTTACTTGAATTATCAAGTCATACTCAAAATCACTAGCTAAATATTAAATCTCTTTATTGCTTGATGAATTAGACCTGACTGAGTAATCTGAGTCCTCAAATCGGAACATGATGTTCTGCAGTCAGTGTGTTGGGCCTAGAAGGGACCTGAGGGAGCAACTTTGGGAGACTCTGCTTTATAAATTTGCCCGAGTTCACACGATTAGGTGGTGGAAGAGCTCCTGGGACCCCACGTTTTCTGACCTTTGACCTGGAAGCTCTTCATTCCTCACCAGTATCAAAGTCAGTCAGCACAGTGACTATCGCAGAATGTCCCAGATGCTGCCTCCCCTCCAGGTTTTCCAATATCACTGTGGTATTTGGCAGTCTAAGTTTCCTTGGTAAAAAACCTACTTTTCTCTCTCTGTTCTGACTATGCTTTTTAATGTTTAGTTCTGAAAAATTGCTCAGTTCCAAGATCTTGTCCTCATCTGCCTCACTCTCTTGATAAACCCTTAATGTAATTAATTATGCCTGGGCTGCTCAAAACTCTCTTCATATGTTGACACTGGATTGCCATTTTGGAGGAAATCTTAAATAGCTATTTCAAAATTGTTTTTGCCACTAGAGGAAAAGTTGAATTTTGGAATTAAAGTCTATATTCTCTATTATTGGGGGCAGAATGAACGGATAATGGTAGAGATGACGCCACATCTCACTAAAACAAGATTTTACTCTTCCCTTTCCATGTGGCTGTTATGTAAATGCACCCCAAGCGACAACAAACTGAGATTGAGACTGAGTTTCAGCGTCTAGTAGAGGCCATTGCAGAGGCGAACAGTCAAAACCTAAAGTCTGAAGGGTATTCTATTAAGAGTTGAAGGATCTTTGTTTGCTGCTACTGACTGAGTGATCCAGAAGGAATCACCACCCCTGAGCCTCATAGCATCATGTGTAAGATGAGCACAATCCAGTCTGTTCTGCCAACTGCGCTGTGGTTCGGAACCCTGATGGCTTCCCACAGCACTCAGGGTAGAGTCTTCTGGGAAACAGACTGAAGGCCCTTCCGAGCTGGCTCTTTCCTCCCTCCTCCTCTCAGGGTCACTTAGTGCTTCAAACACAGCTCCCGCACATTCTCTAGTTCAGTAAATTTTTTTCTCTGCTTGGGCCTCTGCTCCTGCTGCTGTCTGTCTGGCACCCCTTCTCTGTATTCCATCCCATTCTTTAGGTTTGGACTGATGACGCTCATTGCAAGAGTTTCCCCAGTTAAATAAGTCTCCCTGCGCTTCTCTGCTTCATTCCATCTCCGTTCAATGTCGCACACGGTCATTTATACCTGTTATAGTGCTTGTCAACACAGGAATTGTACATGTCAAGATACGTTTGTTTTCTTTTATTACTCCTGACTTTCCCAACAAGATTGTCGAGTTCCTGAGGTAGGAAGCATCTTTATATTGTCTATTGTTTCAGACCTCAAGAGGGCCAGCAATACTGACGCCAACTCAAAAGCTGACACACATACAAAAGTATCATCTAGAGTCACCCTGCTGCCCTGGGTAACAGCACAGCAGGACATTTTGCTGCTGACTGCAGCTCAGTATCCACACTGCAGCCTATCTCTATCCTCCCTCCACCCACTCTCTTCGCCCTCCAGAAAGCACTGTTCTCCTTTCAGCTTCTACAAATTCAACATTTTCTATTCCATACATGAGTACTTGTTTTTCTCATGTAGTACTTGTTTTCCTGTTCTTGGGTTATTTTATTTAACATGATGATCTTTGATTCTACACACACTGTCACAAATGGAAGACTTTAATTCCTTTTTTGTGGCTAAAAAGTATTCCATCATGTTAACACCTGTGGCACATTTTCTTTATTCTTTCATCACTGATAAGATTAAGTTGTTTGCATCTCTTAGCTAATGTGTATAGTGCTGCGGTGAGGGAATCACACACTGATTTCATTTTCTTTGGCTATGTACCCAAAACTGAGATTGCTGGGATCTATGGTAGTTCTATTTTTTAGAGGGTTTTTTTTTTTTTATCTCTGTGCTGTTTTTTATAATGACTATGCCAATGTACATTCCCAGGACAATGTACAAGGGCTCCCTTCTCTGGGCACCCTTACCAGCACTCACTATCATGACAGTCATTTCTCTTAGAAGGAAGTGAAATTGTACAAATTGAGTTTTATAAGCTAGAAACAAGTAATTAAAAAACAAAATTAAGGAAACAACCCCTTTCCAAATACTATCAAAAAGGTTCAAAATGCTTGGGATTTTATTTACCAAATAACTGAAAGACTGTACCCTGAAACCTATGAAGGACCATTGAGAGAAATTAAACGAGACTTAAAAACATAAATACAGATGTTCATGTTTATGCTCTGGGAAGACTTAATAGCAAGTTGCCAATTCCCTCCACATTAACCCATTAGCTCAGCACAATCTTTATAAAAATCCAACAGCCTTTTAAAAAAAAAATAGAAATGTCAAGCAGATCATTTTTGTAGTGAACACAAAGATCTTCGAACAGTTAAAACCACTGTGGAAAAGAGCAAGGTCAGAGGACCCGACAGCTTGATTGAAGACCCACTGTAAAGCTCCAGGGATGGAGACAGTGTGCTGTTAGCCCAGGCAGGACGAGATCAGTGGTCAGACCCAGTGTAAAGCTCCAGGGATGGAGACAGTGTGCTGTTAGCCCAGGCAGGAAGAGATCAGTGGTCAGACTCAGTGTAAAGCTCCAGGGATGGAGACAGTGTGCTGTTAGCCCAGGCAGGAAGAGATCAGTGGTCAGACCAGAGAAACCAGAAGTAATCTTATGTACTTATGGCCAATGGGGTTTGAAAATGGGTTCCAAGGTAAACAATAAGATAAGAATTTCCTTTTTAGCAAATAGGGTTGGTCAAACTGCACATCTAATGTGGAAAAAAAAAGACAACCCAGCCCCCGTTTCCCATAACGCAGCAAAAATTCACTCAAGACAAATTATGGGCCTCAATACAAGGCTTGAAACTATAAACTTTTCAGAAGTAAAAAGAGATGAAAATCTTTGTGACCTTGGGCTAGGCAAACATTTCTTAGATGTGATACCAAAAGCATCCTGTGTAAATAAGAAGTTGACAGAGGACATTTATCAAACCGAATTTTTTTTTTGGTCTTCAAAGGACAACATTAAAAAGATAAACTGCCAAGTCATAGAAACATGTAAGACATTTACCTGATAAAGGACTTGTATCCAATACACATGCAAACCTTTTCAACTCAGTATTAAGACAAACTTTTCAGTTTGGACAACATATTTGAAAAGACACTGCCCCAAAAGAGTGTACAACTTTCAAATGAGACCTTAAGGAGATGCAAACTACTTACTATTGCTCATTAGGAAAATGCAAATTAAAGTCAAGCTGAGCTGGGGCTCTACCCCCACTAGCAAAGCTAAAACCTAAAACCTGACAATTAACGTATCGGAGGTGAATGGAGGGAGCTCATATAAGAAGTAGAGAGTGAGTGTTGTGTGAACAGTGGAGCCTCGGGGACGATTAGCCTGACTTCTGTCTGGGCAAGTCTCCCAATGGATTTGCTAGGCTGCAGGTTCTCAATTTCAGAACAAGAGGAACTGTATTCAGGGAACCACATATTTCTTTCCTCCACGATGTCATTAGGAAAAGGAAGAGGAGGTGTAACAGGTAAGGGGAATGTCTGTCAGGACAATAAGTGTGGCAGTTCGAGGCCAGGGGACAAGGGAAGGAAAGAGCCCTGCAGGAGGTAACCAGGGTGGCCCTCACAAGAACGGGCTTGAAAACAGTGACAGACAAACAAAATGTAAGAAGGCTTTTATACTTATACTTAAGCTGCTGGTTTGTTCACACATTTGGGTGGGAATGTCCTCCACACAACTTCATTGCAAACACTGAATACAAAATAGTGAGACAAACTGTCAAAGGAAAGTGAACAATGGATCGTTGACCCTCATGCTGCAGGATAAACAGCCCACATGGATTTGTTGCATGAATATGTCCCTACTCACACACATATACATTACACACACACACACTCACACATATATACATTACACACACATATACATCACACTCACACACATACATTACACACACATATACATCACACACACACTCACACACATATACATTACACACACATATACATCACACTCACACACATACATTACACACACATATACATCACACACACACTCACACACATATACATTACCCACACATATACATCACACATACTCATACAAATACATTACATACACACATATACGTCACACACAGTCACACACATATACGTTACACACACTTACACTCATACACATACATTACACACACATATACATCACACACACTCACACATATACATTACACACTCACACAATATACATTTTACACACACACACACCTTTTTTTTTTTTAACTAAAAACTAGAAACTCAGGTAGAGGAAGTGCTTCAGTGGATAAAACTTCTTGAAAGAGTTTCAATTCAAACCTGAGAACCCACATAAAAAGCTGAGCATAAGCCAGGCAGTGGTGGTGCACACCTTTAAACCCAGCACTCGGGAGGCAGAGGCAGGCTGATCTCTGTGAGGCCAGCCTGGGCTACAGATAGAGTTCTAGGAAAGGCTCCAAAGCTACACAGAGAAACCCTGTCTCAAAAAAAAAAAAAAAAGCTGAGCATGAGCATGGTGGAATCTGCCTGTTTCTCCAGTACTGGGACTAGGGGAATAGGAGACAGAAGGATCCCTGAATCTGCTTCTTGCCAGCCTAGCTCCAGGTTCAGTTGTAGTGGGTAGTCATTCCAGCTTTGATGTTCTCTCAAGTCAATAAGGAGAAAACGATAGAGTAGAACACGATACATCCTCTTCTGGCCTCTGTGCACATGGGCATATGTATGAACATATGCAAGTACAACACTATACACACTCACAAAAAGAGAAAAGAAAAAAAACAAAAATATGCTGTACTGTGACATTAAAAGAAACCACCAATCAGTCACTTGTATTGTTGAGGAATCAGGTGATGGGGACCACGCCGTGGGGATTGGGTGGGTGGGAGACTTTACGGTACAGGCAAATCATTTGACTGTATAGTGACCAAGTTCTTTATTCTCAAGTACAGTGGTTCAGTGTGTTCCTAGGCCTGCTCTAATCTTTACTAATGCTACTACTGATGGTGTTTACATCAGAGGAAAAGGGGGAACTGCATTACACAAAGTTACCAAAATGGAAGAAGCCTTGCCTGGAGTTTGAGATGAAAAAGGATACGACACGGAAGAAGGAAACACTCTCACGTATTCGTATATCATGCAAATCATTTTCAACACTGAGGAAGATCTCCTAAAGGCTGTTGTGGCTGCAATCTGTGCTATAGCCAACTATGACCTGAGGCATGGGGGAGTTTAGACTGAGGGCTTCAGTCAGCCCAATGCCCAAGCCTTCTCTGTTCCCAGCCCAGGACGGATGGAAGCTAACAGGCACGAAGTCACCAAGCAAGGGTTGGAGACCAGAGGTCAACGAGCTAATATGAGTGGAAATTGCAGAGTCAAGGGTGTGAAAAGGGGAAGAACCATAAAACAGATCACTTCCACAGACAGCCTCACCCCACATGAAGAGACACCACCTGTCCACCACAGCCCTGGAGAATTCCAGAAGCTCAAAGGAGGACGTTCTGAGAGATGAGTCTTGAGGACTACTAGCACTTCGGCTACTCAGGGAGTAAACAAAACATTTCCTGGTTACCTGACCTCCATCCTGACCAACCTCTGCCCAACAAGGAAAACTTTTAATTGGGATGGCTTGCTTACAGTTCAGAGGTTCAGTCCATGTGGTGATATTGTGTTCCCCAATATATCGTGCACCCTAATAAATTTATCTGGGGTCAGAGAACAGAACAGCCACTAGATAGACATAGAGGCCAGAAAATGGTGGCACACAATGCCTTTAATCCTAGCATTCTGGAGGCAGAGATCCATCCGGAGCTCTGTGAGTTCAAAGCCACACTAGAAACAGCCAGGCATGGTGACTCACGCCTTTAATCCCAGGAAGTGATGGCAGAAAGCAGAAAGGTATATAAGGCATGAGGACCAGGAACTAGAGCTGGTTAAGCTTTTAGGCTTTAGAGCAGCAGTTCAGCTGAGATTCATTTGGATGAGGACTCAGAGGCTTCCAGTCTGAGGAAACAGGATCAGCTGAGGAACTGGCAAAGTGAGGTGGCTGTGGCTTGTTCTGCTTCTCTAATCTTCCAGTATTCACCCCAATACCTGGCTCCAGGTTTGTTTTTATTAATAAGACCTTTTAAGATTCATGTTACAAGCCCATTATCATCATAGTGTGACCCAGTGGCATGTAGGCAGATATGGTGCTAGAGCAGGAGCTGAGAGTCCTTACATCTTGCACAGGCAATAGGAAGTGGTCTCAGACATTGGGTGTGGCTTGAGCATATATGAGACCTCAAAGCCCCCCTGCACAGTGATACACTTCCTCTAACAAGGCCACACTCACTCCAAGAAAGCCACACCTCCTAATAGTACCCCTCCCTTTGGGGGCCATTTTCTTTCAAACCACCACACCAGGTACATGCAGTTGCTGAAACATCTGTTTCTCTACCAAAAGGTGTGTGCTTTTGAATGGAGAGTAGGAGCTTTGGAGTTGCTGGCTGGGGATGAGTTGGTTAGCTCACCCCAGTCTGGTTGCCTTTCTAGTATGTTCTTTCTTCTCAGTCTGTCTCAGGCCCAAGCGACTCCAGACTCAAATCAGCCTTAACAGCCTGAGACCACACAGATGGCGTCCTTATCCCTGGATTAGAAGCTGCTCAGCTACCCACCCTGAGCTCTCTTTGCAGCCCATGAAGCTTCTTGCTTAACTTTTTTTTTTTTAATTGATTGGTTTTTTATCCTGGCTAGTCATTTTGTGGTAGACTGCCAGAAAATTCTCTTTATCGCATGTGTTTTTCTAAAGTGACTTTTTATTTATTTGTTTATTTATTGTACTTAAAAAAGAAAGAAAAAATCAACCTGGGTTTTGGCTGCCTAGCACAGTTGTCACAGTTCTGCAACCCTTTTCTATTTGTCTCTCTGTGATGACAGTTCCCTCACCTCAAGGCAGTGAGGATAAGTGAGGTCATGTTTACGGTAATTATGCAAGTTCCTCTGACTCATCTGGCACACTTGTTCATGTAAAACTCTCCTCTGACCTCACCAAAGGACTCTCCAGTTTCTGTTGTTGTTGTTTGGTTTGTTCGTTTGCTTGCTTGCTTATTTGTTTGTTCTATGAGTATGGGACCTAGAGCAAGAGATCCTTTTATATTCTTCTGTCTGGGTCCTCATCCTGTGGATGCCCGCTGCTCTGAGACCCAAACTGTCCTCTCTCTCTCTTCTTTTTTTCAAATTGCATTTATTTTTTTATTTAGTGTGTGTGTGTGTGTGTGTGAGAGAGAGACAGAGAGAGAGACAGAGACACACACACACACACACACACACACACACACACAGAGAGAGAGAGAGAGAGAGAGAGAGAGAGAGAGAGAGAGAGAGAGAGAGAGAGAGAGAGAGAGAACACTATGTGGAGACCAGAGGACAACTTGAAAGAATTCATTCTCTCCCTCCCTCCACTTTGTGAGTTCTGGGGATTGAACTCAGCTCCTCAGGCTTGGCAGTGAGCGCCACTCCTGGGCTTGGATCCTGATACTCATAAGGAGGGAGCTAGCTGAGTAGGAGGGTTCGTCTTTCTATCCTGTCTAACTGTAATCCGCTGCTTCAGGTTCTCGCTGCCCTGCCCTGCCCTGCCCTCTATGATGGACTGTCCCATTCAACTGTGCCCCCAGATAAACTCTGTCCCCTCATGTTGCTTCTGTCCGGGTGTTTCACTCACAGCCCCAGGGAAGGAAAAGTGTTCCCTGGTCTCTGAAATTTTAGGTGTCAATTTCTTACCATTTTGAAAAAGTAAAATTATACATTGTTACTAAAAAATCCTAAATCTTGCTGGCTTTAACAATAAGGAATTGTTTTGGACTCCAGATGACGAGAACCTAAGATCTCAAGCCCTACTGGGTTTGGGCCAAGGGAGAGAGAAAGGGCTGTGGAGGGTCCTGCATATGGTAGAAATAATTCCAATAATGCTTTAACTGTGTCAGATGTGTTCTGACATTATGTTTTTAGTTTTATTCCATTAAAAATATTTTCTATTTTCCCCGTCATTTCTTCTCTGCCTTGTGGGTTTTTTTAGAGGGTGTTGTCTTAATTCTAGATCATTTGTCAAATGTCCTTCTGTTGCTGTCTTCTACTTTATAATCACAGAATATGAAGTGTATGATTTCAATTCTAACAACAACAAAAACAGAAAACCAAACCTGAAGCCTGAGTCTTGACCTTGCTAGGGTTATCTCTTGGAGCTGTCCCATGTGCATTTAAACAATGTGTGTTCTGTAGCTGGATGAAATGTTCCAGAGAAGGCCAGTTAAGTACTAAAGAGAGTTCTACAGCCTTTTGGATACTTTGCATATTTATTTTATTCACTAACTACTAAAGTATTCAACGGAGTGTGGATTTAATTCTCATTTAGTTCTCTTGGTTTCTGGTTCATGTGTCTTAAGGATCTCATTTTAGATGACTTAGTCACAGCAGTATTGAGTTCATATGATTTGGACCCATTTTCATTATGAATTGTCCCTTCCTATCTCTAGGGTTATTTCTCGCCCTGAAGTGTACTTGGATATTAATGTAGCCATTCTAGATTTCTTGTTGTGGTGGTTTTTTGTTTGTTTGGTTAGTTGGTTTCTGGTTTTTTCAAGACAAAGTTTCTCTGTGTAGCCTTGGCTGTTCTATAACTCAATCTCCAGACTAGGCTGGTCTTGAACTCACAGACATCTGTCTACCTCCTGAGTGCTGGGGTTAAAGGTGAGCGCCATTACGGCCTTGCTAAAGGTTTTTGTTTGTTTTGTTTTTGCTTTAACTTATTTGTATCTTTCTCTGTTAAACAGTTTTCTTACAGATGTCTGAAGCTGGATCTTGATTTTTTTTTTTAATCCAATCTAAAACCTCCAACTTATATCTGGAATTTTTTTAGACCATTTACATTTAATAACATAATTGGGGCTGTATACGTGTAAGTGCACATGCGTGAGGGTGGATATACAGATGTGTATGAGTGTTACATGGAGGTTAGAGGTCAACCTCAGGTGTTCTTCTGGCACCAGTTATCCTCCCTGTCACCAGGCTGGTGCTCACCAGTAGGCAGGCTGGGCAGCCTGAGAGCCCTGAGGATCCACCTACCTCTGCCTCCCCAGTCCTAGGGTTACCAGCCTACTTGGGCTGCGACCCCTAAGTGCAGTTAGTCATGCCTGACCTTTTTACATGACTTCTAAGTGTGGTGTTGGCAAGGCAAGCAGTTTAGTGCCTGAGGTGTCTCCCCAGCCCTAGACTTTCCCTTGGTTTTAGAAGTCTGATCAAGATGTGCCTCCATATACTTTTCTTTATATTTATTAGTTGTGTCTGTCATTGATTTACAAACGAAGCTTTTTGGTTTGCATGGCGTTAAGAAAGTTTTGTCTAAACTTTTTTGAAATATTTTTCTGCCTTCTTTCTTTTCCCTGTTTATCATCTAATCATACACATATCAGTTTTCTTGATACTTTCTGGAGTTCACTAGTATTCAGTTCATTTTCCCAGACCATCCCCCCCCATGTACTTTTCCTTGTACTTCAAAAGTTTTGTGTGGTTTTTAAGCTCACTGGTTTTTACTTTTATAATGTCTAGTCTGTTGCTAATGTCATTCAGTGATTTTTTTTATCCATGCATTTTTATTGTATCTCCAGTTGTTTAATTTAAGTAGTATTTCTTCATTTCATCCCTAAAGTGCTGTTTCCTTTTTATTCTAGATTATGTATTTCCATAATCAGAACTTTAAAGTTCTGATCCATTGATTGCATCATCGTTTGTGAGAGCTTCTCCCAAGAGTGTCCGTAACATTTGGATATCTTTGGATAGGTTTTCATTTTGATTAGATGCTGGGTTTTGTGCATTTTCTGTTGTTGTATTCCTTTAAAAAATAGTCACTATTGCTGGGTGGCAGTGGCCCACACCTTTAATCCCAACACTGAGGAGGCAGAGCCAGGCAAATCTCTGTGAGTTCCAGGCCAGCCTGGTCTGCAGAGCGAGATCCAGGACAGGCACCAAAACTACGCAAAGAAACCCTGTCTTGAAAAACAAAAAACAAACAAAAACAACAACAAAAACAACAACAAAAAAAACCCAAAAACAAAAAACAAAAACAAAAACAAATAGTGACTATTTTCTAGCTAGTAGACAAATGACTAGAAGTGTCACTAGACTTAGGGGTCACAGCCTATGCCCCAAACAAACTAGGTTCAGCCACCCGTTCTCAGTAAGCCAATTAAAGGGTCCAAATTAATAGTAAGAAGCAGAGAATGGGGATGTGCTCAATGTGGTAGTGCTGGGGAGAGGAACAGAGAGACCCAGTGACTGTCCCAAGTCTGTCTGCTTGGGTGATGTGGGGGGGGTAGGGTTTAAATAGAAACCAATAGGTATTTATAACTACACAGTCCAGTAAAGTGTAGTGCTCTGCCCACCCCACATAAACCTGCCTGCAGGTCAGAAAAGGCCATTCCTTTCAGCTTTAAATTCAAATTGTATCTATATCCTTGCATTTTGTTAACTCCAAACAAGCATGGAAGTAATTGCTCTTAATACTCCAGAATAGTCACACACACTTTTTAGAAAAAAAGCACACCAATCATAATTTTTAGTACACAATAAGTTAAAAAAAAAAAAAAAAAAACAGCCAGGTCGTGGTGGGGCTCACCCTTAATCTCAGCACTCGGGAGGCAGAGGCAGGCAGATCTCTAAGTTAAAAGCCAACCTGATCTACAGAGTGAGTTCCAGGACAACCAGGGTTATGCAGAGAAACCTGTCTTGAAAAACTCAACAAACTAAACAAACAAACAAACGAACAAAGAATTTTTTTTTTAACGGTAGCCAGAAGTTCCCTACTAGGGTGTTTTGAACTCTGGGCTTTGCTTCCCTGCTGTCTGAGGAACCATCCTACAACACTCCCCACGGGGTACCGACAGTCTTTTCACAGTAGTAAAGACAGTCTTTTCACAGATACGTACATCACGGCAGAGATCTCCTCAAATATGGAGTTCTCTTGAATTATTTGAGCAATCATGCATGTGACAGGAAAAGTGTGGGGTTCTATTGAAGTGTTTGAGACAGAGACACCAGGGTGTTGAAGAAATCTTGCTGTGGTTTATGTGACTGTGAAATGTGGCCACATTGGGAAGCCCTTACTGCTGTGAATCATCAACAGACTGACCCATTGATGAAGTTAGTACTCTTATGATTCAGTCACCTCTCAGTGATACCATCAGACTGGAGCTAAGATGTCAACATAGAGCCTTTTAGGAAGGATGCTTCATATCCAAGCTATAATCAAAGGCCCTGGAAGGGGTTTCTTCCTCCTAAGGTGGAAACCTTCCCTTCCAGCTTTCGTCCTCAGCCATTCTGCCACCTAGTGGTCATGAGGGAAACCACAGGCGACCAGCGAAACTGAAGCCAATGCTGTAAACCTGCATGCTTGGGTTATCAGTAAACTTGTCCTAAAGGTCACTTTCAGCCGTCTCTGATGCATGCAGCCATACATCTTTGCAGTACATCCATGTCAAGATAGTAGCATGTAGCCTCGTAATGAGCACAGAATTCTAATGACCAATGCTAGTGTAAACAGGCCAATTAATACCTCTCTGTTTTGTTTTTACTCTCTGGCTAATAAAGAAGATTTCTTTTTGGCTAAGTTAAGTTAGCATACTACCGCTTCTCTGCAGAGAGCTGGGTTGTGGTGGCTGCTTTCCAAATCGGACAGATGTATCTGTCTGCTGCAAATGGTTCAGTGGTTAAGGGCGTGTACCGCTCTTGCAGAGGAACTGGGTTTGGTTCCCAGCGCTCAATGTCAGTCTACTCACAACTACCTGTAATTCCAAGTCCAGGAAATCTGACACCCTCTTCCCATCTCCACGGGTACTTGTGTAGTAGTACTCACACAGACATTTACATATACTCTGCATTATACATAAATAAAATAAAAATAAATATGTTTAAAAGAGAAAAAAGGTTATAAATCAGGAAAGATATAAAAAAATAAGTAAAAGTCCATAGTTTTACTTCCTTAGAGAAAACTCCAGTTGGCATACTGCTGTGTTGTTTTCCAGAACAAAGCTTGAGGTCCCAAGAGGTAGACGTTAAACTGGAGATGGAGGTGAGGATAAAATAGAAAAGGGGTTCCTGGAAAGCTAGGCAAGGAGGTCGTGGGAGAACAAGGCATGAGGGACCCAGAGATTGAGTGTTTTCTGGGAAGCAGCATGGTGGAAGCTGGTGACAGAGAGGGGTGTGGTGGGCATCTGGGCACTGGTGACAGAGAAGGGTCATGGTGGAAGCTGGTGGCAGAGAAGAGTGTGGTGGGCATCCAGGCAATGTTCACCAGCTCTGTCCTTGCGCAAGTTGCTTGCCTTCTCTGTATTTGCTTCTACTGTACTTTCT
Organism: Peromyscus eremicus; assembly: GCF_949786415.1. NCBI lineage: Eukaryota > Metazoa > Chordata > Mammalia > Rodentia > Cricetidae > Peromyscus > Peromyscus eremicus. The sequence goes on from NC_081416.1 coordinate 45,874,823, forward strand.
TATCAGCAAAGTGAAGACAATGAATAATATACAGCTCATCGGATTCAGTGAACTAGAAAAATACATAGGCCAGAGTTGATCTAACCCTCATGGTTACAGTTCATAAAGACAGAATACAAATATCCACCATCCAGTGTCCTCCAAGACTTCCATTCGTCCAAGGGCACCTGCCCTTTCACACTTAGATAAAAAGATGGAGAGCCCCATCCCGTCTGCCCTACGAAGCTGGAGTCCTCCTCCACCCCTCAGCCCTGGCTCTGATCCCTCCCCGAGGCTGCTCCTTCCCACCTCTCCTCCAAGCTCCCTTGCAGTCAGCCTGCACTTGGAGCCTGTTTCTGTCTCGATTTCCGCACAGCACCATTATCTTAATGCAATTACATCCACGCAGTGGGCTTTTACAGAGGGCTTGGCACGGTATGGCAAACATTTAAAACTTTCTCAGCTTATGTTTGTTGATAAAACATCTCCAGTCACTGCACTTACTGGGGAGTTCGTTGGCCTCTTTTCTCTAAGTCCCTAACACTCATTATCTCTAAAGCTCACTTTCAAACCTCCAAATTCCCAGTCCTTTCCTCCAAAGAGCTCGACTTCTTGTTTTAACCAGTCCTATTTTAAAAACATAAATATATGTTTTGAATTCTCTGTTAAGCTGAGGGACATCTCTCAGTTCTCTACACTCTAAAAATAGGCAGATTTTGAAGCTTTTTTCTACTTTTTAGAATAATCTGATTTGTAAGTATGACTACCGAAAGTGGGAGAGAGCTGTATAGATATACAATGTATGGTAGTTTGAATGAGAATGGTCCCCATAAACTCATATATTTGAATGCTTGGTTCCCATTTGGTGGAACTGTTTGAGAAGGATTAGGAGGTGTGGCCTTGTTGTAGGAGGTATGTCATTGGGGTGGGCTTTGAGTTTTCAAAATCCCATGCCAGGCCCAGTCTCTCTGTCTCTGTCTCTATCTCTGTCACTGTGTCTGTCTCTGTCTCTCTCTCTCTGCCTCTCCCTCCAACTTGTGGATAAGATGTAAGCTTTCAGCTACTGTTCCAGCACCATGCTTTCCTGCCTGCTGTCATGTTCCTTACCATGGTGGTCATGGACTCACCAATGATTTCTTTTGTAAGTTGTCTTGGTCGTGTTTCTTTACAGCAACAGAAAAGTAACTAACATATAAGAATATTGTGATGTGTCACCCCATTCTACCCTCTGACAAAAATGAAAGCAATTGATGTTTGATTGCAAAGAATTAAATTTTCTTTTTGCTGGGCACCTGGGATATCACCAAGGAAAGGAGGCCGCATTTATTGAAAGCTAGAAAGTGAGAACGGGGCTGGTGAGGCAGTTATCAGTTAAGAGCATGTGTTGCTCTTGCAGAGGACTTAGGTTTAGTTTCCAACACCCACATGGGGGCTTACAACTCCAGTTCCAGGGGTCCTGACACACTCTTCTGACCTCCGAATGCACCAGACATCCAAATGATACACATACAGACATGCAGGCAAAACACTCAAATACATAAAATAAATGAGTCTAAAAGCAATTTTAAGTAGCAAAGAAACCAAGAAGCAGAGAGACAGCAGTCTCAACTTCAGGAAAGATAGTGAGAAAACCACGCATGGTCATGCACATCGGTAATCCCAGCATTTGGGAAGTAGAGGCAGAAGATCAGGAACTCAAGGCCATTCTCAGCTACATAGTTCAAAGCCAGCCTGGGCTGCATGACATCCTGTGTCAAAACAATGACAGCAGCAAATAACAGCAACAAAAGGGGGAAAGAAAAGATGCAGCAAAGACCTCCTTTAATTGTATCTTGTTTCTTTGTTTTTCAGCCGGGTCTGATATAGCCCAGGTCAGCCTCGAACTGATCTTCTTGGCCCCTATCTCCCAAGTACTGGGATTATAGATATACATTGCAATGCCTGGCTCTGGTTTTTTGTTGTTGTTTTTTTTTTGTCTTTGTTTTTTGTTTTTTTGTTTTTGTACAGTGTCTCTCTGTGTGATCCATGTTGGCTTGGAACTCTCTTTTAAACTATTTTTTACTAAAATGTTTTATTGTACCTATTTATTTGTGTGTATACTAGTGCATATGCATTTGTGTTACAGCACAACTTTGGGGGTCAGAGGACAACTAACGGGCATCAGTTTTCTCTTTCTGCCATTGGGTCCTAGGAATCAAACTCACTCAGGTCTTCAGGTGTGGAAAATGCTGTTACCCACTGGGCCATCTTGCTGATCTTGGCCCAGAACTTTTAATCCTCTTGCCTCTGCCTTCCAGTAGGTTGTAGATGTATACTGGCACACCCTGCTTTCTGTTTCCATACCAAGAAGGTGCATGGAGATCCAAACATTTGCTGCTTTTGTGCATACACAAACGTGTTGCTGTTCTTCCTTCAGTGGCTGCCTGTGGACCACAGTATATATCCCAGACAACCCTGAAGGATCTGTGGGAACCAAAATGCTCTATGACATTCTCTTCCACCTCTACTTGGAAGGATAGTCACCCCTATCTCACAAAGTTAGTCACACCTTGTAGCTAGAGTTTTTCTGGTCCTGCCTGGCCCACGGTCAGGACAAATCTCTCTCACCCGCCAGTCCCACAGCCGCTGAGACCCAACCAAGTAAACACACAGAGACTTGTATTGCTTACAAACTGTATGGCCATGATAGGCTTCTTGTTATCTAGTTCTTATATCTTAAATTAACCCATTTCTATTAGTCTATACTCTGCCACATGGCTTGTGGCTTACCGGTACCTTACATCTCGCTTGTCATGGCGGCGGCTGGCAGTGTCTCCCTACTTAGCCTTCCTCTTCCCAGAATTCTCTTCTCTGCTTGTCCTGCCTATACTTCCTGCCTGGCTACTGGCCAATCAGCAATTTATTTATACAGAGCGCTATCCACAGCAACACCTAGTTTGTTCCCCAAACCCTGCCCTGATGGCTTCCCTTCCCATTTTTTTCAAGACTCAACAGTGGATGCCACACAAAGCAGTACAGATTGCCTTCATGTGCCTGTGTAATGGTCCTTGATAGAAGAAAGTCTTTCAAATGCATCATGAACTAACCCATATGCCACTAAAAATCTAATGCAGGGCTGGCAAGAATGCTTAGCAGGTAAAAATTCTTACCAAACAGAATTGGTAAGACATGAATTCTAGCTGAGGATCTCATGTTGTCTTACTCTGCTTTCTAATGCTCTGATAAATACCATGACCGAAGGCAACTTGGAGAGTAAAGGGTTTATTTGGTTTGCACGTCCTGATCACATCCTGATATTCACCATAAGGGGAGTCAGGGCAGGAACTCAAGGCCTGAACCTGGAGACAGAAAGCAAGGCAGAAGCCATGGAGGAATGATGCTTACTGGCTTGCTCCCATGGCTTGCTCTGCCTGCTTTCTTGTAGCACTAAGGACCACCTGCCCAGTGGTGGCATCACCCCTAGGTGGCTGAGCCCTCCCACATCAATCATTAATCAAGAAAAATGCCCTACAGACTTGCCTACAGGCAATATGATGGAAGTGTTTTTTCAATTGGGGTTCCTCTTCCCAGATTATTCTAGCTTGTGTCAAATTGACAAAAAACTAACTAAGATACAAGTAAAGGTGGGAGAACCAACTCCTAAAAATTGACCTCTGACCTCCACATGTGCACATGGTATGTGCATGCCCATACCTACACAGATCTCTCTCTCTCTCTCTCTCTCTCTCTCTCTCTCTCTCTCTCTCTCTCTCACACACACACACACACACACTAATAGTAATAAACCTGATGCAAACTTTTCAGTTCACAAATTTTAAATATTAATTTAGGTTAGGTTCTAGGCAGCATAACAACCTATCTCAGTCTAGCAACAGAAACACTATTATTATTATTTCCGCTTGCTTGGGTCAGTGGTCTGCACAAGCTTCAGCTGGATCATCTGCTCAGGGTGTCCCAGACTAGTCAAGTTGTCAGCCAGAGCTACAGGTCATTTGAGGCTTGTGGGCTGTGATGGTTGGAGTCAGTCAGCCTATTGCAGGTACATCAAATGGCACAGGTGAAGAGCACAACAAATTAACATTTCTGTGCAAGTATCAAACATTAATAAAAATGAAGTGGCCAGTGTCAGATTCTGCCTCAAGCATGAGTGGCCTTTTAAAAATCTTCTGGAATAATGATGGTGCTGCTGCTGCTGCTGCCAGTGATGATGGTGATGATGGTGATATTTTTTCACAATCCCCGTTGATTGAAGACAAAATTCTCAGCAGACTGAACTTTTGACTATCTGGCATGTGTTTGCCTCCTAAGGCTGAACATTTCAGAAACATCTGTAGAGATTATGGAGAAAATTAACAATACCCATGCCCGAGTCTGTTTGCTAAGGCTTCATCTTCTTTATCACTGTGTCCTTGGAATGGCATTAATGTGAAAGCCAATTACTGTACATTAGGTTTTATGAGTAATAAAAAATCAAGTAAATGAGAGAGCAGGGCTGGGGCCGAAATTGTGTTGCTCACCACCTCTAGCACGGCTTCATTGCCATGTAGGCACACCTTAATAAATGGGCACATTAGTATGAACCAATGTATCCTCTTTACCATCATTAACAAGGATGTATTTGCTTGTTTACAAAGGGGAAGAACTGTTTGATTTTTTTTTAAATGAGAGCCTGCTGTACTTACTATTCTTAAGTGCTGTGAGACTGTGTCTCCTAGTAATGTCAGAAGCTACACCCTTAAAGTCTCACTAATATGACTGCCTAAACACAGGCTGGACAAAAATGACCCCAATGACATGCTAACATGGATGGGGTGTAGGGAAGGACGCACAGGCTTCAACTATACACAAAGAACAACAGGCAACTAGGAAATGCTGAGAGGTGGAGAAATAGTCTTCCCTGGGGAAGGGCACACCAATTGGTTATCCAGTACCAAATGGTCAGCCCTGAAAACATATATACAAGTGACATTGTACAGAGTGAGCAGATCGTATTTATGTATTTAGGAATATATTAGTTAATGAAAAGTTAATTAAAATTAATGAAAAAAAGAGGCCAAAATTTTGAAGGAGAGCAAGAAGGGGCATATGGGAGGATTTTGGAGTGAGGTGTAGGAAGGGGGAAATGATATAATTATATTATCATCTGAAACATTTTTTTTCCAGTGAGACCATGCTGTATTACTATTCAGAAGCTTTTTTCATTTGAAAACAGACACATTTCCAAATATATAAAAAATGGCATCATTCCCTTAACAACTGTGTAAGATTTATTTACTTATTATTTATTGCATTAGATTGGTCTATAATTTTCACTTTTTCTTGAATCTTTATTTGGTTTGGGTAATGTTCCTTCTTTCTGTTTTATGCAACAGTTGGAGAAGCATTGGTGTTAGCTCTTTAAAGATCAGCAGAATTCATCAGTGAATCCATCTCTTCCTTCCTTCCTTCCTTCCTTCCTTCCTTCCTTCCTTCCTTCCTTCCTTCCTTCTTTCTTTCTTTCTTTCTTTCTTTCTTTCCTTCTTTCTCTTTCTTGAGACAAGGTCTCTCTGTGTTATCTTGGCTCTCCTGGAACTCACTCTGCAGACTAAGCTGGCCTCAAACTCATAGAGATCCTCAGCCCTTTGCCTCCTGAGTGTTGAGATCAAAGGTGTGCACCACCATGCCAGGCTGGACATCTGTTTAATTGGGAGATTTATCATCATTATCATCACTATTATTCAATCATGTTGTTCGTTCTAAATCTCTTTACCTTATTTAATTTATCTTGGTTTAATTTGAGTAAGTCATATGCATTTATAAATATATCCATTTCTTTTAAGGTAGATACATGCAACTCTAAACATTCTTCATAATACTGATTCCATTGTCTCCCATAGGTTTTAGATACATTGTATTGCCATTTTCATTCAATTCTAGGAATTTTAAAGTTTCCTTCTTGATTTCATCAATGATCTATTCATCCTGCAATAGTGTGTAGTTCACTGTCTATGAGTGAACTATTGTGTGTGTGTGTGTGTGTGTGTGTGTGTGTGTGTGTGTGGTGTATGAATGCAGGTGCGTATGTGCCACAGTGTGTATAGGCCAGAGAACAGCTCTCAGGAATTGGTACTTTCTCATCACTTTGTGGGATCCAAAAATCAAACTCTGGTTGTCAGACCTGTGTGTAAATGCCTTTACTCCTGGACCATCTTGCCAGCTCTCCATGAGTCTTTGTGTGTTCTGTATTTTCTCCTGGATTTCTGGTTATTTACCATTGTGGTCATTTTTATTTTTATTTTATGTGCATCGGTGTTTTGGCAGAAGTGTTTAGTCCCCTGGAACTGGAATTACAGACAGGTGTGAGCTGCCTTATGGGTGCTAGGAATTGAACCCGGGTCCTCTGGAAGAGCAATCAGTGCTCTTTTTTTTTTTTTTTTGGTTTTTCGAGACAGGGTTTCTCTGTGTAGCTTTGTGCCTTTCCTGGAACTCACTTGGCAGTCCAGGCTGGCCTCGAACTCACAGAGATCCACCTGGCTCTGCCTCCCGAGTGCTGGGATTAAAGGCGTGCGCCACCACCGCCCGGCCCAATCAGTGCTCTTAACCACTGAGGCATCTCTCCAGCCCTACCATTGTGGTTATATATGATACAAGACCTCACATTAATTTTCTTGTATTTGCTTTGTGTCCTATTATATAATCAATCTATTTTTGAGAAAGATCTGTGAGCTGTTGAGAAAAAAAGTGTATTCTGAAGTATTTGAATGGAACGTTCTATGTATTGCTATTAGTCCATTGACCTAGGATATCACTTAACTGATGATTCTGTGTTTACTTTTTGTCAGGATGATCTGTCTGTTGGTGAGAGTGTGATATTGATGTCACTCAGTATTAATGTGCTAGTGTTGATAAGTGTCTTTAGATCCAGTATTTTATAAAATCAGGTACATCTATGTCTGATGTGCATACATTTCCAAGTCCTCTTCATGGACTGCTCTCTTCATTAGTATGAAGTAGCCTTCTTTATATATTTCCTGACTAATATTATCTTGAAGTCAACTTTGTCAAGTGCTAGGACAGTGAACTTGCTTGTGTCCTGCCTGGCTGGATCTTTATTCTTTTAGTGAATGTGCTAGCAATGTTCAAGGGAGACTATTTTATGGCCTTCACTTTGTTTCCCATTCCTGTGATAAGGAAATTAAGGGAGGAAGATTATCACTGGCTCCCATTCCAGGTTATAGGCCATCAACGTGAAGGAGTCAAGGCGGCAGGGACTTGAAGCAGCTAGTCAATCACATGACATTCACAATCAAAAGCAGACAGCAATGCATTAATGCATGCATTCTAGTGCTCGTCTTGTTCTCCCCCTTTCATTCAATCTAGAGCCCAGCCCATGAAATGATGATGTTCACATTCAGGGTCATTCTTCCCACCCACTTACCCAGTTAAGAAAACCCCTCATGGGTTTATCCACAAGCTAACCTAATTTGGACAATTTCTCATAGAGACTTTCTCAGTGATTCCAAGTTGTGTTAAGTTAGAACTGTCATAACTCCCTTTTGACACACAAATACATCACTTATAGCTATAACCCTTTGCCCATAAGGCCTTGTGTTTATCTCATAATGTAAAATACAGTCCTACCTTTAAAGTCTTCATAGTCTTTAAAAATTCCCACTCTTTAAAAATCTAGTCTCTTCAGCCAGCCGAACCAGTAGAAATGCATGAACTGTGGACCAATAGCTGTGGAGTCCCATGGGACTGGACTAGGCCCTCTGGATGGGTGAGACAGTTGTTTAGCTTGAACTGTTTAGGGGGCCCCCAGGCAGTGGGATCGGGATCCATCCCTGGTGCATGAGTGGGCTTTTTGGAGCCCAGTGCCTTAGTGCAGGGGGGTGGGACTTGGACCTGCCTCAACTGAATGTACCAGGCTCTGCTGACTCCCCAAGGGAGATCTTGCCTTGGAGGAGGTGGGAAGGGGGGGTGGGTTGGGAGGGAAGGCTGGGGGTGGGAGGAGGGAGGAGAAGTATCTGTGGTTGGTATGTAAAATGAATAGAAAATTTCTTAATAAAAATAAAAGTATTATTTAAATATATTATCACAGGACTCTAAATGTAAAACTCAAATATAAATTACAAAAAATAATCTAGTCTCTTAATGCGTAAGCTCCTATAAAATAAAAAAACAAGATAAATACTTTCAACACATAAAGCAAATACCAAACCGTGGTTTCCATGTCCAGCATCTGAAACTTGTAACAGAATTGGCTGGGCTCCTTGGGTGGCCCCATTCCCATTTCTACATAATGGCTTCACAAGACCTCTCTACAGGGTCTCCACTCTTGCTGCACAGCTCTTGGCTTTAGTTATCTCCATGACCCCTCAGTCTTGTATCTTCTATGCCTTCAAAGCCAGTACCACATGGGTAATGCTTATGACATTGCCAAGTCTGCTGACACCCAGGCCCATGAACTTTCAAAGATTCTCCTGTCTCTGCCTCCCATTAGTGTCTGTCTGTCTGTCTGTCTGAAGGAATGCTGGGGTGACAGATAAATGTACACTATTGCCTGGTCAATGTGATGTTAGTGACTGAACCCAGAACCTCATGCATGCTAGGCAAGCGCGAGACCAGCTTTGCAACATCCAAGCCTACTATTTGTTTTTAATAAGATACTATAAATGCTGTCCTCAAGTGGTGTTGGGCTGGGGGGACGGCTCAGTGAGTATAGCACCTGCCATGCCAGCATAAGGACCAGAGTTTGGATGCCCAGCACTCACATCCATAAGCGTCTCTAAGAAGTCACACACCTGAAACCCCAGCACAGAGGAGGAGGGAAGACCGCATCCCTACATGGAATAGGGAATTGATGGGCTCCAACGTCAAGTTAGAAACTGCCTAAGTGTGTGATTTGGAGAGCTATCAAGGAAGATACCAGACCTCCTTTTCCCACACAGAAGCACACCCCCAACACATGCATGAGACATGAGAAGACACATACATGTGTGTACATACCAATGCAAAAAAAAAAAAAAATAGACGGTGCCCTTTAATACAAACGTTTTGCTCTTCCTGAAAGAATGTTGCACCCTTCTCACATCTTACCGTCTGCCCTAAGAAGTCAGTGAACTCAGGTAGAGGAGACAGAAGTATTGTACTGGTGGGAGTTTGGCTGTTCACAATAAATGACAAAGTTTTGAGCGGCTCACTTGAATTTCAGGAATGCTGCTGACTCTGGTTTGGGATAGTATTGCTGGGCTGGGCAGACATCCCTGAGGGAGGCAGGGTTCAAGGAGCATTCTGCAAAAGAAGCTTGCTTGCTCTTTACAGTCAGCGGAGTATTCTGAAAGCAGTGCTCACCAGGAAGGTTGAAGACTGAGCAGTCTCCTTCTACCTCTGAGGCCGGAAGTGAGGGCACACAGACTCAGAAACGCTCATCTGTGGAATGCGGGGAGAGCCTGAAGTCAGGGCAAGAGCAAGGCAAGAAGAGTTTTGGACAGAGCAAAACAACTACCATAAAACCAGTGTATTAGGCTCTGCCAAGTTCCCGCAGCTGTTCCAGAAGCCTCCACAGGAAACAGTGCAGGAACACGGTTTGTTACAGAGGACACTGCAGTGGTGCAGTCTCTGAGTGTCCTGCATTTACTTACCCTCACACACATCAACAGATGTCCTGGTGTCTTCAGCTTCAGATGGACAAAAGGCACTGTGTGTATAACTCATAAAGACTATATAGGATTGGCCTTTCTGTTTGTTTATTTGCCGACAAAAGTGCTGCTGCTGCATACAAATTCAAATGCTTGGCTACGGCTGAGTGCTTTTCTGTGTTCATGAGTGCCTTGGGCCCGTCTAATGTGGGAGGCCTATTCGCAATCATTCCTACTAGGAAGTAGCAGAAGGAAGGCAGATCCTCCTGGTGTCTCCCCCGCTACCACCACAGAAGGGATGCAATAGATATTTTAAGGAAGATAAGTGGGTAGGCAGGAACACGCATAGTGACATGCTCTGTCTTAGGGACCTTGGACGTGCTTGGTGCCCTCCAACTCAGAAGAGCTTCTCTGATGTTAGGGAATAGCAGTCTGGAAGCACCCCTTCCAGCCCTCGGTGGTGGTGCTTAGAGCCTATCCAGGGCTCCGAGGTCTAAGCAGAAGAGATGACGGAAATGAAATCCAGGCAATAAGACAAACCAATTTAGAAAAGAGCTAACTGCTGCAGAAACAGGCACAGACCCTAAGCCAGGAGTGAGTTTAACATCAAGACACAAGGGGCCATCAAGATGGTTCATTGGGTAAAGGGGCTTGCCACCAAGCCTGAGAACCTGGGTGCAATCCCCAGAAACTCTGTGTGCACCAAAGCATATTCACACAAACACGCGCGCGGGTATACACACACACACACACACACACACACACACACACGTAAACAAACAAACAAACACAAAACAATGTTTTTAAAGAATTGAGACATGGGGGAAATCAGATAAAGAATGTATTACATCTAATTTTTAGAGTATTGAGCTATTTTCTCCTCCCACTTTTAAATTTTTTATTTCCTAGTATGCTAAAGAAACCAGTGGCTGTGGTGTGACTGCCATTTCTGAGTATTTCCTCAGTGCTCTCACCTGCATGATGATTAGAACAAATTTACCCCTAAAAGATAACGTTCCATTCAGCAGGAAGCCTGGGGGAGGGCACTGAGAGAGGACGATGAGTTAGAATGATGTGTATGAAACCTATTGTGTCTTTTTGAATGGTAACTTTAAAATTAAAGGGGCTGGAGAGATGGCCCAATAGTTAAGAGCACTTGCTGGTCTTCTAGAGGGCCCAGAGTTTAGTTCCCAGCACCCACATGGCAGGGACTAACTGTCCATAACTCCAGTCCCTGGGATCTGATGCCCTATTCTGATCTCTGTACGTACTGCCTACATGAGTGTTGTACATATATATACCTACATACAGGCAAAATGTCCATACGACATAAAATTAAAATCAAGATTAAAATTTGATTTAATGTTTTTAAAGGTTTCAAAAAGTCAAGTTTTGCAGTCATGAAGAACTTGAACCCTATAACAGCAACAAGAACAACAAAAATCCATGTGAACTTGGAACCCAAAGTGATATTAGCACACAAGTCTCAGCAGTTGATGGGGTTTCCATGGACCACGGTTTCTCAGTCTGTCCCCTCACCAATAGCAGACTGGGATGATAGTGGTTGACCTCTGAGACCTAGCTTCATGGAGAGTGTTTATCACTACACATGCCAGGCACAGAGAAACACAGTTAAATTGACATCACTATCCCACTTTGGATAATCTGTTCTAGGTAAACAAAAATGCTAGCTTTGAAGTGTATCTAAGCGAAGTAGCTCTTGCCTATAATATCAGCAATCTGGAAGATTACAAGTTTGAGACCAGCCCAGGTTCTATGGTGAGACCCATCTTGGGGAGTAATAGGCTGAAGATATAGCTCGGGATAAAGCACTTGTCGAGCAGAGATGAGGAACTGAGTTCAAAGCCTTAGAATCCATGTGAGAAAGACGGACACAGTGGTGTGTGCATCTGCGCTCCCAGTGTGCCTGTGGGGAAATGGGAGGCAGAAATAAGAGCCAAAAATACTTTCTGTGTAACCCCTGACAGAAAACACTTGCACTTCCAATAGGATATATTGACATCGAAACCACCACCATCAATCCTTATCAGTTCTCCCTTGTGTTCTGGTTATTTTTACGTGTCCTGTGTTTTTATTTATCTACTGCTGTGCACATGCGGTTTAGATATAGCTTCGGGGGAGAAAGGGAATTTGAGTCTAAGACCCTGAAACGAAGGTGGGTTCCACCCTGATTTTAACGGGCAGAGCATCACTAATGCTGAAGGCATGCACTGGAAAGGAAGGAAGGAGGAAGGGGCCGCATTAATCAAATATGGCATTGCTAATTGACAGTCACACTGACTGCCCTGTTTGTGACAGAGCCTGACAATGCCTGCTACTTAGCTGCCACGTTACTGAGGTGCTTCAGTGGAGAAACAATCAAGGCTCTTATGGCAACGGACAGAAACAAGTAACAGACAATTCAACACACAGCATCATATTAGATGGTATTAGGTAGCTCAGTGCATGTCCAGGAAAGCTGAAGAGCCACATGCAGAGAGCACATAGCAAGGAGCAAAATCCAACACCCACTGATCTTCTAAAGTCCCAAAGCCTCAGCTACTGCACAGAAAACTTTTATACTATGCTAATGGCCCTTTGACCTTGGATCAAGCTAAAGAAACTATCACCACTCTGTTTCTGGACTAGAGGGTCCTTTACCAGGATGGCACTATCCTCATGGTTTATCATGCTTGTGTTTCTATTGCTGTGAAGAGACACCATGACCATGGCAACTCTTATAAAGGAAAACATTTAATTGAGGTAGCTCACTTATAGTTCAGAGGTTCAGTTCATTATGATAGTGGGGAGCATGGCAGCATGCCGGCAGACATGGTGCTGGAGAAGTAGCTGAGAGTTCTACATCTTGTAGGCAACAGGAAATGGTCTGAGACACTGGGCAGTATCTTGAGCATGTATGAGACCTCAAAGCCTACCTCCACTATTTCCTTCAACAAGACCACACCTGCTGTGGGATGGTCTGTATGTCAAATGTGTTGCTGATTGGTCAATAAATAAATCACTGATTGGCCAGTGGCCAGGCAGGAAGTATAGGCGGGACTAACAGAGAGGAGAATTGAGAGAACAGGAAGCTGGGTGGGGGAGACACTGCCAGCCGCCACCATGACAAGCCGCATGTGAAGATCCCGGTAAGCCACGAGCCATGTGGCAAGGTATAGATTTATAGAAATGGATTAATTTAAGATATAAGAACAGTTAGCAAGAAGCCTGCCACGGCCATACAGTTTGTAAGCAATATAAGTCTCTGTGCTTACTTGGTTGGGTCTGAGCAACTGTGGGACTGGCAGGTGTCACAGATTTGTCCTGACTGTGGGCCAGGCAGGAAAACTCTAGCTACACACACCTACTCCAACAAGGCCACACCTCCTAATAGTGTCACTCCCTCTTGGGGCTGTGTGTGTGTGTGTGTGTGTGTGTGTGTGTGTGTGTGTGTGTGTGTGTTTAAACATTTATTTATATATTATTTGTTTGTGTACATGTGCATGCATGATCATGCTACAGCACTCATGTGGAGGTCAGAGAACAACTTGTAGGAGTCAGTTCTCTCCTTCCATCTTGTGAGTACCAAGGAGCAAACTTAGATCATTATCCTTGGCAGCAAACGCCTTTACCTGCTTAACCCTCTTGCTGGCCCCTTGATCTCTAATTCTTGATGTCATTAGTCACTAAACCAAAGTCTGTCACAGAAGTACCTGCTTGCTGATCTACTGGCCATATATCTATGCCTCAGCTCCAAGGAAAAGGAGAGTCGATTGTTGTTAGAAGTGATTGTCCCACCTGGAAGATGCTGAAAACTTTTATTTTCATTTTCTTTTCTTTTTTTCTTTTCTTTCTTTCTTTTCTTTTTTTTTTTTTTTTTTTGAGACAGAGTCTTGGTATATAGCCAAGACTATCCTTGAACTTATAATCATCCTTCCTCTGCCCTCAAGTACTTGTATTTCAGGTATATACCACTCTGCCTTGCATAGACAGGGCTTTTAACATTGTTTTTATTTCTTATCTGTTAAACATATGAAGTATGAGCATGCCTCATGCTTATAGGAAGAGTCTATAGAGGAAATGGTTGATGATACATTGACAGGGGTTAGCAGTTGGAATGGGGTAAAGTTTATCTTTATGCTATTACAGCAAGATACTCCCAGAACAATCTATGCATAAGAACATGCTAAGTCCCAGAGACCTAACTAAAGCTACCTGCACCTCCTCATGTAAGCAACATACTTAGCACACCTGTAAAATAGAATGGCTTATGCCCTGGTCAACTTCCATACAGATCTTCATGGAAGAGAAGAAAGAGAGACGTGGTCTTTCACCATCTTTGGACTACTGAAATTTACAATGAGATAATTCTTTCCTGTGAAAAGTGTGTAAGTTGTTGAACTGTGCTCCATAAGATTCTCATAAACATCCATCCTTAGTCTCTACCTGCTTGATGGCAATAGGGTACCAACCTCTCCTATCTGGGGCAACAAGACCTTTCTCTAGGCATTGATAAGTAGTATTTTCCGGGAGACAAAATCCCCCTGGACAAGAACCTCTAGAAACTGAACAGCTGGCCTATCTCTGGGAAGAGGCTCGGCTTTGTTCCGAGGCAGGGAGCAAGGGACCAATCATTACATAGAGGCAGACTTTCAAATGCAGCATCCCATCCTTATGTAAAACCCAACACAAACAAACACCCAGGGCATGTCAGCGACTCTTACCACTGTGTTTATCAACCTTATCCTCTCGGGTAAGTGGAGACCACAGTTGTTTCTTCCATTTCCAGTTTTGACCGCCTGAGATGTCAAAGGGGGAGTGAACACCACTGACTGGCATCTTTCCCACTCTTCTAGGGGCTCTTGGGACAGCAAAATGAAGGCTGTCCCAGGCATGTCGGGACAAACTGATGACCCTTTCAGAGCCCAACAATATTCTAATGCAGTCGGGCTTCCCCCAGACTTGGAGAAATTCCCCCAGTATTAATCACTTCGTCGTTTATCCCTCAGAACCCTCCTAGAATCTGTTTCATTTCATTATGGTCCCCAAAAGGCTCTGAAGGGAGTCACAACAGTCATTAAATTAGTTCAAGGTTATGGGTTATTTCAAGCACGAAATATGTCTTCTATTTTCTTTTCTATAGTTTTATTTTTATTGACATATAAATTCTATAAATTCATGGAGCACAATGTGATGTTTTATTATGTAGATACCCTTGCATAAAGTAATGATATTCAGACTGTGTGTCTCTGGAGTTCATACCATAAACCTGAAGAGGAGAAAAAAGATTCGCCAAACTTGACAAATGTCAATCTTCCTCTCATTTACTAAGGAGAAATTAATGTCCCTAAACAAAACTCCTCTCTTTTGTTGAAGTTCAAGTCTGAACTAGACTGGAGTCTGCTGTCCTCGCCATCCTCATTTCCTACTTTGTTCGCCTTTTCGCCGGCCTTGCTTCCCTCCCAAGGAGTCTCGGTTCCCCTTTTCTGCAGCTGTGGTCTGGAACATCTTCGCTAGGCTGGGTGGAGTGACCACAAACACTCCTAAAATTGGACTAATCCAAACCCACTCATCTGACCACTCTGATGTTTTGAAGTTGCTAAGGGTCAGCAGAACATGGCAGAGCTTTGACGGATTGGCTTATACACAAAAATGCAAGGGAACGCCTGTGGCAACACCAGTTTGCTTCCAAGCAGTTGTTTCTCCGGATGCAGAAGATGGTACAATCCAGACTGTCTCACTGTTGCAGTCAAAGAGCCCTAGTAGAAAGTTTTCTTGTGAAAGGTGGGTAGACAAGGCAAAGGGGACACGGATATGCCCTGTATTCCAGCTTGCTTCCTGTTGCTGTGGAAAACACCGTGACCAAAGCAACTTGGGGAGGAGAGGGTTCATCTTACACTTCCATGTCACAATCCATCACTGAGGGAAGTCAGTGCAGTGATGTTTTATTTGTGCTGAAATGCCTGGAGATCAGGGGGAAAGGCTATCCATTTTAAGTAAACAACAAGTCAAGCAGGACATGCCCTTAATCCCTTAGCAGGCAGGATCTCTGTGTGTTCAAGGCCACACTAGGGAACAGAACCAAGTGTGGTGACACACACCTTTAATCCCAATATCAACCATAGAGACCTGGAGGTCTGTATAGACAGACAGAAAGTGACAGAGCTGTGTAGGAAGAGAAAGTGAGGTAGCTGGGCTAAGAGAGCCAGTGAGAGGGCAGAACAGCAGCAAGGCAATAAAGGTGTGGGTAGACAGGAGTTATGTACATTTAGAAGCTGCAGAGTTGGTGAGGTAAGGTTGGCTGGTGGCTTTCCCTATTTCCCTGATCTAAGGCTTTCACCCCTATATTTGGCTCTGTGTTTCTTATTTAATAAGACCATTTATTTTGTCTACAAGTCAGGGCAGGAGCTCAGGGCAGGAACTGAAGCACAGTCCACATAGGAGCTCTCCTTACTGGCTTGCTAAGCTTTCTGACTTGCTTTCTCATATTGCCCAGGACCACTTGCTTAGTGGTGACATTCACTCCCAGTGGGCTCCCTCTGATATCAATCATTCATCAAGAAAATGACCCACAGACTGGCCTAAAGGCCAAACTGAAGAAGGTGCTTTCTCAACTGAGGTTTGGATGACTCTAGCTTGTGTCAAGTTGTCAAAAACCAACCAACACAACCTGTTTTCACATTCCAGGTGTATTGACTGCAGGAAATACACCTGTTCTGGGAGATGGTCACAATCCTTTGAAGGCTTCAAAGAAACCCAAGTCCTAGAGATACAGTGTGGCACAACCTTCCAAGTTTCCTTTCAGCTCTTGATCTTGAGTTGTTTTATTTTTCTTTACAGCAATCTGACAATCAAGGGTTTCTGTTTAATGGTCATTGTTTAAGATCGGATCACCCTCCATGGCAAACTTTGAACCCCAGCCCCTCCAGGTTCATGAGCTAGGCTCACTTCTGTGACTTGAGTTCCTGCAGAATCACGAGGCCCCATGGTGGTGGGGACTAAGTTAGGCCTAGGTGCAAGCCACACAGATCCAAGGCTGAGCTGCTTAGTCATCTTCTTACATCCACTCCAAAATTGTAAGAAGAAATATTTAGAGCCAACAAGTGCTAAGAATTTATCTTATTTATTTACTTTTGAGACAGGGTCCCACTCTGAAAACTTGGCTGTCCTGAAACTCAATATATAGACCAAGGTGGCTTTGAACTCAAAGGGATTGCCAGCCTCTGCTTCCCAAGTGCTAGGGTTAAAGGACTGTGCCAGAACACCTAAATTTAAGCGTTTAAATTCTTAATGTTGCGCAAATGAGTATGCTCTAATCCTCAAAAACAAAATGACGTTTCCTGCTTAAAATACTGGCCCAAAGTTATGGCTGAGTCACACAAGAATAGGGAAACAAGATCACTGAGAACTTTTAAAAATTCCTCCACTTAGCAGGCTTATACCACCTGTATATGGAAGTTCTTATTCTTTTGAGATGAGCATTATCTGACCCAAAGTTGTCACAATGCAACAAGAACCTTAGCCTTTGTCCCTGTAGTGTACTTGGTCCCGAGGATTGATTACATGTAAACATCTCCAGTAGCCCACATTTAGTCAACACAAAAGACTTTGGGAGAAAGAGACTTGGCATGCCATTGTGAGGGTATTACTTCCCAATGCCAAAGGATCCTTCCGTGATGCTCACCTCTCCTCTCTGTGAAACTGCAGATTAGGTGGGTACAAGAGACAGTAACAAAATAAAATATAAGGCAATCCTTTACTAGTAGCAAGAATTACGTACAGCTATAAACCTACACCCATGTTTTGTGCTGGTCTAACAGCATGATGGTATACTTCAGGGATTTTTAAAAGATCATAACAGAGAGGATAGCCAGATGTGGTGGTGCTTCTCTTGAATCCCAGTACTCAAGGGAAGCAGAGACATGTCATTCTCTGTGAGTTTGATGTCATCCTGGTCTACATGAGAAAGTATCAGTCCAGCCAGGGCTATATAGTGAGACTCTGTCTCAACGAAAGGGAAGGGAGTGGAGGGGAGGGGAGTGGAAGGGTAGGAAGGAAAGGGAAGGGAAGGGAAGGGAAGGGAAGGGAAGGGAAGGGAAGGGAAGGGAAGGGAAGGGAAGGGAAGGGAAGGGGAGGGAAGGGAAGGGAAGGGAAGGGAAGGGAAGGGAAGGGAAGGAAGGAAACGGGCCAGTGAGATTATCCAGCAGGTGCTTGTTGTACAAGCCTGGCAACCTGAGTCAGATGCCAGAACCCACACAAAGGTACAAGAAGAGAAATGACTGAATCACACACAAACACATGACACACTAATAATGGTAACAATATTAAAAAGAGAAGAACCCTGAAATTTCTCTAGAAACTTGTAACACTGCAGGTATACTCCCCATTTTTTATAGCAGATGTATCAACTGATGATAACAGATGTATAACTGATGAATAGATTATAAAAATGTATATATAAAAAAGAGAAGCATCATATAAATAAAACTTGCTAACACTGACCTAAAACTGTATATTTTTTAAGGAAAACATGGAAGGTTTTGAGGGACGTGCTGGGACATCTTGGTCTCTGTTGAGAGGTTACGGATTCTGAACAACTTTGATACTACTAGCACTCTGTTAGAGATAGATTGTTTAGGGCCCTACTGTGAAAAATTTGGATTCTCAATACATCTGGCCTAAAAGATTTTAGGCAGGGGCTCTTGTTCTGAAAATGATTTTTTGTAGTTATAGCAAAAAGAATTTCTATCATAATATGTAAGTGCTGTGTTACAGAAAATACTAAAATTTGATTATAAAATTAAGTTCTTAAACTGGAAGAGTTATTATTATTCCTCCCCTAACAAATAGACATACAGAAACACACACTCCCTATAATGCTGTATTTTGGAAAAGACCACTAGATCACAACTTTTCAAAGTATGATCTGAGGACCACCAGAACCAACTCTGAAAACCTGAAAGCAGATCTGAGACCACATGGAAACTTTGTAAATCTGTGTCTGAGGTTGTAGGCTGGACACTGAGGTCCATTTTCCTTGCAACTCCTGAAATTCTTTTTGTATATCTCTCTTACATCATGCACTACTCTTGGCTTTGCACTTTAAGAACACATGTGCTTCCTATATACACTGACGAAGAATAAACATTACTGCTCCAAAAGTGAGCAACAGCCAGACAGCAAAGCAAGACAGCAGGGCAGCAGGGTGACTCCCAAACCACTCAGCTCCGTGTCTGGCATCTGGGGGTCATGATGGAACTGTCTGTGTTCTAAAGGCTTTGGGTAGTTCTTCCCTCCTGCTCTGCTGTTTACAGCCCATACGTTCCCTGTCTTGGGGTGGTTCAACTCTGTGCCTAAAGCATTTGTCAGTGGATGTTCAAAGGTCCTTGTGGTGATATTTTGTTTGTGCTCTAAGAAATAGTGCTTGCCCCAAGATCAGAGGATGGAGCTAGCCACTAGTTAACCATAGAAGTCTGAAGGTCTGTACAGACAGACAGGAAGTGATATGACTGGGTAGAGAGAGGAATATAAGGTGGGTGGAGACAGGAGCTCGCCCCCTTTTTGGTCTGAGGCGTCAGATAGGTAAGAGATGACTGCTCCTTTACTTCTCTGTTCTTTCAGCATTTACCCCGATATCTGACTCCAGGTTTTTATTAAGATCAGTTAGAATTCGCGCTACAGGTCCTAATGTCTCCCATGATCCTCAGCTGTCCATTACATCTTGGGTTTAACCTTTCCAGCTTTACACAATGGCCTTCTAGGACCTTCTTGAAGGAACACTGACCCTACTGCCCATTGGTTTGTCTCTGTGGCTTTCTGGAACCTTGACATAACCTCAATGACCTCCATGGTTTTCATCTTTCTTATCTACAAAACCCATACCATCTGGATGACCTGGCCAAATTTTACAAACAGCTTGAGATGTAGCCTACCTGCCTTCAGACCACAATTACAGGGGCTTCTGGGTGCTGTCTTGGAGGAAACATTGTTTTTGAGTAGGAAACCCCTTCAGTATTATTCTCAGGTCAGGCTCTCACCCTTCAAATGCATTTCCATTTTTACAGTGGGTAGGGTCTTGCCATTGGGGCAATAACCTAAAACATTGTTACACCAAAAATAAATAACATATAATATCTATAAAGGGAGTGCAATATATATATAACAAGATACTTATTTAAAATTAATAAGTAACTACATAAATAAACAGGAAGAGAAGACTTCTCTACAACACAATCCTGGTATCTTGGCTATGTTGTTATCTCACTTCCTGGAGCTAATGCCAGCCATACAGAATTATTGTTACATCCTCCTCATAGATCTCAGATCCAAGAAAACATGACGGAAAGGCAAATGAAATGTGTAGCTATGTAGAATTACATACAAGTCTGCTCTTGCATCCTTTCTGTTGTCTCTATATTTTATTGACGACAGGACTATGAAATGGGCTGATCCCATATCAGATGAGGAAAAGTGGGGATTACACAGGATTTGTTAAAGTATATGGGGAAAGCATAGTTCCCCCAATTATTGGTTTGAATATTAACCCTCTCTAGTGCCAACAGACGTTTCCTTTCCTGCTGTGTCTGGTAGAAGGCTCTGTGATGTCTTTCTGGCTTGTGTTCTTCTGAGAAGAGTCCAGGAGCAGTGTCGCAGCACATTCTCCAGTAAAAATAGCCTGAGAATGTTTATGATTAGGCCTCCTGGAAAAGATGACTTCCATTTTTATCCTTGACATTTATTCCCAAGATATCAATCTGGAGGTGGTAGTCCATCAGCCATCTTGGGGCTCTTCTCACTATTGATTTTGGACCTTTGAACAGCAGATGCTTTTAAAAGTCACATTCCAAGACCTGGGGATGTAGCTCAGTGGCACTGTGCTTGCTTAGCATGTGTAAGGCTGTGGGTTCAAACTCTAGCACTGTCAGCAGAATAAAAGGGCCTCCATGCTTGTGGGCTGGAAGCACAGAGCAGAAGGTAGGAAGCACCATGCCTGCATCACCATTCCTGACATGATGCTGAGGAGAAGCCACATCAGGGAGACAGAAAGGAAAACAGTCTTGTGGGAGCAATTCTGAGATTCATTAATGTACCTTGTCATTGGTTCTAAAATGGAAGCAGCAGGAATCATTCTGGGTCCCTCCCTGGAAGCAAATAATTACTCCCTGGGAAAGGGAATTCAAATGTGGCTCCTATAGAAACCACATTAGCATATGTAACCCACAATTTTAGATTAAAAAATACCCTGAGAACAAAGGGAATAAAGTATAGAATAAAAAAATCCAAGCTTTAGTAACATAAATTTTCCCATTTTCCTTTGCTTGTTTTCTACCGCCATACCCACAATTACTTCTCAACTCACAAGCATCACAAATCAAAATAATATGGAAGGAAACCTTATTCTTATTAGTAAATAAATAAAACACCTAGGATCATAAAAATACCAATGATCTTGAAATTCAGTTGTAAAACTACCAGAATATGTTTACAGTATGTTCTGCTTTATTAATAAAGATCTAGCAGCTGTTATACTATGCCATAACTCTATAGTAAATTATATTCTAGCTGTCTACAGCATTGTATATGCTGTGAACATGTGACTCTCTTGCCTGCATCCGCACACAATTCTCCCACCATTGCTGTGAAGTTTTATTGTGTTAGGCTCCCTGAGAAGGTGAAGCATTATGAAATTTCCTTACTCTGCTGGCTAGTGTTTTGACAACTTGACACAAGCTAGAGTTATTTGAGGGGAAGGAAACTCAACTGAGGAAAAAGCCCCTCCAGATTGGACTGTAGGCAAGCCTATGGGGCATTTTCTTAATTGACAATTGATGTGGGAGGGACCAGCTCACTATGGGTGGTACCATCCCCTGGGAGGTGGTCCTAGGGCATGTAAGAAAGCAGGCAGAGCAAACCACGAGGAGCAAGCTAATAAGCTGCATTTTTCCATGGTCTCTGCTTTAGTTCCTGCCTCCAGGTTCCTACCTTGAGTTCTTGCTCTGATGGAGTGTTACCTGGAAGTGTAAGATGAAATATCTTTTAGTCATGTTTTACCACAGCAATAGCAACCCTAAAACATTGACTATTTTTGTCCTTCTAGAATGATTAAACATCTGATGGGACTATAATTGTAAGTTCTTTGTGAGTGCAACCATTCAGAAAAAGTGGCTTGAGACATCTCATGAAATAAATCCAGACTCTTCTAATGTTTTACTCAAAGTCCGGTGCCGCCCACAAGTTGCTTCTGAATTAGAAAATCTTTGCATTTATGACCTGTGATTGTTAAGAGTGTTGGTGCCCATACTGGTCTCACAAGAGTTAATTCTTACCACACAGAAAGCATTCTTAGGAGAGTTAGGATCTGGGGGAGTGGTGAGGATCTTCACGTAGGGATAAGGATCCAATTTATCTCCATCAATGACTACCCATCATGAATGTTGTTTGTAGATATCCCTCCAAGTACAGACTAGTACATAGATTTGCTCTCATGTTAACAAACAATTCCCAGTGGGTTCTAAAACCCATGCTTCAGGTTTCAACCAACCAAAAATACAAAAGAAGCATGGAGAATAAAATGATGGCAGGTGCCTTGCTCTCAAGACATATTTTACATAACCTTTGGAGGTTTTTTGTTTTGTTTGAGACAGGCATGCACCACCACACCATGCTAGCTTTTTTTTTTTTTTTAATTTTTATTTTGCAATACAATTCAGTTCTACATATCAGCCACAGATTCCCTTGTTCTCCCCCCTCCCGCCCCCCTCACCTTCCCCCCAGCCCGCCCCCCATTCCAATCTCCTCCAGGGCAAAGGCTTCCCCACAGACTGAGATCAACCTGGTGGACTCAGTCCAGGTATGACCAGTCCCCTCCTCCCATGCCGAGCCAAGGGACCCTGCATAGGCCCCAGGTTTCAAACAGCCAACTCATGCAATGAGCACAGGACCCGGTGCCACTGCCTGGATGCCTCCCAAACAGATCAGGCCAATCAACTGTCTCACCCACTCAGAGGGCCTGATCCAGTTGGTGACCCCTCAGCCATTGGTTCATATTTCATGTGTTTCCGTTTGTTTGGCTATTTGTCTCTGTGCTTTATCCGACCTTGGTCTCAACAATTCTCGCTCATATAAACCCTCCTCATTCTCGCTAATTGGACTCCCAGAGATCCACCTGGGGCCTAGTCATGGATCTCTGCATCCAGATCCCTCAGTAGTTGGATGAGGTTTCTAGCACGACAATTAGGGTGTTTGGCCATCCCATCACCAGAGTAGGTCAGTTCGGACTGTCTCTCGACCATTGCCAGCAGTCTGTTGTGGGGGTATCTTTGTGGATTTCTGTGGGCCTCTGAGAATAGGAAGAAACAAAGTGCTTTTTTTTTTTAATAGTGTGTATGTGTGTCTGTGAACATGCATGCCTGGTATCATTGGAGAACAGGGCATCAGATTCTCTGAGACTGGCATTACAGACAGTTGTGAGCCACCATATGGGTGCTGAAAATCCAACCCAGGTCCTCTGGAAGAGCAGTCAGTGCTCTCAACCAATGAGCCATCTCTCCAGCTCTCTAAGGAGTTTTTTTTATAAATTCCAAACTCAGAACACAGCTCATACCAACATAATAACAATAATAGTAATAATTATAAATCAAACAATTTGTAGTGGAAACCAAGAATTATTTCATTTTTATCATTACTATGAAAAAGAAAACATTAAATAAAACAGATACTCCATCTCTCTGGTGATGGAAAGTGTTTTCCACTTCTAAGTTTCTTTGCAACGTTATCTTTTTGCTATAATTATGTGTGAATTTTGCAGTTTGTAAAAATATATTCATTAATAAAGAAATTTGCTTTAATTTTTGAGAACATAAGCAAAATAATGAGTAAGCTGAATAGTTTCCTCAGTACTTTTATGACCCTATGGCTGAGGCCAGGAACCTGGGGAAAGGGAGAACTGGCCCCTACCTTGAACGTGCTAACAGTGGTAAGATTCAGATATAGTTTTCAAGAGAATGCAACAGATACTATATAAAGAGTGAAAGAATGTGTGGGTAGCTGGTAACTGGCAGTGGCAATGATGTCACACGCACATCCCTCAGCCTTGTGCCTGATGCAGAATCATGACTATGTGACTGGTACAAATATTGCTCATGTAATGGGAAGTCCCCTGAGAATGTTTTGACTTAGAAATGAAGATGCAAAGCAAACCATAAAATTTCAAAAAAAAAAAATCTAAAGTGGATGGCAGAATCCACCCATCAAATGGGAAATCTAAAAGAGAAAGAGTGCACAGAGTCACTGAAGGAGAAACTGGATTTTGGAGATAGATGTTGGGGTGCAGGGAGGAAGTAGAAAATGATTCTAGAATGAAGGAGTGGTCTGAAGGGATTCACATGAGAGTCTAAGATGCGTCATCCTCAGCTTAAGGGACGAAATTAGTATCTGATTCTTACGAGAAGATTCAGATGCAGAGAGACAGATATGTTTAGAAGGTGACTGATGAGGAGGCTGTGGGCAAATGAAGTGTATTTCCTGAGGACCAGATTTGTGCCACTCATGAGAGACAGCCTGGAAGCAACAGGAATCTTTCCAAGAGCCATCTGGAAGAAGAACAGAACTTGGGCAGAAGGAAGCTTGTGATGAATTGCTAGGTGTTTAGGCATTGCAGAAGGAGCCGTAAACGGCCAGTTAGAAAAGACATCCGTTTGCCTATGTGGAAAAATGAAGAGAGGAGGATCTTCAGGCAACGGGAATTCTCAAGAGAATCCATTGGGAAAAGGGTAACTCAAGGAAGCCATTCATTGATGATACCAATCAAATAAGAACTCTCATGCCTTCGCCATTTCCTCTCCCATTTCTCAGGTTTCAGCCTGAAGGGCATGAAGACAACCTTAATCGAGATATGGAAGGAAGGTATGTGCCGTGTGGCATGAGAGAGGAGCTGACGGTGTCTTGACATGATGCAGGGGACTGAAGGAACCTCCCGTTAGGACAGAGAAAGAATGAGAGATTAGGGGAACAGCAGGACAAAGTTTTCACAGTTAGATCAGGTCTTAGGTTTACCACGCACATAGGTTACACCAAAGAGAGTGTTAATGTCTGTACACAATCTTCATCACAAAGAAGACACCCTGCTGTGTCGCTCAGTCCAGCGCTGCTTTTACTTCGCATCATTTTTTCAGTTTCACTCTGGCTATGACACTCTAAGGTTTTCTCAGGCAAATCTAAGGAGGAACGAGGTCTCCATTGTGCCATGACTAAAATTCTTTCTGTTTGTGGTTTTGGTTTGGTTTGGTTTGGTTTGGTTTTTGAGACAGGGTCTCTATATAGCCCTAGATGTCCTGGAGCTCACTATGTAGACCAGGCTGGCCTCAAACTCAGAGCTCCACCTGCCTCTGCCTCCCAAGTGCTGGGATTAACGGTGTGTGCCTGGTCTAAGACCAAAATTCTTATCTGTAGATGAAAAACGGCCCCTGTGATCTCTCATGCCACCCTACTCTTGTTAATCAGAGAAGTCTGTGGAAGTGTCCTGGGGACCAGTAGCAGGACTGCTGATTATGTCAAATAAATGACTGTGGTACATGTTGTAAAGTGGGTATGACCCTAAACACAAAGTGATGGTCACCGATGTCCCAGTACAGACCTATTTCCACCCAGAATAGTCTAGTTGTAAACACACAAGGGTTATGGAAGGTTCTGCTCCAGCCATCAGGGAGTGTTCCAGCAATTTCAACGATACCTTACTTGTGTAAACAGTCTTTCTGTTTCTGAGGCCCAGCTTATTAAGTGGAAATACTTAACTTCAGCCACAGCATTTTGTTTTAGAGACTCAACCAGCCCTGTGCCTCTCCAGGCAACTAACTGTAAGTTTCCTTAAGACTGGATGAATGAGAAAGGGGCCTGGGTACATGGAGACGACAATGGCTCACTGGTCTTTGGGGCTTGGTGATTTACATGAAGAAAACTGGGGCACTTGCTCCCTGTGAGCACCGAGAGGACTGAGCAATGCTGCTCCTTCTGTGTTCTGATTCCCTCGACACAGTCTATGGACGCCAGCACTGCTGGCATCCTGGGTGGTTTGTATGTCTGGATTCATCATTGTGGAAGGAGAGACGGCCACCCACCTGTGCACACTGCAGGACTTTTGTGCCAGTTACTGGTTATACCTACCAACTTCCAGTCGCCCCAACACAGAGTTACAACAACCACAAATGTCTCCATGGGCTGGGGATGTGCTTGCCTACCTATGTGTGTAAAGCCCTAAATTCAGTCCACGGTAATTAAATAAAAATGTCTCAAAACAACCAATGTCCCCTGGGAAAGTTGGCTCTAGTTCCTGAGAGGTCAGGGCAGGAACTACAGACAGGAGCCTGAAGCCAAACTAAAGCACAACCATGGCGGAGTGCTGCTCACTGGTTTGCTCCCATGGCTTGCTTAGCTTGCTTTCTTACACAACCCAGGACCATCTGCTCAGCCAGGCCCTCCCACATCAATCATTAATCAGGAAATGCCCCCACTAACTTGGCTACAGGCCAGTCTGACGGAGAGAATTCTTTGATGAAGGTTACCTCTTCCCAAATGACCCTAGCTTGTGTCAAGTTGACAAAAAAACTGACCTGCATGATAACTGTCTTTCAGTGTTTGACTCTTCCATTTTATTTTCTATACATCTACTTTTCTACAGTATTTCTCATGTTTCATGTGTGCTACATGTGATTGTTCTCTAGGCTTTCATGACTAGATGGGAATTTAAGATGAGTCCTCTGGAAACTCCAGAACTTCTGAGTATCTTACTGAGTATCATTTTGATGGATTAGAGGTTGTCTCTGGAATGTGGAGACGGAAGAGTCAAGATAAGAAAAAACAGATCCAGTTCCAAAGGGAGAAAGAAAGAGCTTTAAAAAGAGGAACAGACGGGTGAAAAACGAAATAGGAAAAGGGCAGTGGGATGAGAAGAATCAGCAGCTGAGCACCCTGCTACTGGCTTCCCAGCTGGGCAAGAGAACCGAACCCTCATCTGGTAGGAAGCCAGGTGGGCCAGGTCTCAAATTTAGTTCCAGGTCTTGCTGAGACAGTACCTCCTCTAACAGAAATGCTCGACAGTGGGAAGGAGTTGTTACATCTTTCTGTATTTATTTGTGTGTGTGTGTGTGTGTGTGTGTGTGTGTGTGTGTGTGTGTGTGCGCACGCATGTGTGCTGTGTAACTGTTTCCTCAGATATTGAAACATTCCACCCCACATGGAAGCTCTTTAACAAGAAGGTAAACAACTCAAAAGAGTTTCAGGAAGTCCCTGAAACTGAGCAGATCCACTAGGCCTCTCCCTGCCAGCTATAAAAGCTGAGAGTCCCTTTCAGAGGAGCCAGGCTGCAAAGAAGCTCCTGAGACCAGCCCGGCTTCCTGGAAGAAGCAGAGACCAGCCCAGCTGCCTGGAAGAGGTTTAGACCAACTGAGTCACCTGGAAAGACACTCTCCAGTCTTCTGAGCTGCCTGCAGGCTGTGCAGTGTGAGCTGTCATCCATGTGGTATGGGCCTTGGTGATGCAGCTGTCTTTGAGTCATTTCTGCTTCTGTAAGTGACCCCTCACCTATACTCCTGTAAGCAACCCCAATAAATTGCATTGGTTCACCAAGTTGGACTTTGGTGGTATCTGTACTTTGGTCTGTTGTGATCTCATTATCTGGGGTGAATAGAGGTATGTGTGTGGCATCTCCCAAGGAAAAGGTTTATCTTACAACAACATGAGTGTGTGTGATTACTCACATTCCACAGTGTGATTGTGGAGATCAGAGGACAATTTCCAGGAGTTGGTTCTCTCCTATTGTGTGGGTTCCCAGGATCCAAGTCAGATCATCAGGCTTGGCAATAAGCTCCTTTACCAGCTGGGTCATCTCACAAGTCCAGGAATTACATTTTTTTCACTTTCCAGAGGAAACAGAGGGACGTGGCCAGGTGCAATCTTAAGAAGGAAACTTAGCCGGGCGGTGGTGGCGCACGCCTTTAATCCCACCACTCGGGAGGCAGAGCCAGGTGGATCTCTGTGAGTTCGAGGCCAGCCTGGGCTACCAAGTGAGTCCCAGGAAAGGCGCAAAGCTACACAGAGAACCCTGTCTTGAAAAACCAAAAAACAAAAAAAAACAAAAAAAAACAAAAAAAAAACCAAGGAAACTTATTTTAAATTGACTTATGGATTGGGGGGGATGGGGGTAGGGTGACTGAGAATAGAAAACAATTACAAGTTAGGGGTCTTGGACTCAGTCTGCCACAGTACAAGGGTGAAAGACAGCCCAGGGATGCTAGGATGGCTGGAAGTTGACAAGCCCAAAAGCCCAGGCAACAGAAGGCTTTAGTGGCTTCATGAACTGAGACTAACTCTGGAGTTCCATAGCCCTGGGCCTGAGGTCAGAGGATGGATGTACTTCCTGATCCACCAGTGCAGGAATCCTGAAACTCCAAAGGACTACGTGACATCTCCAGCGCACTCCTCTTGCAGGGTCATTAATGCTCAGTGGGTTGAGAGTAGGGAGACAAGTTCACAGAGCTCAATGCGATGGTTGCTTCCCACACTTCCATCATGCTTAGTGAACACCACCCAGCTAGAACATCAGCCATCCGAGGGGTATGAACATGCCCAGCCCACTAACTACAGAGCTAAGCGTGGCCAGAAGAAGCTGGTACACAAAGAAGAGACAGGACTAAAGTTTAGACCACTGGCAAACATCTGACGCTTGCCAAGTACAGCATCAGCACCAACATACATGCTGGGAAAGATAAGAATCCACAGGTTCAACGGACCCTATTTACCTGGCAGATCAATTTTAGAGAATTCAGAAAGACAATGCCACAAATCATCATCATTTTTTCTCCTTTGTCTTTCTGTTTTTTTCCTTTTTATTGTAATTTTAACAGTATTTTTTCTTTATTGCTTTTTAAAAAAGATTTTTTTTTTTTATTTAGGGGTGTGTGTGCGTGCGTGCGTGCGTGCGTGTGTGCATGTGTGTGTGTGTGTGTGTGTGTGTGTGTGTGTGTGTGTGTGTGTACTTGCATGTGGGTACTCTAAAGACCAGAATTGACTGTATTGATGTACTGGATCATTCTGGGACTGAAGTTATAGGTAGCTGCCAGCTGCCAGCTGCTCGTACACCACTCAAGTGATTCCATGAAATAGAAAAAGAAGAACGGGTGCAAATTCTTTTTCTGAAGCCAGTATTACCCTGACACCCAAACCAGATAAAGACATCACCAAGAGTGCAGGAAAACAAAAAACAGGAGCCGGGCGGTGGTGGTGCACCCCTTTAATCCCAGCACTCGGGAAGCAGAGCCAGGTGGATCTCTGTGAGTTCGAGGCCAGCCTGGTCTACAGAGCGAGATCCAGGACAGGCTCAAAAGCTACAGAGAAAACCTGTCTCGAAAAAACTAAAAGGGGAAGTGCTGTGGGATGGTCTGTATGTCAAATGTGTTGCTGATTGGTCAATAAATAAATCACTGATTGGCCAGTGACCAGGCAGGAAGTATAGGCGGGACTAACAGGAGAATTGAGAGAACAGGAAGTTGGGTGGGGGAGACACTGCCAGCCACCGCCATGACAAGCCGCATGTGAAGATCCCAGTAAGCCACGAGCCATGTGGCAAGGTATAGATTAATAGAAATGGATTAATTTAAGCTGTAAGAACAGTTAGCAAGAAGCCTGCCACGGCCATACAGTTTGTAAGCAATATAAGTCTCTGTGTTATGACATCATGAGGTTTGCAGACAAATGGATGGATCTAGAAAAAATCATCCTGAGTGAGGTATGCCAGACTCAGAAAGACAAACATGGTATGTACTCACTCATAACAGGATACTAGATGTGGAACAAGGATGACTGGACTGCTACTCACATCACCAGGCAGGCTACCTGGAAAACAGGACCCCAAGAAAGACACAGGGATCGCCCAATGACAGAGAAATGGAATGAGATCTACATGAACAGCCTGGACATGAGTGGGGGTAGTGAAGGGCGAGGGTCGAGGGAAAGAGAGCTTGGGTGAGCGGGAGATCCCAGCTGGATCAACAACAGAGAGGGAGAACAAGGAATAGGAGACCATGGTAAATGAAGACCACATGAGAATAGGAAGAAACAAAGTGCTAGAGAGGCCCACAGAAATCCACAAAGATACCCCCACAACAGACTGCTGGCAATGGTCGAGAGACAGTCCGAACTGACCTACTCTGGTGATGGGATGGCCAAACACCCTAATTGTCGTGCTAGAAACCTCATCCAACTACTGAGGGATCTGGATGCAGAGATCCATGACTAGGCCCCAGGTGGATCTCTGGGAGTCCAATTAGCGAGAATGAGGAGGGTTTATATGAGGGAGAATTGTTGAGACCAAGGTCGGATAAAGCACAGAGACAAATAGCCAAATAAACGGAAACACATGAAATATGAACCAATGGCTGAGGGGTCACCAACTGGATCAGGCCCTCTGAGTGGGTGAGACAGTTGATTGGCCTGATCTGTTTGGGAGGCATCCAGGCAGTGGCACCGGGTCCTGTGCTCATTGCATGAGTCGGATGTTTGAAACCTGGGGCCTATGCAGGGTCCCTTGGCTCGGCCTGGGAGGAGGGGACTGGACCTACCTGGACTGAGTCCACCAGGTTGATCTCAGTCTGTGGGGAAGGCTTTGCCCTGGAGAAGATGGGAATGGGGGGTGGGCTGGGGGGAAGGTGAGGGGGGCGGGAGGGGGGAGAACAAGGGAATCTGTGGCTGATATGTAGAACTGAATTATATTGCAAAATAAAAATTAAAAAAAAAAAGTCTCTGTGTTTACTTGGTTGGGTCTGAGGGGCTGTGGCGGGTGAGAGAGATTTGCCCTGACCATGGGCCAGGCAGGAAAACTCTAGCTACAAAAAAAAAAAAAAAGAAAGAAAGAAAGAAAGAAGAAAACTAACAACCCATTAAGAGGTGGGCTATAAGACTGAACAGAAAATTCTCAAAGTAAGAATACATTGGAGGCCAGGAGGCACACCTTTAATCCCAGCATGGGAGGCAAAGGCAGGAGGATTTCTGTGGGTTCTAGGCCAGCCTGGTCTACAGAGCAAGTTCCAGGACAGCCAGGGATACACAGAAAAACAGTTTCAAAAAACAAACAAAAATGGCTAATAAACATTTAAAAGGCATTCAACATCCTGGGCTTCCTGTTTGAAAGTGTGATCTGAGGTCAAAAATACCATTTGAAATGCAAAGTCTCTAAGCACAAGTACCAGCCCAGTGTGGTGCACACCTGTAATTCTAGCCCTTGGGCAGTGGAAGCAGAAAGATCATTAAGTTTGATGCTAACCTGAGCTATATAATGAGGCCTTGTATCAAAAATAAAATAAAATTCAGGGACCAGGGCCATGATATAGAAACTTCTGGATGAATAATCTGCTCTTAATCCAGTCATCCCCCTTCTATCCATGGGTTTGGTTCCAAGACCACCCCTTCCCTATTCCACCCACCCCAAAACCCAAATCCTTGGATGCTAATTCGGTAACGTGGGCATATCCTCTCACAGACTTTAAATCATCAATACTTAATATAGACACTGTGCACACAGTCACTGTGCAGTGCTTTGGAGACACTGTGCACACAGTCACTGTGCAGTGCTTCGGAGACACTGTGCACACAGTCACTGTGCAGTGCTTTGGAGACACTGTGCACACAGTCACTGTGCAGTACTTTGGAGACACTGTGCACACAGTCACTGTGCAGTGCTTTGGAGACACTGTGCACACAGTCACTGTGCAGTGCTTCTGGAAGAACCATAACCAGGAAGAACTAGCTCAGTACAGATACAATTCTGTCCCAGAATGCTTTTGCTCTGCAGTTTGAATCTGCAGGTACAAGGCTTGTAGACATGTAGACCTACTGTGTAAATTCCAAGTATTGCCTAGGTCATAACTGCACTAAGATGATTTATTCATTGCGTGTAGAGAATTAGAATTTAACTGAGTGCCCAGTATTTTTATTTACAATATTTGTTCATTCTATTTGGAACTGGGGGTAGGAGACACTCAAGTTTTAGATCTTTTTCTGTAAATCTTTGGCATATCATACACAGATGTTTGGTAACTACAATGCTAGAGACATTTTATTGTAAGAGAAATTAACGCTATACCACCACCAATCACTGCAGAAAAACGTCCCTTTACAAGGGATAGGGTTTTGTTGTTGTTGTTTTGTTTTGTTTTTCAGTTCCTGGAACAAGCTCACTTTATACCACCAATCTACCTGTTTTGCAGTGTAGAGTGGTCCACCAAAACAACTTTTTGCTCTGATCATTCACTCTAGCTTTGCTGTCTTCTAGGGAGCTCAAACCAGGAAGTCTGGTTTAAAAGTTGCTAATGAACAGGCCTGGGTGGTGTTTGTCTTTAATTTTGAAGTCTTTTTTTTTTTAATTTTTATTTTGCAATACAATTCAGTTCTACATATCAGCCACAGATTCCCTTGTTCTTCCCCCTCCCTCCCCCCTCGCCTTCCCCCCAGCCCGCCCCCCATTCCAATCTCCTCCAGGGCAAAGCCTTCCCCACAGACTGAGATCAACCTGGTGGACTCAGTCCAGGTAGGTCCAGTCCCCTCCTCCCAGGCCGAGCCAAGGGACCCTGCATAGGCCCCAGGTTTCAAACAGCCAACTCATGCAATGAGCACAGGACCCGGTGCCACTGCCTGGATGCCTCCCAAACAGATCAGGCCAATCAACTGTCTCACCCACTCAGAGGGCCTGATCCAGTTGGTGACCCCTCAGCCATTGGTTCATATTTCATGTGTTTCGGTTCGTTTGGCTATTTGTCTCTGATCTTTATCCAACCTTGGTCTCAACAATTCTCGCTCATATAAACCCTCCTCATTCTCACTAATTGGACTCCCAGAGATCCACCTGGGGCCTACTCATGGATCTCTGCATCCAGATCCCTCAGTAGTTGGATGAGGTTTCTAACACGACAATTAGGGTGTTTGGCCATCCCATCACCAGAGTAGGTCAGTTCGGACTGTCTCTCGACCATTGCCAGCAGTCTGTTGTGGGGGGTATCTTTGTGGATTTCTGTGGGCCTCTCCAGCACTTTGCTTCTTCCTATTCTCATGTGGTCTTCATTTACCATGGTCTCCTATTCCTTGTTCTCCCTCTCTGTTGTTGATCCAGCTGGGATCTCCCACTCCCCCAAGCTCTCTTTCCCTCGTCCCTCGCCCTTCACTACCCCCACTCATGTCCAGGACTGCTACTCACATCACCAGGGAGGTTACCTGGAAAACAGGACCCCAAGAAAGACACAGGGATCGCCCAATGACAGAGAAATGGAATGAGATCTACAATTTTGAAGTCTTAACTGTTCTTGGTAAAGGAACACTGCCACCTAGCGGCAGAATCAAGTATTCTCTCAGGCTGGAAGCAAAGACAAAACCAAGCTGAATCAAGTGGAAGATCCGAAAGCATGGGTTTGGGTTGCTTCCACATAGCATCCAGTCTGTTAATTTTAGCAAGATACAGGGAGGAACATTTATTTACTAGTAGAGCTGGAACATTCCTTTTTAAAAAACAGCAGGGGTGGGGGCAGAGAGATGGCTGCACAGGTAAAGGCACTTGTTACAGAAGCCTGGAACTACACACACACACACACACACATACACACACACACACAGAGAGAGAGAGAGAGAGAGAGAGAGAGAGAGAGCAGGGGCAGTGATAGTAATAAAGTAAGTACAGCAATATAAAGAAGCCATTCCCTTCAGCATGCGCTGAAACTGAAAGGAGAGAAACCAAGCAGGATTTGAGAGAAAATTCTTTCAACTAGAACTCATGGGAACAAAATTCATCTTTACTTTAAAATCCATAAGGCGTCTGAATTTCTGATGCATACACAAGGCTCAATAAAAGTTACCAGTAAATAGTACTCAGAATCTCGTCTATGAAAATATCAAGACTCAGAAGCCTGGCTGCTGAGGCTCAACTAAGTATTCCCTAACCCAGAAAATTCTGCAGACTTCAAACAGACTCAGCTGCATGGTCATATGGGCACTTCAGTACTCGGGATATATTTTTGCATCAGAGAAAAATATTTAGTTACAAATTTTTAAACATTTGGTGTTGATTTTGTTTCCTTTTGTTTGTTTTCTAAGGGGCCTGTGGCTAGTTAATAAAAGAAAATTCATGCCAGCTTGTCAACTTCGTAATCACTCTTGGCTATGTGCCACCTGTTTTAATACATATGTCCTTGTGAGCTGTGGCAACAAAGATTCTGTCACCTTTATAAATATTTACTGTCTTTTACTAGATGCAAAGGAATGGAGACTCCATAGCTGCGTGCTTGTACAGTTGGTTGCTGAGCAGGAATATGTTTTTGCAAATTCCATTTCCGCCAGTGAGCAGTAAGATTATCTTCCATAGGGGAAAACAAAACAAAACAAAACCAGTTTTGAACTTTCTGTCAATCTAGTCACCTAGGACTTGCTGAGCTCTTCCAGTGGCCAGACACTGAGCTTCACACACTTAGATGAACAGTCTGGTGTTACTGGTATGATTTTAATACATCTATGCAGTATCCTTTAATGCAGCCCTATAGTCTTAGCTTACCCTGTTAAACTTATAGGGTGGCGCTCTGTCTACAGTCATAAATAAGTAGTTTATCAGTGTGTGCTGCCTGGAAGGTGCCCGACAGATGGCATCGTGTGCCTGTCTACACTGGCACACAGACATCCTCTGTCCTCAAAATGGAGTCAAAGCTGCTTGCAAAATGGAATCTTTTTAAACAACACAGAGTGAACACAGCCTGGTCTCAACAAAACTTGACTTTCTGGCATTCCCCTCTTCCCTAATCCCAAAGAGTGTGTCTCATAAATCTACTCCAACCCTGTTTGCTGAGCCTTTAACCCTGTTATGAATTACACACTCTGGGCAACATTAGAAAGGAGGAGACCGGTTTCTTAGCAACCTTTTGAGATGTTAAGCTAGAAAGCCACAAGAATATATACACCCATTGTAAAGACACAAGCACTCTCACAGGGAAGATCACACTTGTCCTGTTGGTGCGCTCTCTCTCTCTCTCCTCTCTCTCTCTCTCTCTCTCTCTCTCTCTCTCTCTCTCTCATGCTTTCTCTCTCACTCTCCTCTTGCTCTCACTCTCACTCTCGCTCTCGCTCTCTCTCTCAAAATCCCAGCTTTGTTTCACATTTGGTTATCTCTGAAATTCATCCCTTTGTTGAAGCCATGTACCCCAGTTTTGCACTGCTGGAGGTCTCTGAATAGAACTCCTCAGGCAGCTGCTGGTGTGGGGTGGAGCTGTAGCCCACAGCTGACAACTGACTGCTGATCTCTGTATAGATACAGACTTAGGAGCAAAATGTCAAAACAATGTAATGACATTGCTTAACTCTCCAAGCTTTAAGGGGGTTGTACTAAAAGCACTTGGTTACCGGAACACTCCTCAGTCCCCACTGCCTAACTGGAGACACCTGAAACCCTCTGTGGTAGTGTTATGTTTCACAACAGAGCCCGGGATCTTTCAGTGGTTGCTTCGGCTTTCCCTATCTTCTCTCTGGACAGCGGAGGAAGCAGGTTCGCTAGATGACTGTGTGTTATCTGCTTCAACCCAGCTTGAGTAAAGATGTAGCCGAGTACTAAAAATTCATAGTGACTTCCTTTGCTAGTGAGCCGTCTCTTCCACTCTCTGGAAGCCTAGTCAGTCATCCAGAGATGTAGCTAGTGGTAACACTGGCTGTGTGATCTGGGTTAAATTCTTCAAACTCTTTAAGTACTTCTGTCTGTTTTTGTTTTTGTTTTGTTTTTGTTTTTTCGAGACAGGGTTTTTCTGTGTAGTTTCGGTCCTGGATCTTGTTCTGTAGACCAGGCTGGCCTCGAACTCACAGAAGATCTGCCTGACTCTGCTTCCCGAGTGCTGGGATTAAAGGTGTGCACCACCACTGCCTGGCACATTTCTGTCTTTAAAATGGACACAGGGTTGCTGAGGTCAGGCTGGTCCCTGTTCTGAGTTACTCCATATTGTGTAAAGCAGTGGTTTTTCAGGCTGTGCCTTGCCTTGAGAAACTCCATTTTACAAGCAGCTTTTGATACCATTTTGAGGATACAGGACCATCTCTCTGACATACCATCCATTCAGAAGACTGATAAATTATGTATTCCTGGGAGGAAAAAGGGTGCTCCCCTAAAAATTCGCTCAGGTGAATTAAGACTATAGGGATATGTGGGAACTGTCCTGGTTGCTTTCTATTGCTGTGATAAAGACCACAAAAAAAGCAGCTTGGGAGGGAAGCATTTGTTTGGCTGACACACCCCAATCACAGTCCTTCACTGAGGGAAGCTGGGTGGGAGCTCACACAGGGCAAGAACTGAAGCAGAAGAGACTGGGGGAGGAACACGGATTATTTCCTTGCTTAGTTTGATTTTTCATATAACTCAGAATCTCTTCCCTGGGCATGACAATACCCACAGTGAGCTGACTGCCCCCATCAATCATTAACCAAGACAATGCCCCATAGGCTTGCCTATAGGCTAATGTAATTGGATCATTTTCTCAGAAGAGGTTCCCTCCTCTTCCAGATGACTCTAGTTTATGTCAAGTTAATGAGAAATAACCAGCCCAGGCATACTTAACATATATAACAGGGAAAACAGACCCAAGAACTTACCAGATACACTAGGCTTAGGAAACTGCGCAACTCCCTCGCCTGGACCCCATAAAGAGATGGGCACCTAACACTGTGATGGCAATGCCCTCCATGACCTGTCATCTGACATCAGCGTCTGTATAAATGACCAACTCCCAACTGTCCTTGGGGCTTCAGCTCAACTTGATCTTGCTGCTGCTGAGTCGATCCCTGTGTTCACCCATGTGGCCCTCGCCCCGTCTGTCCTCCCATTCATCTTTCTGGACCTGGTCCTGCCCTTTGGCCTCTGCAGCTGGACTCAACTCTCCAGCTTCACTCTCGAAGCTGTGGTCCACAGAATTCTGAGAGCAGCAGCTTCCAGGTAGCTAGTTTGGGTCCCTTACTTGGTCAATATGGACTCTGTTTATATTTTTACCTGTCTACTTCTGGAACCTCTTGAAACTCTACTGCAGCCCCCTTAACCCTTTGTATCCATTCTGCAGTGCCCCCCCCCACACACAGCGAAAGATTTACAGTGTGATGTGTGGTATGAGTTAACAATTAAAGATTAAAATGAAAGAACCTGTGTCCGCCTCAACTGGATGAACAGTAGTCTAAGGTGGATATGGTGCTGGAGAAGGAGCTGAGAGTTCTACATCTTGAACTGGAGGCAGCAGAAAGAAGACTGCTATACTAGGCCTAGCTTGAGCATATGAGACCTCAAAGCCCACCTCACAGTGACAAACTTCCTTCAGCAAAGACACACCTCCTAATAGTGCCACTCCCTATGGGCCAAGAATTCAAACCCATGAGTCTATGGGGGTCATACCTATTCAGACCACCAAGGAGGTGTACAAAAGACTACTCAGAGCTGCTAGAAGAATCCAGCATTGCTGACACCTTGATTTTTGGATACCTTACCTCAACAACTATAAGGTAATGATGCATTTCTAGGAGTTCTGTTGTTTTTGTTTTGTGTGTTGAGATAATGTATCATTGTGTCAACTTGGTTGGCCTGGAATTCATTATGTGTACTAGAATGGCCTCAAACTTGAGATTCTTCTGTCTCTGCCTCCTGAGTTCTGGGATTATAGCTATGCGTCACCAGGCCTGGCATCTCTGCTGATTTTAAGCCATCCAGTTTGTTCCTCTTTGTCACAGTAACTCATGTCTGCTGTGATTACTCATTGTGTCAGTATGTAGACACAAAGTCCTACATAACTTTACAGAAGAAAAGATGCAACATGATTTTTGGAAGTACAGAAAAGCCTAGAAGAGAATATGAATGTGTCTGGGGGCCTTTTGTTTTTGCTTTTAAGGTGTGGCAGGTCTAACTCAGGGCCCTGCAAATACTAGTGTTGATGCAAAACAACCACAGCTCTCACTTCAAAGGGGATCAAATATGAGTGACCATGGCTTAGAGACCCAGATTCAAGGTTCCCCAAATGCCATGTTCCAATGCACTTAACAATTTCATGAGGTTTTTATAGTAATAGACTCAAAGTTATTATAAAGCAAGGCACTTTCAAACACAGTGGTGCACATGTCAGGTCGGCAGGTTATAGCAGAGCAGACAAATCTCTGTTAAAGACCTCAGCTATTATCTGGTAACAGTCTTAGCCATTGGGTGAGCAGATACTTAGGGACCTGTTTGTATATTCCAAAAGGATTTTTAAAAATCTATCAGAGACTCATATTTATTCATGCACCAGTATTGGGCTATTTTAAGAGCTTGATGTTACACATGTATTTCTATAAACATTCATGTACAAATTTTTGTGTAGATTTGAGTTTTATTTCTCAAGGACACTATTTTGCATTCTTATCAGCAATATGTAAGGGTTCCAAGTTCTTGCCTTGTGCCCTAACATAAGATCTATGCTGGAGAAAGCCTTCCATTAACTTGAGAGGTGTGTGCACTTTGCTGTTGCTATAATGGTTGTTGTTACAGTGTTAGCCAAGTCTTCTATGTCCTATTTGATTCTTCTACAACTAAATGATATACTGTTTCTTACCCTTCAGTTCTGCTAGTGTTTTTCCCCCAGTTTCCCTTCCTCCACACCTACTTGCTTGCTGCACCATCTCCCCTCTCTCCTAGATTCATTCCTCCTCCATTCTTCTTCAGAAAAGAGCAGGTCTCCAAAAAAAATGACAGCCAAACATGACAAAACAAGATACAATAAGACAAGGCAAAAGTCTTCATATCAAGGTTGGACAAGGTTAATCAATGGGAGGAAAAGAGTCCCAAGAGCAGGCAAAAGAGTCAGAGAAGCAGCCACTCCCGTTGTTAGGAGTCTCGCAAAAACATCAAGCTAACAACCATAACATATACACAAAGGACCGTCTATGACCATACCATGAACATGCCCCATCTTGTCTGTGTTTTCTTCATCTATTTCTCTTATTTTATGTGGCTGTTTCCTCCAGGTTGGTCATGACTGTTGTTGTCTTGAAGCAGAGCAGCTGCAATCACATGCGGGTGTCTCTCAAGAGGTCACAAGATTTGGCTCATTAGCAATCTCTCATGAAGGGAGAAGGAAGCCTCGAAAGACCCCTTTACATGGCAGTGAACGGTTGCTGGGGAAGACAGCTCCTTTGGTAGTGCAGCAGCCTTAAGATGCTGGAGGGACTCCAGTGACCTTGGTGATGCAGTGTTTGTGAGTCAGCATCCATGTCACAGTGAGGCTTTTTGGTGATGCAGCTGCCAAGTCACCTATGCTTTGGAAGTAGGCCTCCACACATGCTCCTGTAAGTCATGCCAATGAAATCAATGTTTCTCCAAGCTGGATTTGGATGAAATCTTTTTGGTCTGTCAATGCCCTCTCTATCTGGGGTAAATAGAAATACAAGAAAATTACACAGAATCATATTAAGTATACATTTATAATTGTTGTGTCTTACTAATGGATTGACCTTTTATTCATAAAATATTCCCTTTTATCATGTATTGCTGTTATTATTATTACTACTGTGTGTATGGAGGTCAGATGACAATTTTGTGGAATCTGTTCTCTCCTTCCATTTTTTACATGAGTTCCAGGGATCAGAGTGGGACTTCAAGCTTACACATCCATCACTTTGACCAGCTGAGCCGTCCTGCAAATAGAAAATGTCTGTTTTTATGTAACATTTTGTGTTTTAAAATCCTTTTTTCTGACATTAGTTAATTGATTTCAGCATTCTTATGGTTATTGTTGGCAAGGATTTTTTCCCCTGAGACAGAGTTTCTCTGTGTAGCTTTGGTGCCTGTCTGCATCTCACTCTGTAGACCAGGCTGCCCTCGAACTCACAGAGATCCGCCTGGCTCTGCCTCCCTAGTATTGGGATTAAAGGCGTGTGCTGCCACCACCGGGCAGCATGAATTTTTTTTTTCACTTTTTCTTTGAGTATATTTGTGTCTTTGAGTCTGGACTGTGTCTCCTATGGCACCATATACCTTGACCTCTTCTTAGCTCCAGCTTGACTATCTGTGCAATCACATTTAATCCTATTATTGATGTCACAGGATTTGTGTTATTTTGCTCTTTGCTTTCTGTAGATCTTTTATTGTTGTTGTTTCTCTATCCTTCCTTAAAAGTTTCCTTGTGTGCTGGGTGGATGTTTTCTAGTGTAATATTTAATCCTTTACTGACTTCTTAGTATATTTTTGGAACTAATATTTGATATAAGGACATATTGTTATTTATTTCCCATGCAACCTTACGGCTTTTCAGGAAGCTGAGAGGAGAAAGGAGAGATGATGACTACAGACTTCGTTGGGTCCATCTATCTACTTACTCCTGCTTTCCTTCATCTCTTCTTGTGGATTCAGCTTGCATTCTGGTTCCAGAAAAAGTCTAGATAAAACTTTGTTCTTGGTGTCTCCCTGTGATGTTATTATCAAATATGCCACATTTCTATATATTACTATATGGACAACTATAAATATATTGTTTTTCAAATCACTTGAAAGAAAAAAGGAGAAGAAATTTGGAAGAACTCTCTTTTATAACTACCTACACTGTTACTTTGGTGTTTGTTTTATTTGTGTGGCTTGGAGTCACAGCCTGCTGTCATTTGAGGAACTGCCCTTATTTCTTATGAAACAGGTCTGCCAACAGTGACTTCCTTGAGCTTATGTTTACCACTCTCTGATCTAACACAATAATAATGGTTAAGCTGCTAAAGGATGAAAAATAAGAAAATATGATGATTGCATTAGGAAAGTTTTCTTTAAGTGGATTTGGAAAATCATAATGTTTTATGGTAGAAATTACATAAAACAAGCACTGTAGTTCTTCAGAGGCATTCCAAAGAATGATAATATGAAGGGAGAACACAGTAACCTGAGATTTGTTGACCTTGTCATCCTCCTCCTCCACCATCTCACCCCAATGCTGTAATAGCAGTAATTCTAGCATGAAGCTTGCTGTCTTCCTTCCCATAGAAACTGTTTCAGATGTTCTGAAAGTTCTCAAAAGGTAAAAAGGCATTTATGGGGCTTATCACATTTCCAAATGTCTTTGAAACCATGGTAACACCCAAGATGCAACAGTCTTGTCTGAGTTCACCCAACATTAACTATCTGCACATATTGTAAATACAACTTAGATCTATGTGAGGTTTATTATTGATTGGCAACTTGGCAGGCACTAGAATCCCCCAAGGGATAAGCCTCTGTGTGTGCCTGAGGTATTATCCATACTACTTTAGCTTCTGGGCATGCTTGGGAGGGGATATCTAGATTACGTTAATTGGGTTAAATTGGGGTAAGGAGAGGCAGTTTAACTGTGGGCTGCACTATTCCATGGGCTGGGGTCCTGGACAGAAGAAAAAGTATACAACTATCTGAGAACTGACATTTGT
Source organism: Peromyscus eremicus (assembly GCF_949786415.1). NCBI lineage: Eukaryota > Metazoa > Chordata > Mammalia > Rodentia > Cricetidae > Peromyscus > Peromyscus eremicus. The sequence goes on from NC_081416.1 coordinate 45,915,880, forward strand.
CACTCTGTACCCCAGATTGTGGATCCAAATGTGATCAGCTGTTTCAAATTCCTATCATCGTGACTTCCCTGCCATGATTGACTTTGCCATTGAACTGTGAGCTCAAATAAATCCTTTCTTTCTTAAGTTGTTTGTGTGGTGATATTTTATTTGTGGTGAAATGTGGTGATATTTTATTTGTATGTTAATAAATAAAGTTTGCCTGGAGATCAGAGGCCATAGATAGCCAGCCATAAACAAAAGTCTGGCGGTGGTAGCAAACGACCTTAATCCGATCACACAGCAGGCAGAGCCTCTGTGCGTTCAAGGACATAGCCAAGCATGGTGACACACGACTTTAATCCCAGTACCAACCATAGAGACCTGGAAGTCTGTACAGACAGGCAGTGACAAGGAAGTGAGGTGGCTGGGCTAAGAGCCAATGAGAAGGCAGAACAGCAAAGCAATAAAGGTGCAGGTTAGACAGGAAGAAACTGATTCTCTTGGGAAGCTACAGCAGTATGGTGAGCTAAGGTTAGTTAGTGGCTATTCATATTGCTCTGATCTCTATGGCTTTCACCCCTGTATTTGGCTATGTGTCCCTTATTTAATAAGACTGTTTAGAAATTCATCTACATGTTTGAACAGGTATTTTGTTACAGCAGTGAAGAAAGTAACTAATATAATCTGCGGTGTTTCTGGGCAGTTGGTGTATGAACAGACATAATGCCAGCAAAGGCTTTTACAGCCTTGGAGGAATTTATCCACTTCCTGTGCTTCAGTAACTATAACACAAGAACTCACCTCTATGCTTCATGAACATGGTTCAGCTAACATATAACTATGGGAGCCAATGCTTGCCTCATAATTGGCCCCAGAGTGAGAGTAATATAGACATCCAAATGACCCAAAGCATGGAACGAGAACCAGCCAGCCAGAGCTCCAATATTCACTATAACTAATGAAAGGACCAAGCAGATGCCTTAACAGGCTGCTCAGTCTTCTCTCAGAGATCAGGCCTCAATTTCAGTTTCCTGAGACTTGAGCAAGCAGTTTCTGGGAGGGCCATGAACGAAGACATAGTCCTTGCAGTAGCTCCCTTTCTGCACGTACTCTGACTGCTCAAAGTTCAGCCAGATGTTTACTGTCTGGGGCCCCTCATCAACTTAGAGTTATGTGCATGACGTGCTAGGCCAGCCAGCCCCTATGGCAGCTCAAGGACAGAGCCTGGACCACTGAGCCAGTCCCCACAGTCAGTACGTGCTTGGCCAGCCAGCTCCATGGTGGCTCAAGGACAAAGCCTGGGACTTGTGCTGGGCTGCCCCCAAAGTGATAATTGTAACCACCAACCAGTAAATTCAAAGGTTACATACCCTCGCCCAATTAAAAGAGAACAGAGATAAAAATAAACCAATCCGAGTTGCACCCGTGAAAACCCCCCCAACCCCCCTGAAGGGCTTGTGGTTTTTGCCTTTAAAAAGCTAGCCACACAAAGAAAGAGCAAGCTCCTCCTGGCCTCACTGCTACTACGAGTGAGTGCTTTGGATCAAGCTTCCCTGCCTGTGGCTTGTAAACAGAAATAAACCTTGCTTTTGCATTCTGTACCTAAGGTTTTTGGTGGTCTCTTTGGGGTCATGATCTGGGCATAACACTAACCCATAGACCCAGGGGCAAAAAATACATTTTTGCTGTTTATGTCACTGAAATTTTTAGGTGGTCTGTATCATTGTTGCAGCAAAGGCTATTAATCCACATCTTTAAAAATCACTGTTATACAAGTGGCTGCCATCATGCCTGTTTTGAAGCCACTTAGAAATTTTGAGACTTCTGAAACTTTTGGTATTTCCCCAACACATTTCACTTGGGTAAAGTTTTCATGTGTGCCATAAAATATCTTCCAAAACTTTCAGTATGATTAAAAGTTATTTCCAATCATTTTCTCCTTGTATGTTTAAAATATGTTTTTGTGACTCTGAAAGGACAGAACTACAATGGCAGTGATTGTAAATGGCAGTGATTCCCAGGGGAAATTGCAATCAGTTTGGACATCTCCCCAGGTGCACAGCACCTATGCACCCAATACTTCAAAAAGTCAAAGGAACAAAGACATTTAATAGACACCACATCTTGCTCTCTCCACTTGAGACAGAGAACAAACTGATCTAATGCAGGTAGAAAGATGCTCTTAGCAGCTATTTGTAACTCTTGTGAGCTTAGACATTGTGATGCTATAAAGAATTATACTGTCTAAACATAGGCCTAAATACAGTGTGGGGGCCCACAGAGGCTCTCTAGTAAGACCTTACTCAAGGTCAGAGAATCTGAGCTTGTTTTACCCAACAGGGCTGCATAATGGGATGATTTGGCCAAAGGCATGGTTACCAGTTGTTTTGAAGGCTCTACACTTGGCTGTACATTGTGCTTTGATCTTGAAAGGGGGAGGTCTTTTGCCTCGCCCCTTGGCAATATATAAAAAGCCCATTTGAATAAACCTCAAGGCAGCTGGGTATTGACCCAGGACCCTCCTGAAGCTATCCTGTGTCTCTGTCTTTATTGTTGTCTCCTCCTATATTTCTATCTAATACTTCATTCTTCTCTCCTCCCCTCAAGAACCCTCGGCAGGTTGGAGCTGGACTCCAACACTACAGAAACTTGAAAATGAAAAAAAAAAAAGAGAGAGAGACAGAGAATACATTCTCATGAAGACTCACTCATCCACTTATTGTTTACCAAATACTGATCAAGCTGATTGTACATGATACTGTGCTGAGGACTTCACAAAACAGAGGTACCAGCCTTGGAGAGTTCAGATTCCAGGGAGAGAGGCAAGACATCAGATACCTCATGGAAGTTTAACCCTAATTTAACTGTTTGCAAGTTCAGTGATAAGGAGACATATTTTGTTGGATTCACAGAAGTTTTTTTTCCCCAGAGAAAAAGGCAATATGGATGGTGATTAGAATGATGTGTATCATGATAGACAGACTTGGAAGGGGACAAAGATATAGATACTAAGGCCATGGAATGAAAACAGCCGCAGCAACAACACTTCAAAGTCAATCCTGGAAAAGTCTTAGATGTCAACCTTAAAAGTGTTAGCAGGTTTCCCCCTACAACATTCCCTGCACCCCACCATATCTTCTGTAAGAAAAGAAAATAGTTTTGGCAATAAGCCTGTCAACTTTCTAGAAATGTTGACATCACTCGGAAGGGATGCACAGTTGTTATGAAAGGCCCCAGAACTTCTTGACTTCAGATTCAATGTGATCAGCAGCCTCAGGCTCCTCTGAGGCTTCAGTTACATCCACGCAGAGCTCAGCCCCCTCAGAAAGAAAAAGTGTCTCTGGCTTGACACATGGTGGAGAACTGGGAAGGAACTGGACATTCTTTGTACCATTTGTTGTCAGGTACAGGACATATTCAAGGGTGTTACCCTGGGTTCTGTTACAAGATGCAGCCTATGTGTGATCACTGCCCCATCAACATGACTATTAAGAGAATGGTCTCTTTTTGAAATCTGAAATGACTTGGGTGAAAATACATCTTCAGGTTCTGATGACAGGTGCTGCTTGTTCAGTATCTTAAACCTAGAAAGATGAGTTAATCCTCAAGGAAATGATATTGAATTTGTCTCAAATCCAACTGCTTTTGATTTGGCAAGCCACAAGTTTTTTAAAAAATAAAATAAGGATATCAGGTGATTCTTGGATAGTATCTTTCTTAGAGTTTCTATTGCTGTGAAGAGATACCATGACCACAGCAATTCATATAAGAAAAACATTTAATTGGGGTGGCTTGCTTACAGTTTCAGAGGTTCAGTGCATTATCATGACGTCCAGAACATGGCAGTATGCAGGTAGCTGTGGTGCTGGAGTAGTAGCTGAGAGTCCAACATCTTGCAGGCAACAGGAAGAAGATTATGACACTGCGCAAAGCTTAAATAAAAGACCTCAAAGCCTGTCTCCACAGTGACACACCTCCAACAAGGCCATACCTACTCAAACAAAACCACACCTACCAATAGTGCCACTCCTTTTGGGGACCATTTTCTTTCAAACCACCACAGTATCTGTTTTTTTTTTTAAAGGGAAGAATATAGCAGACTATAGAATAAGACCTAAGTTATCATTGGGTATGGTGGCAGATGCTTTTAATTTCAGCACTCTTAAGGCAGAGGCAGGCAGATCTCTGTGAGTTTGAGGCTGGCCTGGTCTACATGGTAATTTCCAGGACAGCTAGGGCTATATAAGACTCTGCCCTCCCACCTCCCCCCAAAAAGGATCAAAGTTATCCAGCTACAGATATGAGATCCAAGATTATAAGACCAATTTGGGATATATGCATGATGCAATAAAAAAAGACTTCTACTTAAAAAACAAGCAAGCAAGCAAACAAAAAGTACAACTAGATTACATTCCGTTGGGAATGAGTGTCATGGCAGGTTTTGGAAGGAATGAAAGAACTCTGGGAGGTCAAGGATAAGGAGAGCCTGGGTATAGGAAGACATGCTGCCATTTGAAGTAGCCCTTGCAATCCAGTGTGAAATAATGAATGGTCCAACTGATGCAGATACTGATGCAGAGACAGGAAGAGCAAGAGAGATGCTTTTAACTAGGAGAACTGCCAGGCTTGGGTTATAACTGACCTATGAATTCCTTAAATAGATATTGTCAGAAACTGTACTCATTGCTGGGGATTCAAGAGTGAGCAAAATAGATGTGATCCCTTTATTCACAGACCAAATGTTCATTGCCACAAGTCATTGGAGTCATTGGTATGGCTTGAGGCCACTGGCTTATGCTACACCACTGATAATGGGCACTCATTGGGGCTCCTCTTGGATATCCTGTTGTTATCCTGTGTCATGGAGATCCTGAAGTTTGGGGTCTGTAGATTTGTTCCCTTCACATGCTCCAGCAGTTCACAGATGAGGTAGATATTGGGGTGGGCTAACTCACAGCCCTGGTTCTGGACCTGGGTGGTAGCTGGGTAGGTCACTTGCCAGCTTCCCCTCATCCTCACTACCTGGATGAGCTCTCCAGCTCACCCATTGCAGCCTACAGCAAGGAGCAGAAGGAGGGGGCAGTTCTGCTCTTCGGCCATCAAATCCAGCTCACCCATACTACATCACCAGGGCCAGCTCTACTGTTTTGCTCAGGCAAGGTGCAGGGCCCTCTCTCCTGATTGCTGTAGGGGGTGTAGTGGGGGTGGGGGTGTGCTCCAGGGTCAGCTCTATTGTGTTGCCCAGGCGGGTGAAGGGCCTGCTCTCCTTTATGCTGCAGTTTTCTCACTCTCGTGACCCTGGGGCCAGCTCTCCTGAAGGTAGCAAGGGGTGGAGGGGGGAGGGCATCTTTCCCTCACCCATGCCACCACATGGCAGACGATGAAGAGGCTGGGTCAGCTCTGCTGCTCTTCAGGCAGGGCTGGCTCACCTGCATCCAGACAACAGGAGCAGCTCTAGTGTGCTTCCCAAATAGTGGGCAAAGCCCGCTTTCTTGTGTTCTGCAGCTGGTGAGGGTCAGGGTAGCTCGCCCACTCTCATGACCCCGAGGCCAGCTCTCTCACCTGACAAAGGTGGTAATGGATGAGGGAAAGGAGGCCATCTTTCTCTCACCCAGGCCACCACATGGCAGATGAGAGGGGGAGTGGTCAGCTCTCCTGCTCTCATGCACTCAGGGTTGGCTCACATGCATCACCCATAACAGGGTCAGCTCTAGTGTGATGCCCAGGTGAGGTGCAAGCCTGTGGTGAGGAGTGGGCCCATCTTTCTAGAGAGAGTGTGTGTGTGTGTGTGTGTGTGTGTGTGTGTGTGTGTGTGTGTAGGGGGCATCTCTCCCCTGAGGGGTGTGGACAGCTCTCCTGCTGTAGTATCCAGCAAGAGGCAGGACCGGTTATATCAGGGCCAGTGAAGGGCAGGGCTGGCTCAGCACAACATGGTTACATATTAGCACAATGAGCCCTTGTGCTAATGTGGCCATAGGCATCATCACAGACCCCAGCTGCAGCAGTACCATGGACCAAGACACGGCCCTCAGCAGCAGCTCGGACTCAGAGGTCACCATGGCTCTAGTGGCAGCACAGGCTACCCAGATCAGTATGGCCCTGGTGGCGGCATGGCCCTCAGACACTAACATGGTCTCAGGTGACTGGCCAGACCCTGGGCATCTGCAGAGCCCTCGGTGGTAACAGAAGCCATGGACATCACCCCAGACCCCAGCTGCTGCAGGGTCACAGACAAAGATAACCCTAGGCAGCGGCCCAGGCCCAGATGTCTCCATGGCCTCAGGCGGCAGCACAGGCCATCTAGATCAGTATGGCCCTGGCACTGGTTTGGTCCTTGGACATCAACATGGTCTCAGGTAGCTGACCAGATCTTGGTCATCCACATAGCCCTAAGTGGTAACAGGAGCCACAGACATCAACTCAGACCCTGGCTGCTGTAGGGCCACAGACCCAGACATGACCTGATCAACACCATGCCCCGGGTAACAGTGCAGGCCATTCAGATCAGCATGGTCCCAGTGGCAGCACAACCCTCGGACACCCTCATGGCCACAGGTTGTGGCCTAGACCCCAGTGCTGTGGGATGTTCTGTATGTCAAATGTGTTGCTGTGATTGGTTAATAAATAAAGCACTGATTGGCCAGTAGCCAGGCAGGAAGTATAGGCGGGACAAGCAGAGAAGAGAATGCTGGGAAGTGGAAGGCTGAGGAGAGATACTGCCAGCCGCCACCATGACAAGTGAGATGTAAGGTAGTGGTAAGCCACGAGCCATGTGGCAACTTATAGACTAACAGAAATGGGTTAATTTAAGATATAAGAACAGTTAACAAGAAGTTCCAGGGCAGGAACCTGGAGACAGGAGCTGATGCAGAGGCCATGGAGGAATGCTGCTTACTGGCTTGCTCTCTGTGGCTTGTTCAGCCTGCTTTCTCATAGAACCCAGGACCACCAGCTCAGGAGTGGCACTACTCACTATGGGCTGGACCCTTCACATCATCACTAGTTAAGGAAAGTTTGCCTACAGCCCAATTTTACGGAGGCCTTTTCTCAATTGGGGTTCCTTCCTCTCCAATGACTATAGCCTGTGTAAAGCTGACATAAAACTAGCCAGCACAACCATAATCTAACCAAAGGGAAGACTCAAAGCTTCCAAAGAAATCTTGTCACACTGAAAATTAGTAAGCCTGTGAAAATTAATTTCAAATGAAAATGTTAGATCATTGATTAGTAAGGTAAGCCTTTCCTGAGCTGTGCCCACTGGCAGCCACCAGTCTGGTGATGATTTGCAGAGAGCTGGAGGAGGTCATTCTAATAGTTAGTGTATTCATCATTTCCCAGTACCAATTCCGTGCCAAACAGGCATGACTGGGATGTGGACCTTGCCTTGGAAGGGCTACAGACTAAGGAAGAAGTACATCTAAATAGGATAATAGTTGCATGTACAAAGTGCTGTGATACAGCATGCCTGGGAGCAGAGCTGAGAACACTAAACGAGAGAGAGAGAGAGAGAGAGAGAGAGAGAGAGAGAGAGAGAGAGAGAGAGAGACGGATTAAGGGGAAAGCTCCTCAGGGATGGTACCACCATGCTAATGCTGGGGGGTACGGGAAATGGAGTTATCCCATCAATAGTGGTGCAGTGTGTTTAGGCCCAGCGGGGAGGAAAGGATGCTAGAAACTTCCAGCAATGGCTTGTGTTCAGAGAAGACACACAGGGAGGAATGCAGCAAGAAACAACAAATTACTCCAATGATGAAAGCGTCCAACTGCCAAGCTAAAGAACACAGAGCTGACCCCAAGTGCAATGAGAAAGCTCTGGTTTTCCCCTTAGGACGGGTAAGCAAGAAGAGAAGAGAGACTGAGAAAGGCCTGGCAAAGTAAAAAAAAAAAAAAATAACTTCAAGAAGAACAAGGAGAGAGAGCATAAGAGAGTGATGGATATTAGGAAAAGAGATGAATTATTGTATGCTCATACACGAAATCCTACACAGCAGGGGAAATGGAGTAGAGCAGCACACGTCAACATGGATGAACCCAGCAAAGAGAACAACAAATAGGAGAAAACGTGACAGAATGCCATGTCTAAATGGCGGTGATTTTAAGATATGCACTGCAGAAAGGCACAGCAAGCTCAGAGACACAGCTGTCTCTGTGTCAGAGAAGACTGCGGTTGAGATGGGAAGAATAGTTACATGGGCTCCTCCATAGAAATGGTGATGCTTCATTCCAAGCTAGTCGGTGGATAAACGAAGTCACTATCCATTTTAACTTAAATATTGTACAAAATTTTTAGTGAAGTAGGTGCCGATGTGGTGTGTGTGGTGTTGGTAAAAAGTTGTAGTACTCGGCTGGTGGGAGAGGAAGGTTGTGAACACAGTGTCTAAAGCTGACTGAGGACTATTTTTGTTCTAGAGACTGGATACAAATACAGGACTCAGGCCAAGTCTCTGGATTTCTGCTAACTTTGCAATTCTTCATTTTCCACACTTGTAAAGCAGATACATAACAGTATATTCCTTGTGGGGGAATGTGGAGCCCTCTGTATTTAAACTGATTAACTGAGTGTAGTGGTACCTTCCTAGGATCCTGTCACTCTGGAGGCTGGAAGAGGATGACAAAGTCCAGACTAGGCTAGGCTATACAACAAGACACCGTATCAAAAGTAAAATAAAATAATGCATAAAACAATGTCACAGAGATAGAAAGTACTAGTTACCTGTGTTAGCTATCATCTTCATTGTTTATGCAAAAGGAACAAGAGTGAAGATAAAGTCCTGCATTTATAGAACACTTCACAATTTGCCAACTACAGACAGACTAAAAACTACAAAACTAAGCTTTAAAAGAAATGAACGTGGACACAAAAGACTTTACAAATAACAGGACATTTAGCCAGTCATTCATAACATCTCTTGCCTATAAACAGCAAATCAAACTCATACCTCAGGAATTTATCAACTTGTTTAAGTGTTCCAGAGAAATGGTTTAGCACTTACGAGCACTTACTGCTCTTCCAGAGGACCTGG